>NW_026606194.1:915000-1487577 GCF_029834395.1 Sorex fumeus
CTTATTCTGCAAGCCTTTTGAGCCACAGAAAATTTCGTACTGGAGACAAACCTTATGTTTGTAAAGACTTTGGCAATGCCTTCACTTCCCCTTAACTCCTTATTGAACATAGGTAAATTCATACTTGAAAAAGCATATATTAGGGTGGGAGGATCTTAAATCAATCCACAAGCTTTGCTTTGTGTAAAAGACATTTATCCAGGATTGAGACCTTTCATATGTAAGGTCTGCAGGATAATTTTCAATCAATTAGCATAACTTTTTGAACAGGAAAATTCACATTGGAGAGAAACCTCATAAGTGTAAGGAATGCGGGAAGGTCTTCAGTTTGTCCTCAGCCCTTCCTACGCATATGAAAAGTCATTTTAGAGTGAAACCTTATGTATGCCAGGGGTGCGGAAAGGAAAGGCCTTTACTGGATCTGTAGGCATTACTATGCATAGGAGAATTCACACTGGGGAGAAACTATATATATATATATATATATATATATATATATATATATATATAGGGCTGGAGCGATAGCACAGCAGGTAGGGCGTTCGCCTTACAAGCGGCCAACATGGCCGACCCGAGTTCGATTCCTCCGCCCCTCTCGGAGAGCCCGGCAAGCTACCGAGAGTATTTGGTATGCCAGACACAGTAACAACAAAGTCTCCAATGGAGACGTTACTGGGCCCGCTCGAGCAAATCGACGATCAACGGGAGGGCCTTTACCTTTACCTTTACCTTTATAGTTTCTATATATATATATATAGAAACTATATATATATATATATTCACACACACTTATGTAAGAACATGGGAAGTTCATCATCTATCATTTAAAGGCACCTGCAGCCTTTTAAGGCATAAGAGAATTAATACTGCAAAATAATCTGTGGGTAAGGAATATAGGAAGGCTTTCGTGTTCCCCTCAAGCCTTATTAAATATAAAAGTTATGTTGTATCAATCAATTCCCTAATAACAATGGCCAGAGTCAGAACATGGCCCTTAGGTAAAACAGTTTTAGTTTCGACAAGTGGGTGGGGGGTTGCTACAAAACTACAGTCCGGAAGGAAATAATCCTGGTGCGTGTGAAAGATTCCTGTGACATTAGTACCATAAGGGAAAGGTACTTGCTGATTATCACCTAGACCATGTCTATGACAGTGTCCTGGCATTTGGATTTCACATTCTGTTAACTGGTAAATAATGAGTCTTAGGGATAAAGCAAGATGGAATGAATTAAATAAAATGTAAATAGGTGGGGTCTATAGGATGGGAGATGCATGCTGAAAGTAGACTCTAGACCAAACATGATTGCCACTCAGTGCCTCTGTTGCAAACCACAGCACCCAAAAGGAGAGAGAGAACATAAGGGAATTCCCTGCCACAGAGGCAGGATGGGATGGGGGCTTGGGGGGGTGGGAGGGATACTGGGATTAGTGGTGGTCGAGAATGGGCACTTGTGGAAGGATGGGTACTCGATCATTGTATAACTGAAACCCAGGCACAAAAATTTGTAATTCTACAACTGTACTGCATGGTGTTTTACTAATAAAAATTAAAAAAAAATAGGTCGGGGCTGGAGTAATAGCACAGTGGTAGGGTGTTTTTCTTGCACATGGCCGGCCCGGTTTCAATTCCCAGCATCCCATATGGTGCCCTGAGCACCACCAAGGGTAATTCCTGAGTGCAATGCCAGGAGTAACCCCTGTGCAATGTCAGGTGTGACCCAAAAAGCAATAAAAATATTAAATAAATAGGTACAAAAATTGCATTTTGCTGGGTATTGTCAAGGTACACCATAGTTTCATTTGTCGCTGTGTCTCTGGCTTGGCTCAGACGTCCTGGTTTGCGGGGGATCATGGCAGAGATTAACCAGGATGCTGCGGCGAACTTTTCGACTCAGATAGACAGCCAAACCTTCATTCTTCAGGCCCTTCTGTGTTATATTTTGGGGAGCCACATCCCGCTTTGCTGTCCATATTTGGTGTCGGTCAGCCGCGTGCAAGGAAGCACTTTACTTGCTGTAGCATATCTGCACTCCTTGTATTCAGGTTTCCATTCGATTTACACAAACATTGTGGATAAATGCTTTGAGATTTTTTCTCTGGAAGCAGTAAAATCCTAACAATCTAATATTCCCCAGATTGGTAAACACCATGTAGATAAGTGCAAAAGGCCAAGCCACGCTGCAGAGTGACCAGTGTGGTTTGCTGCCTGTTAGCCCCTCCTTTCTGGGGGTTGGTCTATACGCTCTGTTTTATATACTTTTGTTTTGGGCAAAACCTGACAGTTCTTAAGAGTTACTCCTGGTGGTTCCCATGCCACCATTGGGGAATGTCAGGGAATGAACTCAGGTTTACCGAGTTCAAGGCAGGTGCCCAACACACTGCACTTCCCTTCTGGCCATGTACTCTTTTTTTATTTTTTTGGGTCAGACCTGTGATTTATAGGGGTTTCTCCTGGCTCTGCAATCAGGAATTACTTCTGGTGGTGCTCAGGGGACCATATAGGATTCTCGGAATTGAACTCATGTCAGCTGCATACAAGGCAAACGCGCTACCTACTGTGCTCTCACTCCAGCCACTGGCCACAAACTCTTGGTTTGAAATCTTGTTTCTGAAACGGCCTCCTAGGCTTTTCCTTGTAGGCAACTGTCCACTGCTCTTGTGTTGTTAAGGGGTAGAAGCCTTTGCTCCTGTTCCAGCGTCTCTCTGGCTCTCAGGGTTGTTACTAGATCAGCTCCTCTCTGCGTCTGCAGGGCTGGCTACAGAGTCATTGCTAATACAGGATTGGGGGGCTTCTCCTTCTTCCAGACCCCCACTTTGTTACCAGTCACTCTAGCCACCACCTCTCCACTCCTTTATGTGAGTTCATTTGACCTTCAGTACACTTTTTTTCTTTTCTTTTTGGGTCACACCCAGCGATGCTCAGGGTTTATTCCTGGCTCTGCACTATGAATTACTCCTGGCAGTGGTTGGGGGGACCATAAAGGATGCGGGGGATTGAACCTGGGTCAGCTGCATGCAAGAGTAATGTCCTGTCCATTGTGCTATTGCATTGGCCCAGCCAGCAATACATATTTACCTGCATTGTTCTAGTGGTTTCCTGTGCACCTGGTGTCTGGTCCTTTAAGGCCACTCGCAGAGGTGCAAGTGACGTCACAGCAGAGTTTTAAGGTTCTTGCTTCAGACACTGGATCAGGTCTCTATTTGTCACATGGGTGAAGGGAGCAGTGGCTGTCCTGCGTTGAAGGGGGTCTGTGAGGGCTGCTTTTGTGGCAGAGCACAAGCGGCCTCCCATTAGCGCCTGGCACCTCTCGATCTCTTCACTGTGAGAGGAGGGGCAATGCCAGCTTGAGGGCACTTTCGCGCTTTCTTCCAGTCATTCCTGTGGTGCAGCGGTGACGTTTTGGGGACGTGGAGCTTTGATGAGTTATAGCAGGAGCTGTACCGGGGCACAGGGGTCGAGGGTGTGAGTGCGTGATCCTGGGGATCCACTGTGACCACAGTCTCCTCAAGCTCCGGAAATGGGCAGTAGCAGATGGGCGTGGGGATGAGCATAGTGGTCACAGAGGAGGGGAAGCGGGGGCGGTCTTGAACCTCCCAACACTGGGCTTCGCTGGGCCCTGTCCTGGATCCTTTGGTTCGACATCGTTGCTGTAGAACTTCCAGATTCACTTAGAGGACCGGAGCGATAGCACCACGGTTGGGGCGTTTGCTTTGCATGTGGCCCACCCAAGTCCGATCTCCAAGCTCCACCAGGACGGATTCCTGAGCGCAGAGTCAGAAGTTTCTCCTCCGTATCCCCGGTGGAGGCTCCAAAAAAGTACAAGACCTGTTCATTTTTGAGGGACAGGGTGGCAGCTCCCCAAAGGCAATCGACCCTGTAGCCCTGGGTCACTGTTCAGTAGTAGCCTTGATGTCCAGGGCCATCCTGGGGATGCAGCTTGCAAATGGTTGTGGCTTGCAAATAAAAATTTGCTTTTGGGCTAATTTTGGTTGTATTTTGGGCAAATCTGTGGAAGAGCGAGGCTTACTCCAGGAACAGCACTGTGAAATTATTTCGGTTGGTTCTTTAGGGTTAATATATTTCATATGTTTATTTAATATATTTCATATATTTGATATAAATAAAATGATATATTTTAAATGTTTAATATAAGTAAAATATACATTTTCTATCCCTCTCGGAGAGCTCGGCAAGCTAAAGAGAGTATCCTGCCTGCACGACAGAGCCTGGCAAGCTTCCCATGGCATACTCGATATGCCAAAAACAGTAACAATAATGGGTCTCATTCCCCTGACCCTGAAAGAGCCTCCAATATGGCACCATTGGGAAGGATGAGTAAGGAGAGACTGCAAAAATCTCAAGGGATGAATGGGGATGTTACTGGCGCCTGCTAGAGCAAATAGATGAACAATGGGATGACAGTGCTACAGTGATACAGTGCTTTAGGGGTGATATGAGATGCCGAGGATTGATTTGGTTCAGCAAGGGAAGTGCCCCTCCCAGTTTACTGCCTTTCTGACTCCACATTTGTTTTTCTAACATTAGAATTTCTGTACCCTAAAATCAAGTTGGGATGCAACCTGACTCTTTACCTCTCCCTGATCAGGCAACCCCTGACTGTTATGCTGAGGTACTGAGAGTCAAGTAATGCAGCATGTGCGGAGTGCATTTGATGGCCATCATTCATCTCCCCACCCTGGTCGATGAAGGGTGACAGAGGATCAAAGAAGGAAACGGGGTTCAGGCTGTTGTGATCTGTTGAATTTTAAGACAAAGTGTTTTAGGCTTCATCTGTGAATTGCTGGTTTTCCTCCTTCCAGAGAAGCTTACATCCTTCCTTGTTAACATGCCTAATTTAGTTCAAGTTTACCTTTTTTCTATATTTTACCTCTCAATGTCTCAGTTCCCAAAGTCACTCTTGATTACTGATAAGCCATAACTTTGTGGTAATTCTCAACTTTGTATTTGTACTGCTTTGTAGTTGAAGTGCTGTGTATTTGTACCTGCTTTTCTATTTCCCCTGTAGCCTTTTTATATTTTACTATAGATCAGTGTTCTTCGGTTAAACACAGAAAGACATCAGTCCAAGGTTTTGGGAGTTCATTGACTCTGAAATATATCTACTGCTGGGCATAATTTCTTTGTCATAATTACTTGACTTAGGCTTCAGTTACTGTAGTTCCTAATGCCCCAAGAGGGGGTCCTGTCGTGGGACTTGGATGGACCAGGAGCAAGTCTCAAAACTACCCTGGCATCCAAATGAGACATTCTACAAAGCAGAAATGCATGGTCTCGATGCAAACTGTTACAGCTTAAAAGATAGGACCCCCATGGGGAAGGATAAGCTGAACTGCCCTGAGGACTTAGTCTGGCCCTTTAAGGCTGCTTGCAGGACCTAAAGTGACATCACAGGATAATGTTTCTCTGCACATATGCTGTCTGGCCCTTTAAGGTTGCTTGCAGGACCGGAAGTGACATCAGAGTGGGGCCTGTTTGGTGCTTCTCTTCCTGGAAACGGGGTCAGAGAGTCATTGTTCACGTGGGTAAAGGATGAAGTAGGGCCCCAGCGAGACTCTGAAGGCCAATTTTGTCTTACTGCAGGTCAGGGGTGGCCTCCCGTGAGCGTCCCATGCTTCCACATCTCCACACTGAGCCGCGGGACCACGCCAGCTCTAGGTGCTTCTTGCGCTTGTTTTTCTTGTGTTCCCCGATATCCAGTGGTTCAAAGGTATGATGGGGTCTTTTTGGGGGCGCGGAGCGTTGGGAGGTTCGTAAGGGCTGTAGTGGGAGGCAGGGGTTGCAGGTGTGAGTGCGTTATACTGGGGGCTGCAGTGGCCAAGGTCACCTTCAGCTCCGTGTTGGGGCAGCCGCGGGTGGGTGCGGGGCTGAGCATGGGAGTTGCGGGCCTTGGAGTGCAGGAGCTGCCGAGAGTGGGGCTTTAGCCTTACCGAACCTCCCAGCTGACCCATGTTGGGATCTTGCACCAGTTTCACTGCTGTAGAATCTCCAGATTCACTTTGAGGCGCAGAGCCTCGTCCCCCCCCCCCCCACCCAAAAGGCTTGAGACTCTGTTGCCGTCCAGCTTTTTCACTGACTGCCCTCGTGGATCAGGCCAGGGCGGTGGATCTGCAGGTGGCCGGGGTTTGCCAATGATAATTTTATTTTGGGGTTACTTTTGGTGTGGGGAATGGGGGGCTTTGCATTCCCGGAGATAACCTGAGGGCTTGCTCTGGCTCTGTCCTCAGATATTATTCCAGGCAGTGCTCTGGGGGCCTGGGGATGCAGAGGATTGATTAGTGTCAGCAATGCAAGCTTCCTAACAGGTTTACTGTATGTTGGAATAGGAATATCTGCTTCCTCACATCAAGTTGCAAAGTCCTGCCCAGACTGCTGGCTATCGAGGTGAGTATTGGTGGTAAAGGTTGTCTCTGTGTGCGCTTGTGTGTTCGTGTACTGCTGGTAAAAAATGTATGTCTGTAGAAATTTTTTTTTAAAAATTTATTTATTTGCTTTTTGGGTCCCAACCGGCGATGCAAGGAGTTACTCCTGGTTCTGCTCTCAAGAATTACTCCTGCGGTGCTCAGGGGACCATATGGGATGCTGGGAATCGAACCCAGGTCGGCCACTTGCAAAGCGAACGCCCTACCCACTGTTCTACTTCTCCATCCCCCCCCTTTTTTAAGAGAGGGCTTGCTCAGGCAACCATAGTGCAGAATGTGGCTCTATCAGGGGGTCAGCCATTCTGCTGGCCAGAAGGGGGCGCTGATGCACAGGATTTCCTGGCCGCAGAGTCTGTCCCTGGCTGGGCCTGTGAGATGCTTCTGTGGGATCCGGGAGGAGTCCCCAGACCAAGGCAGGGCCGACTTTTCTCTCTTGTAGCCAAGCCCAGAACTTGTGTCGCGAAAGGCAGCACAGATGCCAACCCATTTTGCTTCACCTGGGGAGAAAGAAACATCAGGCAGTGTCCCCCAGGCGGGTCTGTGAGCCAGTGCCCAAGGGTGTAGCTGGTCAGAACTTGGGGATTTTGCTCCTGTCCAGTTCTCACAATTCTGACTTCTCCTCCAGGTCTCTGATCCTCTGGAAAAAACAGGCAGGAGAAGATGGTGAGGTGCCATCGGACACACCGACGCCAGGTAGGAGTGACACAATGAGGTGATGCAGTGATAGGAGTGTCAGGCTTCCCAGGCTGTCTGTCTCTGACTTGCTCAGGAAGGATCCTGCCGCCTTGTCAGAGCACCTGGCTCTCTGCAGTATGAGGCCACATTTGTGTCAGTTTTGTTGTATTTGGCTTTTGGACCACAACAGCTCAAAGATTACTGGTGCTCAAGGATGACTTCTGACATGTCTCAGGGACCATATGGGGTGCTGGGCATCAAAGGCTGGTGTTTGGGTATTTTGTTTTGTTTTCGGAGCCACGCGCAGTGATTCTGGTGATTATACTCTTGGCTCTGCACTCTGGCATTGTACCTGGCGCTGCTTAGGGGACCCTATGGGATGGCGGGTATCACCAGCCCTACCAACTATCCCCAGCCCACTGTCCTGTTACACAGTCATGCTGCTTTGTTTCTTTTCATATTTATTTTTGTGCCAACGGGGGAGATGCTCAGGGCTTCCTCTTGGCTCTGTGCCTGATGTGCATCATGGGTCCTTGGGTGTGCTACACCTGTTTTTGCCCTTGCAGCTCAAGTGACTGTGAGATACAAGGGGTATATGTTTAGTTTTCAACTGAAAGCAGGGTCACTCTTTTGGTTCCCGCTGATTGTGTGCTCAGATTTTACTCGCTGCAGTGCTCAAAGGAGCAGTGGTGAAATTCCCTGGCGTCAGGAGCAAGTCTGCCACTTTCAGGAACCTTCTAGTAGAGCATCCTCACATTTTCATAGATGCAGCTGTCTTAGAAGTTGGGACCCGTTTGCCAGGAGTTCAGGTGGAGGCTGGTTCCTCCCGATGGGACAGACCCTGAGCCCATCTAGGGCCCTGGGGTCCTGATCTCACAGCCCAGGGAACAGGGTGGTGTCAGACCCTAACTCCTTCCCCATTTGTATGCCGGTTTAGGGCACGGTGACCTTCCCCGAAGTGGCCATGATCTTCACCCCAGAGGAGTGGACGTGCTTGGATGCCTCTCAAAGAAAGCTCTACAAGGATGTGATGCTGGAGACCTACCAGCACCTGTGCGCTATTGGTGAGAGCAGTGCAGGGCCGACCTTGTCTGGACAAACCCATGTGGGCTCCCTGTGCCGGGCCTTGACTGTGTGTCCAACAGTAGCTGTGACTGTCCTGGCGAGGACAGCCATGCAGTAGCTGTTTCTCTAGCTCCTTCCCTGGTTTTCTTGTTGGTGCTCACCTGGCAATGCTCAGAGCTTACTCTAAGCTCTTCCATATGAATCACTCTCTGTGGGTTTGCATGAATCTGCAGTGCTGGCGTTCAACCTAGGTTAGCCCTGTGCATGGCAAGCTCCCCACATGCTGTACCATCGCTCAGGTCTCTCTAAAAACTTCCTGGTTCCTGCTAATGCTGAGTTCTCTGATCACTTCTTGTACTACATATAATTTCTAGTATTTGTTTTGGTTTTGTTTTTATTTGGGGCACAACCTAAATCCTCTTGTCTCTGTGCTGAGGGATCACTTCCCGGGGTGCTCAGGGGCCATGGGATTCTGAGGATTGAACATGATTGGCAGCTTAAAAGGTTGTTGTCTTAATCCCGGTACTATTGCATCAGGCCCACAATTTCAGTTAATTTATTTTTATTTGTATTATTTTATTTTTATTTTTTTATTTTTTTACAATTTTTATTAGTGAAGCACCATGAGGAACAGTTGTAGACTTAAAAAAATTGTGCTTAACCAGGAGGACTACTCCATAACTTAGAGGCCAGCCGGGTATCCTAGAGGAAAGGGCAGTTCAGATAGAGAAGGGAGCACCAAATAAAGGATGTTTGGAGGATCCTCCCAGGAGGGGAGATGCATGTCGAAAGTAGACTATGGACTGAACATGTTTGCCACTCAATGCCTCTTTTGCAGACCACAACACCCAAAAGGAGAGAGAGAACACAGGGGATTGCCCTGCCACAGAGACAGGGGGGATGGGGGGATGGGGGTGGGAGGGATATTATCCATGATGGTGGTAAATGGGCACTGGTGGAGGGATGGGTATCTGATCATTGTATAATTGAAACCAAAGCACAAAAAATTGTAAATCTACAACTTTAAAAAAAATAAAATAAAATAAAGGGAAAAAAAAATTGTGCTTAGCTTTCAGTTATACAGTGATCGAGTACCCATCCCTCCACCAGTGCCCCTTCTTCACCACCCCTAATCCCAGTGTCCCTCCCACCCCCCACCCCCTGCCCAACCTGCCTCTGTGGCAGGGCATTCCCTTTTATTTTGTTATGATTTGGTTAGGGGTTATACTTAAAAATACTTAGGGATCATTTCTGGCTGAGTATTCAGTTATTCATCCTGGTTGTTGTCCGGGACATTGTGTGCTGCTGGGGATCAATCCTGAACGTGTGTGCATTGTCTGTTTCCTGCCTGCTGTAATATTGCTCCCAACATAGCTCGTTTATTTCTTAGGGTCTCACCCCATCTGATGTTGCTCTATTTCAGTGCTTGTGGTCACTTCCGGTGGTTCTTAGTTCATCAGGAGTCAGGATTTGCCTCTGGATTATGCAGTCAGGGATCACATCTGATGGCTTGAGAGACCCTACTGAATGTGAGGATCGAACTTTAATTGACCTTGCGGAAGGCCCATTCCTGACCTGCTGTGCCGTCTGTCTGCTTCCTTTTATATGTTTATTTTTAAAACCAATTTGGGGCTTTCGTCATCTTTGGCCATGTTTGGATTTGTTAAGCTTTGGGGCTTACTGCACTGAGGCATCAGTTCACGCAGGCTCAGTACATTGCATGTGATGCCAAGCCGAGAGTGACAGTTGCTTGTCTTGCAAGTTCTGGACATGTGTTCTATTCTCACCATCCCATGTGATCCTCAAGCAACATCAAAGGTGATTTCTGAGTACACAATGAGGGAGAGGCCTTGAACATCCCCAGCTGAGGATCCCGAACTAGAGAAAAACTAGAGAAAAAAATACTACGTATTGTGCTGTGATCAAATCCCTGTTGGCCCTTTAAGACCCAGGTTATACTATTTGTCGTGTTTTCTGGGGCCCTATATATCACTCTTAAATTAAGTCGTGAATCTTAGCTCTTGGATAACTCCAAATCTGGAGCATTTTAGAAGTGCAGATTCTGTTCATGCCTTTCCAGTAATTGACTCAATTTTTATAGGGACACATGGCTTTTTCTTGTCACGTTTTCCTTGTCCCTAATCCATGCTCCATCTCTGTGAGGTTCAGGGTATTCTGGGGTGAAGCCTGCGGTGATCTCCTGGCTGGAAGGAGGAACCCTGAAGCCGGGGAGGAGAGGCATGTGTGCAGGTGAGTGTCTGAGAATCCTTCATGGCTCAGGCCCTGGGCAGTGTGTGGGTGCCCTGAGAACATGTGAAAATCACTGCTGACCCTGATATCCTTGGGTTCTTGGATCCAGGCATCTGTGCTGCATTCACGCTGCCCTTCGCTCCCACAAATTGTCACGGAATAATCTTGTGCTTTAATTTCTTGGCTTTGACATTTTTTTTTCTCTTCTGGCAGTCCATGAAATTCTCACTCCTTAGTCCCCCTGTCTTTCCCCTACCAGCCTGTCTGTACAGCCTATAATGTCGCTGTATTTTCAAAAAAATTTTTGCCTTTTTCTTTAGTTAATAAGTGAGGCCATAATAAAGCTGTTTTGGCTCTGAGTGATAGTAATGCAGGAAATACGCTTGTCCTTCACACTGTCCACCTGGTTCAATAACCAGCAGCCCATATAGTTCTCTGAGCATCACTGCATATGTTCAACAAATTAAAAAAAATACATCTTGTGGGATTGCCAAACTTTTCACAGCAATCCTCCCTGGGACCTTCCCTGTTCTGTGGGATACTTTGGACTGTGAGTACCATAGAGATATCCTGAAGCTGTACTGCCTGGTTAAGGATGTTTCATTCGAAGAGTTCTTACATTGTATATTGTGTTTGGTTTCAGAACTCAAAGCATGGCTTCAGGATTTGGGAACTCAGTCGGCGAGTATGAGTGAGCTGGTAAGATTTGCAAGTTTGGAATCAATATTATAATCACAATCACAACTATGCTGTTATTCGTCGATTGCATCAAGCAGGCCCCAGTAACATCTCCTTCATCCTAGCCCTGAGATTTTTTTTTAAAAGTTCCATATTAAAGGCTCTTATAGAGTTAGGAGAATGAGACCCTTCATTGTTACTGGTATTTGGCATATTGGGTACGCGCACGGGGAGTTTGTCAGACTCTGCCGTGTGAGCTGGTTACATTCGGTAGCCTGCCAGTTTGTCCAAAGTAGGAATGAGATGATAAGATGTCATCTCATTCCTACTTTTTGTGTCACATTCAGCGTTTCACATGGGTTTCTCCTGACTTATGCACTCAGGAATTACTCCTGGTAAAGCTCAGGGGACCATATTGTTTCTGGGATTCGAACCCGGGTTGGTCACGTGCAAGTCAAACCTCTTACCCGCTCTGCTATCACTTCAGCCCCTCTTTGGATTAATTTTAATAGCTGCTTTTATTCAGCGGAGTTGGAAGGGATTCTTTGATACACAAGGTTTACTTCTGGTTGTGCATATCAAGAATTATTCTGTGGTGCTGCTGGGTACTTATCGGATGGGGAGGCTAGCATCCTAGTCGCTTCACAGTGATTCCAACCCCACTATTGGTGTTTTTTCCCATATATAGAATTTCTACAACCCGGGATTATGGTACCGCCAGCAGGTCAACCTGTGCCTGTAAGGCGATTGCATCAGCAGCCTGATGGCACCATCAGACTTACAGATACTCCAAAATTGATGCTGTGCCTTTGGACAGACTCCAAAAACTTTGGGCAAAGTCTTCCAAGAAAGTAAACAGCCAAAGTTAGGTATGTGCAAGACACACCAACAAACCATTTCCTGCTCAGCTATATAATTGGAGGCAAGGTCTCTCTGGTTCCTAATCAAACCTCTTAAAGGCTATGATCCCAGAGACTCAGAGATAAATCTCAGAACCCAGCGGCTTTTTGCAGAGATGTGCCCGATACCCGCAATGAGCTACCGGCGACAGACCACCACAAGGGGCAAAGGGTGTGTGTCTCCGCCTGATCCCACTTGGTGGCTCGGTGGCCACCATCTTCCAGAGGCCATTGGACAGACAGGTTTGGGCCTGCAGTGACAAGACATGCAAGGACTCATGGGATTGGGCTGGACTCTGCACTTTCCTCCCCACCTCAATGAGATCCCGAGTCGCTGCCCATGTATGAACTCTCTGGCTCTTGATCACTCTGTTTAACGGCCATGATCCCAAAGTCTCAGAAACTAATTTCGGAACCCAGTGGCTTTCAGAAGAAATGTGTTCTGTCCTCACTGTAGGTTACCTAAGCTGGGTATTTCAGGTGGGAATAGGTTTCGTGCCTGGCGGTTCAGTGGCCGCCATCTCTTAGGGCTTCTGGACGGTTAGGTTTGGGACTGCAGTAAGGAGACATGCAGGGCCTAATGCGATGGTGGTGGAGCCGGCCCTTTTCCCCCTGCCCAACGAAACCCCGAGTTGTCTGGCGCCTACGATTGACCTCTATGGCTCTTGATCAAGGTGAGTAATGGCCATGATCCCAGAGATTCAGAGACAAATCTCAAAACCCAGTGCCTTTTAGCAGAAAAGCATCTGGACCCTGTTGTAGGTTACTGTCCCAGGTCCACCCCAGGGGGAATTGGTGCTGTCCCACCAACTGCTCTTCCTTGGCGGCTTTGTGGCCTCCATCCGCCAAAGGCCTTTGGAACATCAAGTTTGGGCCCACACTCAGGAAGATACGTGGGACCTTGCAGGATGAGTGTGGAGCTGGCCAATTCCTCCCCACCCCAACAAGAGCCTAAGTCATTCCCACGAACCGCCTCTCTGGCTCGTGATTAAGCTGTTTAATGGCCATAATCCCAGAGACTCAGGAACAAATCTCGGAACCCAGTAGGTTTTTGCAGAAATTCCTCCAGATTTAGTTGTTAAAATTTCAGAATCCCAAAATTATATGTTATTTATAACCAGCAATTGAAAAAGAATTGTCTACTGTTGAGTTTTCACCAGATCTAAGTGCCGGAATAAAATCCCAAATAATAATGGTGGGTCTTGTGTCAAAATATTGAATGTAATCAAAGTTGAGAGAAGAATTGGAAATTATCTGCCCCACAGGTAGAGGAAGGCTGTGGAATAGCGTTATACTTGGGTTTTTAGTGATGGAAATGGGGCATGGTGAAGGGACGGGTGTTTCATTGTATGACTGAGACTTAAACCTGAAAGTTTTCTAAGTGCTCTCCCATTTTCCCCCGTTTTCTCCCATTTATTTAGAAATGGCCAGAGTAATTGTAGAGCAAGTAGGATGCTTACCTTGCATGTGGCCAACCCAGGAGTCCTCCAGTCCACAACATCTTTTCATTGCTCATTGAACATTGAGCGTCCCCTTCTCATTCCTAGAATATGTAATGTGGGGGTGTGGCATGGGGTAGGGGTGTCTTCTCCCCGGAGCTGTTCATTACGGAGAGATCCAGTGCTTTGCTTTCTTGACTTTGTTGTGATTCTTCCCTATCTGTCAGGTATGTCAAGTAGTCCATGTGTTTCAAGGCTCTTGTTTTCCCAGTTGTATAACTGGCCAGACTGTACAACTAAAGGGTCGGGTCCCCTCTCTGGGCCCTGCTCGGTCAATCTGACACCATGCATATATTTGCCTTTGAATCATTGTCATGGGTTTTTGAAAATGGGAAGAAATTGAGTTTTCTTTTGTTATGGGGCCTGGGGATGCTCAGCAGTTATCTCTGGTGTTTCCCGTAAGTTGCTTTTAGCAGTGTGTAAGGACCAAACCCTGTCAGCCTCATGCTGGCAAATGCCTACCTACTGTACGCTTGTACGCACCAAAAAATATTTTATTGTGTGTATGTTAAAATGTGACTGTGAGCCCATAGTGAAGTTAATTAGGACCAGAACAGCAGTGAATCACGGACGGTGCTTGCCTTACAGATGCCGCCTACCTTCGATGTCCAGCACCCCCTATGGTATCCCAAGCATCACTGGGTCTGATTAAAAACAAAACCCAAAAGGATTTTTTGGGGGATTGCCGAGCTCCTCCCAGCAACACTTCCCGCAGATTTTCCCTTTCTGTAGGCTTGCTTGGACTGTGAGAACTATGGAGATGCCCTCCACCTGTTTGGTCATTCAGCTGCGCTCCATTCAACATTGGACTAATTCTCATTGTACATTTTGTTTGATTTCAGAACTCAAATCACAGGTTTAGGATGTGACATTACAGCAATTTCTTTAGGGAACAGGGGTATTGCATACAAGTGTGCTGTAAGATTCTCTTGTTGAAACTATTACGCCATTGGAGTGCTCAGTGGACCGAGCATGCGACTTGAAAGGTGGGGTCCGGCTCCATCCCCACAACCACATCTATGGTCTCAGCATCACAGGAAAAATATCGGAGTCTAATGCTGGGAGTAGAGGGTCTTTAACCTCAGTGGGTGCTGAAATCTGGAAATTTATTTTATTGTATTGTTTTTTAAAGTCTTCATTAAAATGCCAGTATTTTCAATGTTATTGATAGTTGTGTTTAGGCGTACAATCATTGAACACCAATTCCTGCATCAGCTTCCCTCCACCGGTGTTCCCGTATTCCCTCCCCACCCAGGTGCCCACTCTGCCCCCACCTGTCATCTGGAGAAGCACTTGACTAGGTTTCAGTGGTTACAGCTTAGATCTCTTGTTTTCAGTTCTGTTGCATCTGTGTTTTGGGTAAATGGCTACACCCCTCACTCAAGTCACTGGCATAAATGGATCCCTGATCCCTGTAAACATCTGGGTCTCTTCCGCCCCAAATTTCTTTCCTTCTTTGTCCGGCTTCTCTCTAAACACTGGAATCAGGGATGATTTAAGCAGCCCCTTTACATTACATTTCCACATCCAGTGTTCAGTACTCCACAGATGAGTGAACAGCATCCTGTTTTTGTTTCTTTTTCTGGCTAACTTCACTGAAGACAGTATCTTCCAGTTCCAACCATGTTGCTGCATAAAAGCAGTAATTCTAAAACCTAAAAAAATATATCAATTGATCAATTGATCTCCCTTTTTTCATCGATTTATTCGAATGGGTGTCAGTAACGTCTCCATGCATGCCTGTTGGGTGCTATTGTAGCCCAATGGCATCTCTTTGTTCTAGGAACATGGAGAGCCTCAAACTGATTTTTCAGGGTCTTGAGGAAGAAGTCTGAACATCTTGTAGGCGGGCGTCCACGCAGTCTTTTGACGTCCCGCGGAATTCAGTCAGTAATGGGTCTAGGCCAGTGGTTGTCTGTAAACCTCATTTCGTGTCCAGCCCATCTGATTTTTGATGCCTTGGAAGATCAGAGGGCATCCCTGATTCTTGACCGTTGATGGAGATCAGAACTCCGGATTCTATCTCTCATTTGAGTGATGCGTGATATTCCAAGCATAGCTCTTTCAATTCCTCTTTGAGAGACCCAAGTAGCGTTCTCATCCTGTTTTCATAGGGCCCATGTCTTTAAGGCATATGTTAATGCAGGAAGAACAGTGGAATTGAAGACATGTGCTCAAAGCTGGAGGTTCTTTGTCCTCTTAGTTATTTCTTAAATGCTCTTGAAGGCATTACAAGACACTCTCATCCTCCTGCGAAACTCAGGTGCCAGGTCATTCATCATGTTTCTTTCTCGAACTAGGTATATATAACTTGCATTCGGAGATGGTGGTTCCATTGAAAGCGAATGGAGGATCAGAAACGAGGCTGTTTCTAATAAAACATTGTCTTTGTAATTGTGATGCTTCGTAATTCAGCTGTAGTCCGACATTTCCACACTCACGGTCGAAGTCGGTCATCATTTCTGCCTCTTGGCTGATGTTGGGTGTTATTAGAACGATGTCATCAGCAAAGCAGAGGTGGTATAGTTGCTGACCATCTATCTTCTCTCCCATTCCTTCCCATTCCAGTCGTCGCATGATGTTCTTAACGGTGGCACTGAAGAATTTTGGTGAAACGGTGTCACCCTGCCAAACCCCTCTCTTGACATGGATAATTACTTCTTTGTAGAGTGGTCAGATCCTTATAGTGAATCTGTAATAGAGCTCACGGAGGATCCTGATGTATTGAGTTTGTACACCCTGATTGGCTAGGGCTTCTATGACCGCTTCCGTCTCCATAGAAGCAAAGGCCTTCGTTAAATCAATGAACGTTAGACAGAGCGGCATCTTGAACTCCTGAGAAACCTCAATGAGCTTAGTAATCATGTGGATATTGTAGATGGTACTGAATCCTTTTCGGAAACCACCTTATTCACATGGTTGTTCTTAATCTAGTATTCTGCTAATCCTATTCAGGATGACTCGAGTGAACAGATTGTAGATGAGAGACAATAGGCAGATTGGGCGATAGTTGCCAATGCCGTGGATGCCTTCCTTCTTGTATAGTAGTACGGTCTTGCTGGTTTTCCATTGGGATGGAACCTTGCATTCAGACAGTGTGTGAAGAGCCGAGCCAGTGTATTGATGAGTACTGATGGTAAGTTCTTCAAGTGTTCAGCTCTGATCTCGTCTGTGCCAGGTGTTCTTTGTTTCTTTACCGATGAGATGGCATGTTGAATTTTGAAGGGAGAACATTCGGAATGATATATCCATGGTGCAGAATGTGGTATGTGGGCAAGTGGACATGGCTATTAAAGAGATCTGAGTAGAAGTCATGAATAATCTTCTCCATTTCCCTTCTGGATGATGTGATAGATCCATCAGGATGTCGGAGGGGAGTGAGCTTGGTCTTGTAGTTGGTGAAGGACAGGCGGGCATTACAAAACCTTTTCCCGGCTTCTGCCGCATCTACCAGCATCGCTGTTCTCCTGTCTCTGAGGTCATCCTTGATGGCTTCTCTGCATTGTTTTGCCAGCTTGGACGTTCACTTCCGGTTGCCTGAGGCATGTGCCAAGCCACATTGGCGAATAAGTTCAAGAGTGTTCAAAGAAAGGCAGTTTTTTCATGGTTATATCTCTCGGCCCCAAGAGTCCCAGCAGCAGGAATCCCTGAGCAATGCTGGTGTGACCCTCTCCCTACGTATGTTAATTAAAATTCTCCTTAACACACCCTACTTTCTCGATTGCTGTTGCCTTCACCCCAGACATCTGGAGATGCTGGAGTTGAATCTGGCTTCTGCCACCCTCCTCCACGGAGAACAGAAGAAATGGGACTTCTCATGTGTATAAGAACCTCAAAACTCAGGATGGAAGATGGCACCCTCAGCAATGCGGGGTGCTGTGATATGTGGAAGTGGGGTCTGGAGACCTTTAGAACTGAGTTGGTTGGATACATCGTACTGCAGGAAGGCAAGCCTCTCCTGTGTCACCCTGTTCGCTCTCGGGTAGCTGGCTCTGGAGCACTGCTAACTGGGTATCCTTCCACACATAGAGTGAGTGGGCAAGCCCCAGTCAGCAGGGACACCCGGACACAGATCCCCAGTTTACTCCCTGACCAAGGCCCAGTCAGACGCGGCCAGGGCCGGGAGATGCTGGACTCTCTCATTCCCTCTCTTACTTTGCGGGTGTAAGAGAGTTGAATCCATCAGAGGTGACTCCTCTTGGTACACGGACCCCTCGAGAATGAAGCAGCACCATTGAGGTCTGGGGTCATCCCCCAACCCTCACCCCACCCCACCTGGTCCACACCTCCTGATATGACTATATTATTTGAGGGGGTCGGAAGCAGTGTTGGGGGGCCCCACATCATTCTGGAGTTCGACTTTGGTTCCCACACTCGGGGAACCTCCACTTGCCCTGCTCCCACAAATGTCTGGGAAATCCAATGAGCTGTCTCCCTCGAACAGAAGGGAATCCAATCTAGGCTTTTACCTAGGTCAAAGTCCCGTTGCTAAGGAGGTTGCCTAGTCAGGTTGAGAGTGGTGATGATCTTCTTTGAAATTCTTTTCCTGGCCTTTTGTTTCTGCAGGAGCTTCTCTGGGTCTGTTACTGGCCATAGGTGAGGGTGTGATAAGGCCTTAGTTTCTGTTTTCTTCAAGGTTGGCCTTCACAACTTCAGAGCTATTCCCGGGAAATTTACTGCCTTTGCCTTGGGAGGGGGAGCCTTCCCTATCTGCCTGCATGCCTACATTAATTCCCTCCAAACCATTAGGAGTTGCTGGACCTTAGGACGTTAGGAGCCCTCAACCCTGGCCCCAGAGGAGTGACTCCTGAGTGCAGAGGCAGGAATAAATAATCCCTGAGCACTGTTGACTATGTCTCCCTCCCCAAAGATGCAAATCCTAAGGTTCCCGGTGCTTTCCAGGTAGCTGATTACTCCCTGTGGTACCAGGGGACCATGTGATACTGGAGGTGAGCCCAGAAAAACCATTTACAGGCAGAGAAAGCCTTGATCACAGGGATCACTGAAATCGCTCACATCTGAAATTTATAAACCTGATCCCCCTGACATAGCGCTTTCTGTTCAATACACAAAACAAGTACTTTTTTGTAGGGGTGGGGATAAGGCACAACCAAAAATGGAGTTACTTCTAGCTCCCCAGGCAGGATAACTCCAGGTGGGCCTGGGAGGGAAAGGGATTATATCCTGTCATCCCCTGCAAGACAAACTCCCAGCAGTCCCTAAAATTTGAATTTCAATTTCCTTGAATGCATCATTCAATCTCCCCCAGCCCTTGGGTGGGATACACAATGCCTCCATTATCCCTGGATTCCTCATGGCTTGCCCTTTGACCATTTTTTTTTCATTTTTGTGTCCCACCTGGGTGATGCTCAGGGGTTTCTCCTGAATATGCACTCAGAAATTATTCTTGAAGTGTGGTGCTTGGGGGATCTTGTGGCAAACACTCTGCTTCAACCTTTTGATGTCTTAAATATGCACTCCTAGTTCATTCTTTAAGTTACAGTTCTCAAGTTCAAATTAAACTGGTGTCTTCAGTACTATGAGGGAAAGGGAATTGCTGATTGCAATGCAAGGAAACACAAAGAACTTCCCATTCTTTAAACTCTTAAGATTTCTTGCCACTGTATATTTTCATATGCCTACTAAGGTCTGGGCTCCTGGTGAACCTGAATTAACCTCCTGAGTTTCCTTATGTAGCAAACCATAATAATAATAGTAATGATTACTATTTCCTATGCCAGTGTCCCAGCACTTGGACTTGATTTGTATGTTGGCCCTCCCATTGATCGTCGATTTGCTCGAGCGGGCCCAGTAACATCTCCATTGGAGACTTTGTTGTTAGTGTGTCTGGCATAGCGAATACTCTCGGTAGCTTGCCGGGCTCTCCGAGAGGGGCGGAGGAATCGAACTCGGGTCGGCCATTTTGGCGGCTTGTAAGGCGAACCTGTATGTTAACCTGTAAAAAATTTGTCCTTTTTTATCACATCCAGAGATGCTCAGGGGATACTCCTGGCTTTGCACTCAGGAATCACTCCTGGCTGTGCTCGGGGGACCATATGGGATGCTGGGAATCGAACCTCGGTCAGCCACATGCAAGGAAAACGCCCTACCCTCTGTGATATTGCTCTAGTCCCTGGGAATAATGGGTCTTGATGATGAAATCCAGGGGAAATCTGGTTAATTATGAACTAAGTAAAAGGGTACAAAAACCACCCCTCAATCACAAATATCAGCGTCACTCCTGGGAGTGCTTGGCGGACTGTATGTGATGCCGGGTACCGAACATATGCCCTGCCAACTGTACTATCACTCTGGCTCCAAGTATAATTTTTCATCCTCTAATTTTTCATCCTCTTTTTCTTTTATAAATTCACGTACCCATAGGTAAATCATAGCCTGAAAACCTGACCTGTAAACTCTGAGCATTTCTGGATGTGGTCCCAAAACTGAAACAACAAACCCAGAGGACTGACCGTTCAGAACATATTACTAGATTTTGCACCTCTTCTGTTGGCAGTTAACTCCTCATTGCCTTTATTTGGGCAGGAGGATTGGCTATGTGGGTTTTTTCCAAACCCAGCAACTCTCCGGGATCACTCCTTGGCAATTCAGGTTGTGAAGTCTTTTGCGTTCATGACAAATGCCCTGCCACTCACTGTCAGCTCTTTCGTGCCGCTGATAGCCTTTGAAATTGCAGCCTGTACTTCTGCCTCAAGTTTGCACCAGGAGACCCCAGATGCCAGCAACCCTGTCCTGAACTCTAACTACCAGCTGGGCCTCAGCCCTGCCCCCTGCTGTAACTTTCTCACAAGGTTCACATTATTTATATAGAATTTGAATTCCTGCAGTCAGAGATAGGCCAGGAATGCAAGACCTGTCCTTGCAAGCAGTCTATCATGATACAGTCTCCTGTACAAAGCAGGATTCCTCCAAGCACCTCTCAGGTAAGCTCAAAGTTCTTCCACCTTTAGCAAAATCCAAACCTGCATTCTACAACACTGGTTGGTGGAGGTTGACTAGTGAACAAATTACATATATATATAAATATATATGTAGATATAGATATACACACATACACAAACACACACATATATGTGTATATATACATATATATGTGTATATATATGTGTGTGTATATATATATATATATATATACACATATATATATGGTCATACCCTGTGGTTGCTGCCAAAAGGTAACAAATGATACTCAGTGTTGTGCCGGGGTATACAGGTCAGCCATGTACAAGGCCAGTACCCTACCAGACTATAGCTGTGGCACCTAAATTTATTGATTTCTTTTTTGGTTGACTACACCCAATGGAGATTAGAGTTTACCTCGGCTCTGTTCTCATTGATAATGGTAGGTTTGGGGACCCTGTGAGGTGGTAGAGATTGAACCTCGGTCAGCTATGTGCCAGACAAGCAACTCGTGGTCTGTGCTTTCTCTGTAGCCATCATAAAAATGCTTCTTTGCTAAGTCGAGATAGTTGTGTTCTTTTTTCTGATTAACTACACAATTCACTTTCATTTTTTTTTCTTTTTGGATCACCCCCAGTGATGCACAAGGGTCATTCTTAGCTCATGCATTCAGAAATTACTCCTGGTGGCTCTTGGGGGACCATTGGGGATGCTGGGAATCAAAGCTGGGTTAGTCGTGTTCAAGGTAAACACCCTCCCCACTGTGTTATCGCTCCAGCCCCCCCCAGTTCACTTTTTTGTGTTTTTGTTTTCGGATCACAGCCAGAAGTGCTCTCAAATTACTCCTGACTCTGCACTCAGGAGTCACTCCAGGGGGGCCTGGGGAAACTTATGAGAAGTGGGAGTTTGATCAGGATTTACACGTTAACAGTTGTTCCCGGTCTCTCCTGGTAGCTCTCTCTCACTGTCCACATTTGGTGCTCTTGGGCCACTTCTCCACCCTTGACAGTTGTTGCTTTGGACCGATGAAAGTAGAATGAGGACCAGGCTGCTTGTTGATTACTTGCAGTTTATTCAGTCTCTTGTCTCCCAGCTCTATCCAACCCTCTCTCTAACTCGCTCCCCAATGCTCTCTGTGACTCCTCTCCAATCTCCCCAGCCACTCTTACTCTCAGCTCTCAGCCTTCTCTTTAAGTTGCAGCCGTGTCCTCTAAATCTGTCTCTCTTCTCTCACTATCTCGTTGTCATCCTGTTCTTCATCGATTGACTCAAGCAGGCCCCAGTAATGTCTCCTTCTTCCTATCCCTGAGATTTTAAGAAGTGCCACATTTGAGGCTCTTTCAGGGTCAGGAGAAAGATCACCATGATTGTTACTGGTTTTTGGCATATTGAATACACCATGGGGAGTTTGCCAGACTCTGCGGAGTGGGCAGGATACTTCTGGTAGCCTGCCAGTTTTTCCAGATTAAGACTAGATAATAAAATTTTGTGTGCCCGTGCACTTCCCAGAGCACGGTTTTATAGTCTTTGTATCTTGGCCATTGATGGGATTACACGGCACCAGGGACAGTTGGTGGGTGTCACGCCTACATATTAGAAGATGGGAGATCTGAGTGGAGGAGGCCCAGTCCCAATACGAGCAGGTTGGAGATCTCAGCCCCAGGTCCTGCACACTTGAGTTCCTCTGCCGGTTCCTTCATGCGTGAGGCTCGTCCGAACTTGTGGAGAGTGGTCTTAAACATGGCTGTGGCTCGAACCAGAGGACTTGAGCTGCCGGGGCTCTACTCAGGGTTGGGAGGGAAACCCAACACACCCTCCTCCAAAAGGCACCAGTGAGAAAGCAAGACACGGAGGCAGGAGACTGGGTGTTTTCTTTCAGGAGCAGGGTTTTATAGTCCCTGGGTCTTGGCCATTGATGGGATTACACAGCACCGGGGGCAGTTGGTGGGAAGATAGGGGATCTGGGTGGCGGAGGACCATCTCTTTTCTCAGTCTCCTTCATTCCCCCTGTCTCCCTGAAGCTGCTCTTTTTCTTCTCTCACCACGACCACAATCCAGCCTCCCCACGGGAAGCGCAATGAAAAATGATTATCTACACTTCCCCATCACCTGCAGCCCATGAAGATAACGCAGCCCTAAAGGTGTGTTACTCCTCTCCTTCGACCAGCAACTTAATTGACATATTTAGTTTTACTTCCTAATGATTACCATTCTGTATGGACATAGTAATAGACACTTTTAGACTTGTTGGTGACTCTCTTGGGGACTTCTCACCACAGATTCAGACTCAGGCCGCATCAATCACTCCCAATCCCAGCAGCGTCCAAGTCTAGTTATTACTTTTTGATTCGTGACAAAATTTGTCCATGACCAGGCTCTTATAGATAAGCATTATGGTACTTTGGCCAGGCCCATTTCGATGCCAGCGTAGCTAGCTCACCACTTGCCCTGGGTCCATCTAGTCCCTCATCGGACCCTTCTTTATGAGATTGAGGAAGTAAGGGCAGCTGAGGCTTCAGTCAAGAGAGCAGATGTCCAGGAGGTAATATTATCTGGAGACCAACTCTCAAGCTCAGGCTTTTCTTTGTAACAGTCTTCCTGTATCCATACAAAAAGCAATTGCTCTGAAATAGCTAACCATGCAAAAGACATTAAGGAGAAGAGAAAGACAATATTTAAAAGTCAAAATCTGATCAGGAGACAAAGGTAATTGAAAGGTTATGGGCAATCAAGAAACATAAGATCTCACCTGCCAGGGAGCAAGGGTAGACCACTATTATACTACAATACCTGGTGATCCTCAGTGGTTTCTCTTGGCTCTGCACTCAGGTATTATTTCTGATGTTGTTCCTGAAAACTACAGGATCCTGGGGATTCAACCTAGGTTGGCCATGTGCAAACAACACCCTACCCAGATCTACAGTTGCTCTGGTCTCAGTTGGAGAGTTATGTACATGTAACTGTGCACAGAATGTTGTTTGAAAGGAAAGAAGGGGCACCTTGATGAAATCTTTTATAAGTGGGAATATGGGTCAGGTCCCAAGCTCTCCACATCCCAGGAACCATTCCGTTTACCTGTGATTTCTCACAAGGATGTTCACCTTCCTGGATCCCACCCATGTTACTTTACTAATAATAGAGGTAAAAAAAGGAAACATTTACGATTGGATAAAGGAAAATTCAATCCATCTATTAGTCAGAGGGTGCTCAGGGGACCCTATGGAATTCTGGACATTTTACCTAGATTGACTGCATGCAGCGCACTCTACTAGCATGATACTCTCAGTTTGAAATCATGTTTCTGAAACTGCCTCCTGGGGTTTTGTTTGAAGCTGAGAGTCCACTGCTTGCTTGTCGTCAAGGGGTAGAGCGTTGGCCAGACCTTGCTCTCTGATGTTCTTACCAGCCTTTGTTCCTCTTCCATGTCTCCAGCTCTTTGGGTTTCTACTAAGCCAGTTCCTCTCTGAATCCCCAGGGTTGGCTTCGGAGTCACTGCTTTCATCCCCATCTGCATTTATTATTTCCCCAAGAAACTCATTGTCCCGTACCCTACCAGCTACCTACCTACAGAGCTTAATTTCTTTTGACAGGAAAACTCTCATGGCATAGACTAATGAGTGCAATCCTCTGTTCTTCTACATGGCAGTAGCCAGCCCTGGTGGAATGTCTCTTCCTGCACACTGTGATAAAGGCTCAAGTGAGCAATTTGGCCCTCATCCCCACAGGGATGCCGAGACAGGTGGGATGTGTTCTGAGGGTGATCAGAAGATCACTCTTCCCATGTCCTCAGCACCATCACTTTCCCATAGAAGCCCATATTGGACAGAATTCCCAGAAATGTAAGCACTGAGGACAAACTTTTGAGTCCAGCATGACCCCGGTGGGACTATGTGAACATCCACACAGGAGAGAAACTGTTTAAGGACTGTGGGAAGGCCTTTGATGGATCCTCATACCTTATACATAGGAGATTTCCTACTGGAGAGTCCGTATGCATGTAAGGAATGTGCTTTGACCTTTCTCTGACTCATAGATCTTAGTATGCACAGAAAAAGTCACACTGGAAAGAAACCATATGCATATACAGAGTGAAAGTCTTTGCTTATTCCACAAGCCTTAGTACACAGAAAAACTCACACTGGAACACTGGAGAGATAACTTATAGTTGGGAGCAATGTAGGAAGGCCTTTGCTTCTTCCTGAAGTCTTAGTTTTCATAAATTCTGTTTTGCAGAAAACCCTTATATATGTGAGGTTGGTGGAAAGTCCTTTCATCTCAGGTCTTTCTGAGCATAGGAATGTTCATACAGGTGAATGAAACACTATTCGTGTCACTACTGTGCCAGGGTCTTCACTTACTATTCAAACTTTTTTGTCCATAAGAAAACGCACATTGCAGTGAATCCATGTATATATGTAAGGAGTGTGGCAAGGCCTTTGCTTATTTCACAATCCTTTTGTGACACTGAAATTTTCATATAGGAGACAAACCTTATGTTTGTTATGACTTTTGCAAAGCCTTCACTTTCCCCTAACTCCTTATTAAACATAGGAAAATGCATTCTCGAAGAGGACATATGTAGGGGTGTGGGAAGATTTTTACTCAATCCTCAAGCTTTTCTGTGTGAGAAAAATATATCCTGGATTGAGGCCTTATATATGAAATGACTGCAGGAAGATTTTGATGCAATTGGCATAGCTTTCTGAACAGGAAAATTCACAGTGGAGAGAAATCTCATAAGTGTAAGGAATGTGGAAAGGTGTTCAGTTTGTCTCCAGCCCTGACTGCACATGTGAAAAGTCATTTTGCAGTGAAAAATTACATCTGTCAGGAGTGTGGGAAGGACTTTCCTGGATCCTCGGGCCATATGCATAGGAGAATTCACACTGGAGAGAAGCTGTATATAAATATACATATTTATATATGTAAGAATATATATATTTATGTAAGAACGTGGAAAGTGAATTATTCTCACCTGCAACTTTAAAGACAATCCTGGAGGAAATCCTATAGGTAAGGAATATAGGAAAGCTTTCATGTTCCCTCAAGCTTTAGTAAATATAAAAGTTATGTTGGATAAATCACTTCCATGATAACAATGGCCGGCGTCAGAACAGGGTCCTTAGGTAATACAATTTTAGTTTCAACAAGTAGGTGGGGGATAGATACAAAAGTACAGTAAGGAAGGAAATAATCCTGTTTTGTGTGAAAGATTCCTGTGATACTAGTACCGTAAGTGAAAGGTACTTGCTGCTTATCCCCTGCACCATGGTTATGACAATGTCCTGGCATGTGGACTTCCCAGTATGTTAACTGGTAAATAATGGTTCTTAGTGATAAGGCAAGGTGGAAGGAATTAAATAAGAAGTAAATAGGTACAAACATTGCATTTTGCTGGGTACTGTCACGACTCACATGGTTTCATTCTTGGCTGTGACTCTGACTTGGCTCAGAGGCCCTGCTTTGCATAGATCATGGCATAGATCAATCAGGATGCTGTGGTTCGCCTTTTTTGATGTTGTATAGACAGCCAAACCTCTATTCTTCAGGCCCTTCTGTATTATGTTCTGGGAATCACATCCCGCAGTGCTGTCCATAATTTGTGTCCAGGTAGAGCCACATGCAAGGAGCACTTCATTCGCTGTAGCATATCTGCACTCATTGTATTCAGTTTTCCATTTGATTTACACAAAATTGAGGGTAAATGTTTTGAGACTTACACTTTGGAAGCAGTAAATTCCTGACAATCTTTTATACACCAAAATGGGACCATATAGAATCCAGATAATTGAACCTGAGTCAGCTGCGTACAAGGCAAACACCCTATCCACTGTGCTTTCGCTCCAGCCAACCAGCCTTACACATTTCCCTGCATTTTCCTAGTTGTTCTCTGCGCAGCTGGTGTCTGGCCCTTTAAGGCTGCTTGCAGAAGCGGAAGTGACGTCATAGCAGGGTATTTACATGTTTGCATGCAAGATGCTGGATCAGGTCTCCATTTGTTAAGCAGGTGAAGGGAGAAGAGGCTGTCTGTCTGTCGTGGAAGGGGTCTGTGTAGGCTGGTTTTGTGGCAGGACACTGGCGGCCTCCCGTGAGCACCCCGCACTGGGCCTCCCAGTTTCTGCACTGAGGGGTGGAGCCAAGCCAGCTCTAAGGACACTTTTAAGCTTTTTCAACTGATATCCACGGGTTCCTGCTGCCCGGCGGGGTTTTGTGGGGGACTCGGAGCTTTGGTGCGTGCAGTGGGGGCTGTGCTGGGGCGCAGGGGTCGCGGTGTGAGTGTGTGATTCTGAGAATCCCCTGCAGCTCTGCCGTGGGATGGTGGCAGGTGGGCGCTGGGCCGCCCTACCCTCCCAGCTCGGGACTGTGCTGGGCCCTGTCTTGGACACTTTGGCCCCAACCTCACTGCTGTAGAAGCTGCAGGTTCACTTAGAGGACCTGAGAGATAGCACAGCGGTTAGGGCGTTTGCTTTGCATATGGCCCACCCAAGATCAATCTCCAAGCTCGACCAGGACGGGTGCCTGAGCGCAGTTAGAAGTTTCTCATCCATATCGCCGGTGGTGCCTCCAAAACTATAAACGGACTGTTCATTTTTGAGGGGCAGCTCCCTAATGGCAAATGACACTCTTAGCCCTCAGTCACTATTCATTAGCAGCCGTGATTTCCAGACCATCCCTTGGGTGGGGTTCTAGGGGTGGTTGCAGTTTGCAACTGAAAATTTACTTTGGGGCTACTTTTAGTTGTATTTGGGCACAAATATGTAATCTCGGGGCTTCCTTAAGGAGCAGCACTCTGGAATTCTTTTTATTTTAAGTTCTTTAGGTTTCATGTGAGATGCTGATTATCAATCAGGGTCAGCAAGGGAAGCGCCCCTCCCAGCTTAATATCTCTGACTCCACATTGTTGTTTTTTCTAACGTAGAATTTTTGTATCCTAAAATCAATTTGAAAATTGCACCCCGACTCTTCATCTCTCCCTGATTAGGCAAAACCCGACTATTACACTGAGATTTGTGTTCAAATAATGTCTGGACATGCGCTGCATGCCTTTGGTGGCTATGATTGGTCTCCCCACCCTGGCCGGTGAAGGGTAACAGAGGATCAAAGAAGGAAACGGGCCAGGCTGTTGGTGATCTGCTGGATATTAACCCAAAGTGTCTTAGTCTTCATCTGTGAATTGCCCCTTTTGCTCCTTCCAGAGAAGCTTATCATGTCCTTGCTAACATCCCTGATTTAGTTAAAGTTTATCTTTAACATTTCCTTTGTATTTTTCTTCGCGTTGTCTCAGTTCCCCAGGCCAGTCTTGATTACTTATATACCATAACTTTCTGGTTATTCTCAACTTTGTATTTGTACTGCTTTGTAGTTGAAGTGGCTGTGTATTTGTACCTGCTTTCCTGTTTCCCCTATAGCATTTTTATGTTTTCATTCTACAGTACTGTTCTTTGGTTAAACACAGAAAGACCATCAATGCTTATACTCCTAGTATTTCGGAGTAGATGGACTCAAGTATATCTACTCCTGGGCATAATTGCTTGGTCATAATTACTTGACTCGGGCTTCAGTTACTGTAGTTCCTAACACCCCAAAAGGGAGGTTATGCCGTGGAACTTGTATGGACCAGGGGCAAGTGGGAAAACTACCCCAGCTTCGAAATGGAACATTCTAGAAAGCACGTGTGCATGGTATTAATGCAAACAGTTACAACATTAGACACAGGATCCCCATGGGGAAGGAGAAGGTGAACTGGCCTGAAGACTTAGTCTGGGATTTACAGTAAAAGCCTTGCTTGCTCTCAGAGCCCAGAGAAGTAAGTGTTAAAAGCCTTATTTGCTCTGGGGGCTGGAGAGATAGCACAGCAGGTAGGGTGTTTGGCTTGCACACGGCCAACCTGGGTTCGATTCCCAGCATCCCATATGGTCCCTTGAGCAATGCCAGGAGTAACTCCTGAGCGCAGAGCCCCGGAGTATCCCCTTGTATCACCGGGTGTGACCCAAAAAAGCAAAAAGGAAAAAAAAAGCCTTATTTGCTGTCAAAGCCCAGAGAACTAAGTGTTGGGATATTTGTCTCTTACTGTGTTTATCCAAACAACTACAAGTTTTGATAACTTATACAACTAGAGGAAAAGATAAAAGCAACGTAGATGTCCCTGGGAGACAGAGTGTCTCCTTGGGTTAATCTCCCCATGAGAATTTACTCTGCCAAATGTTTATCTGCGTAAATGATCAGTCACCCCTCTGGTATGGTGCTTACCTGTCCCTTTTTGATGCCAGGGTAGCTCACAGCTCTCCTGGGTCCATCCAGTCTCTTGCTTTTGGGGTGCTAAGAACAAAGGGCAGATGAGGCTTAAGTCTCATATACATGGCAATGCCCAGGAGTATATAGTATCTGCAGTTAATTAACTCTGAAGTTACAGAAGCATAATATTGCCTTCCTTTGTCTAGACAAAGCTGAGGGCTGGGGGCATGGCCATCCCAATCCTCCCAGCACAATCTTCCCAACTTGGTACTGTACTGGTCCTTGTTCAGGAGCAAAAAATGATATTTGTCTAAAGTAAACTGTAGAGGATATAAAGGAAAGAGAAAGTCAACATTTTATTTACAAATACAAAATCCAGAGATCTCTGGAGAATCTGACTTTACAATTCACAGGTTGTGATTAGGGAAAATGGGTGAATAATGTATAGGGGAAGCAGAGCACAGGGAATTAAAGATGAATAGTATGGAAATGGGTGTGATTGGGATGGGTGTTACTCAGTAAGCCTCAGCTCCTTGTAGCAGAGGAGAAATGATGAACCAATGTTAAACCTAAATTGTTTAGAACTAGAAATCAACCAGGGTAAAGGATTTTGTTTTTTTTAAGCAAGAAAGTTTTGGTTTTCCAGGAGTAAGGACATTTGCTCAGGAATCCCACTGGGTGTGCTAGGAGCACGTTTACTTAGGCCCGGAGCCATAGTACAGTGGGTAAGGACTTAACCATCCAAGCAATCGACCCAGGTTCTATGCCCTGCATCCGATATGGTCTGTACCAGAGTGATTCCTGCGTGAAGAGCTAGGAGTAAGCCCTGAATCTTCCGGTTGTGGCCTCGAAACAAAAATCACACAAAGTCACACTTATATATACACATATATATGCACAATGGTGAAAGAACAACAGGGATTCAGGAGAAACTGTGACTTTCTGTAGCACGGACAGATCAAAAATATGGGATTATTTTTCTTTTTTAGGTCACACTTGGCGATGCACAGGGATTACTCCTGGCTTTGCACTCAGGAGTTACTCCTGGCAATGCTAAGGGTACCATATGGGATGCTGGGAATCAAATCCGGGTTGGCCGCGTGCAAGGCACACGCCCTACCCACTGTTCTATCTCTCCATCCCCAAGAATAGGGGATTTTTAAGGACCAGAAATTTGACTCTTTTAATGTTTCACTCTCAAATTTGTCTTTGTACATCATCCCCCCCCCCCCCTTCGGTAGAATTTGCCTTTTTTCTTGTTAAATTTTTCACCACAGCCTACAGTGCTCAGTGTTTACTGTTGTCTATGAGCTCAGGGATCATTTGACAAAAGTCAGGGTAACATTCTGTGTTTAGATATCATTGTTTCAATGTTAGGTGACAATGCAGGATCAGGGGACTTCTCCTTACCCCCAGGCCCCCATTGTGTGACTGACCTGTCCAGCATTTGCCTCTCCACTCCTTTATTCGAGTCCATCCCCCTTGCAGCACAGATTCACCTGGGTGGCAAAAAGGTTCTCCGTGCCTAGACTCTGGCTCTTTAAGGTACCTAATGGAAACGGAAGTGCTGTCATAAGTGATGTCATAAATGTCATGGTTCATTTTCCATCCCTGAATCAGACACTGGGACTGTTGCTCACTTGGCAAGGGACAAGTAAATTTGTGCCCCATCCTGGAAGGGGGAGTCTGAAGAAGGATTTAGTTGCAGGACTCAAGCAACCTCCTGTGTGCACCCCGTGACTTCCCGTTTTCAAAGTCTGAGACAAGGGGCCGAGCCAACTTGGGGGATACTTTTTCACTGGTTTTGCACTTGTTCGCCAACATCCAGGTGGATCGTGAGGTGTGGTGGAGGATTTAGGGGGACGCAGAGCTTTGGGAGTGCAGGGGGGGGCTGTCTTTGGGTTCAGGAGTGACAGTTTTGAGTTCGTGATTCTAGGGTGCCTCTTTGGCCACGATCGTCTCCAGCTCTGGGATTGGGCAACGGTGGCTGAATGCGGGAATCATCCGAGGGCTTGGCTGTTCCAACCGTCCCAGCAGTCCCATGGTTGAACCATCGGCCCTAAGCTCGCTTCTGTGGAATCTCCAGATTTGAGGGGCAGAGCTTCAGCCCCTGCACCTAATGGCAGGAGACTTGTTGCTGGTCATTTTCATTGTCTGCCATGAGAGCCGCGATCATGCGGGGTATGTGAGGGGGAAGGTGGCCTGCAGGTGGCTGAGGTTTGCCAATGAAAATGTATTTGGGCGGGGCTATATTGGTTCTTTATATTTAAGGGGGGAGAGAGGGCACATACCCGGAGATGCTCATGACTTACTCGAGTCTCTAAGCTCAGGTATTGTCCCTGGCCATATGGGATGCAGAGGATTGATCGGTTCATCTAGTCAAGGGCCCAATTCACATTATTGCCATCTAACCACAATACTTGTATATCTTTTTTAGGCTCATGAATTTCAGCTCCCTCACATCAAGCTGCAAAGTACCCCTGACTCTTTATCTCTCCCTGAGCAGACGGCATAGGCCATTGTGGTAAATGCTGAGGTCCCCGGGACAGAGTGCCCAGGTTCATGTCCTTGTTAGCCCTGTAAGCGAGTGTCAAAGATTTGTCCACTCTAAGTCACATGGTGGAGCCACATTGCAGGCTACAGTTCCCTGGGGGCAGCAATGCTGCCAGCCTGAAGGGGGGCGCTAGTATTAGGGAGCTCCTGGACTGAGAGTCGGCCCCTGGCAGGGCCTATTGGCACTTTCCTGTGGGAGCCAGAGAAGAAACCGGGAATCAGAGAAGGCTGTCTTTTCCTCCCCTGTAGCGTGGGCCCAGGCTCCTCTCCTGAAGTACAGCACAGATGCCAACAAAATTTGCATCCCCAGCGGAGACAGGAGCTTCTTCCATTGTCTCCCAGAGGTGGATTTGTGAGGCTGTACCCGAGGGTATGGCTGGTCTGGCTCAGAATTGGGAGGAGGTGCTCCTCTCTGGTGCTCACTGTTCTGATTTCTCCAGGTCTTTGCATGGAGCCTCCTGCTGATACTCAGAACAATAGTGACAGTAGAAGATGGTGACACGGCTTCTGATAAACCGTCCGCAGGTATAAGTAGACGGATAGAATGATATAAGGTAGTATCAGGAGTGCCCAGGTTTCCTGGGCCTTCTGTTTTGAGTTTCTTTTGGACGGATTCCAAGATGAGACTTATGATTGGACTGTCCCATTCTGGTGTTTGAAGCTGCTTTTGTGTATGTTTGTTTTGTTTTATTTGGCTTTGGGGCCAACCCAGTGGTGCATGAGGAGTACTCAAAGCTCTGTGTTCAATGCTCTTTCCTGAAAGGTCTAGGTGATCAATGGGATGCTGGAGGTCCAAAGGTTTCATCTTGGGTTTTCTGTTTTATTAGGGGTGGCAGAGCAAGGATTCTCGCAATCATTCCCTGTGCTGCACTCTGGCATTGCCCCTGGCAGTGCTTGTGGGACCATATGGGATGTCCGGGATCGCCAGTCCTACATGCTGTCCCCGGAATAGCTGTCGTGTTACGCCAACCTGCTTCTTTGGTTTCTTTTGCATTGTTTTTGTCATCAGCTTTCCTCTTGACTCTTTGCTCTGGATTCACAACTGACTGGCCTCAGAGCACCCTGGGGTGTGATGGCCTCGTTTGCGTCCTGGCAACTACAGTGACTTGGGCCCCCAGACTTGCTTTTCTCCTATTATGTCCTTCCTACTTTGGAGAGACTACCTGCTCGGTCATACAGTCTTGCGTTCACATAATCTTGTGTATGGATTTTTGGGCATGCTCCGATCCCAAGGAGAAAGAGCCAAGGATCTCTGAGGCCAGTAGAGATGTTGGGGTCACAAAACTTCTACCTTGTTTGAGCAGGATTTGGGGCAGTCCTGAGCAGTTAGTTCCTACAGGCACACATGCCATGCACTGCTCTGAGTAATTTTCTATATGGACTGTCGAGATCTCAATCCTAGTGGTCATGTGCTGCGGGGTTGCAGCGGTGAGTGTGCAGTGTTTTTTGCTACACCCAGGGATAGTCTTTTGGATTGTACAAGTCTGTGTTCAGGTGATCCTCTCTACAGTGCTCACTGGACCAGTGGTGCTCGAATTGGCCGGGGCGTTACCAGGAAAGGCAGATACATCCAAGAACCTTCTGTAAAACTTCCTCCCACTTTAGCAGATCCAGTTGCCTTATGTGATTTTTGGGGCCCGTCAGTCATGCGTGTGCATGGAGCCTGGTTCATTTGGAATGGAGAGGCCCTGCGACAATATAGGACCCTGGTACCTAGCCTCAGAGTAGTGGGAATGAGGTTAAGATAGACTCTGACTCCCACACTTTTTGTGTGCTGACTCAGGATGCAATGAGCTTCCATGACGTGGCTGTGAACATCACCCAGGAGGAATGGTCATGCCTGGAGGCCTCTCAGCGGAAGCTCTACAGTGACGTGATGCTGGAGACCTACCAGCATCTGCAGGCTGTCGGTGAGAGCAGTGTGGAGCCAACCTTGTCTAAACAGACCCGCGTGGGCTCCCTGCAGTTGGGCGGTAGATGTTTGCAAGCAGCGCACGTGGGTTAAATCCCAGGCATCCCATGTCATCCCCAAGTACCAGCAGCAGTGATTTCTGAATACAGAGTCAGGAGTCACCCCTCAGCATGGCCAGGTGAGACCCCAAAGAACACAAAAACCAACAACATACTGTGCTGATCAACCCCCTGTCGGCCATACACAAGGTCAGGTCTAGAGTATTTGTGGTATTTTCTTGGGTCTTATCTCTCGAATAACTAGAAATATGTGGCATTTTGGAAATGGACATTCTGTTCATGCTTTTCAGATATATGCCCACTTGTATCAGGAAAATATGGGGATTTACCTGTAACCATCTCCCTATCACTTATCCATGCCTCTGTCTCTGTTGGGGCAGGGCACTCCGGGATAAAGCCTGCGGTGATCTCCTGGCTGGAAGGAGGAGCCCTGATGTCGGGGAGGAGAGGCGTATGTGCGGGTGAGTGTCTGTGGACCCTTCCTGGCTCAGACCCTTTTCAGTATATGCGTGCAATGAACATGTAGGAAACACGCTACTGAGACTGGGGCCTTGGTCTCCTGGATCCTTGGGTCTGTGCCGCACTTATGCTGCTCTTCATTTCCCTGGACTGTCAGTCACAGAATAATCCTGTAATTTGCTTCCATGGCTTTTGAATAAGTAAGACCATAACAGAGCTAGTTTGGATCTGAACGATAGTACAGCAGGGAGTGCCTTGCAGTGCCTGAAGGTGACCTGTTCTATAATTTGTTCAATAACCTGGTTCCCTGAACATTACCAGGTCTACTCAAAAACAAAAACAAAACCTAGTGTAGAATTGCCAAGATCCTCACAGCTTTCCACTATCCGAATCTTTTCTTTAGTGTGGGACTCTTTGGACTTTGAGAACCACAGAGATGTACTGTTAACTACATGGCATCATTATGCTACATTTTTTGACATGTGCTTGACTTGCATGTTTTGTTCAGTTTCAGAACGGAAACCGCGACTTCAGGATTTGGCATTACCGCACTTTGATTTGGGAATGGGGTCAGCAAGTACAAGTGTGTTGGTAAGATTCGCTAATTCAGAATAAATATTATTATGCCAGCAGGAGTGGACCAAGTATGTGATTGTTAAGGTGGAAGGCTGGGAATGGCAGGGAGGAATTCCAAAGCCTGATGCTTGAAGTAGAGGACCCTTAGCTTCACTAGGTGCTGAAATCAACCATGTTTAAAAATACTGTGAGTTTTTATTTGCTTGAAAGTGGTAGTTGTTTAGAAAGCTAATTTCTGCGCCCTAGAGATGGTGCAGTGAGAAATATAATTGCTTTGCACATGGACGGATATTCCTTACCCAGCACACCTTATAGACAGCATAGACTCACAGAAATGATCCTAGACACTGCATGGTGTGCCCCTCCACCCACCCATTCCCCCAATAAATAGAAACTACAAAACAGAAAGTACAAAAAACTTCATTGATCCTGAAAGCCATCACTTGTGGTGAGAGCTTTGCAATAGACACGTGGTCTGTCTCAGCTGCGTGACAATGCAGCGTTGTTTTCACCCCTGCATTACAGGTTCCACACGGAACTTTAAATAAACCCGCATGTGGATCTATTTCATTTTCTCTTGAAATAGATGCTTCCATTTTCTATAGAAGGAATTATTTCCAGTTGTATTCCTTCATTAATTTAAAGGGGAGAAAGCCTCAGAATTTACTGACTCTGCATCCATCAATTTTGTGTGTTCAACTTACAGTTACATGAAATTATTCTATTGTAAGACAATTCGTATGTTGGAAATTGCATTTGTGTGGTGCATATGTGTGAAACCACAGCTGAAGGGCTCAGTTTTTGTCAGGAAGACTCAGTGAATAAGTCAATAATTAGAATCCTCTGTTGTTGTACAGGAAAACTGCCACCCCAAGTGGAATGTCTCTGCTCCTACACTGTGTGACAATGTCTCTAGTGAGCAATCCTACACTCAGCCCCATGAGGACGCCGAGACAGGCGTGATGTCTTCTGAGGGTGATCAGAATGGTGAGAGCTACCTCACTCTGAAGAAGTCCTCTCGTGGAAAAAGTTCCTTGGAGTGCGTTATTCTCAGTTCACAGGCAAAAAATTTCCCAATGGGGCACCTGCTAGGGAGAGGATCACTGTTTATAGTGAGTCCCTCACAGCAACATACCCTCAACCAAATCACCGTGAGCAGAACCCATCTAGGTGTAAGGAAGGTGGGGGAGCCTCCCCATGTTCCCAGCACTGTGTTTTTCCCTTAGAAAACCACAGTGAACAGAATCCCCAGAAAAGTCAGCCCCAAGAGCAAAGTGTGAGTCAAGGGTTACCCCATCATGACCATATGAATATTAATACAAGAGTGAATCCTTATATATGTGAAGAATGTGGAAAGACCTTCAGTAGATCAGCAAATCTTATTTTGCATAGGAGAATTCATACAGGAGAGAAACCATATAAATGTCAGACTTGTGGGAAGGCCTTTATTCAGACCTCACATCTTAATAGACACATGAAAACTCATAGTGGAGAGAAGCCTTATATATGTGAGGAGTGTGGCAAGGCCTTTACTCAGTTGTCAAGCCTCAGTAGACATGCAATTATTCACACAGGAGAGAAACTGTATAGATGTAAAGAATGTGGAAAGGCCTTTGTTTGGGCCGCAAGACTTAGTTTACATAGGAGAATTCACACTGCAGAGAAACCGTATATATGTAAGGAATGTGGGAAGATCTTTGCCGTAGCCTCATATCTTAGTGTACATAGGAGAATTCACACTGGAGAGAAACCACATATATATAAGGAATGTGGAAAGGCCTTTGCTAGAGCCTCAAAACTTACTGAACATAGGAGAATTCACACTGGAGAGAAACCCTATATATGTAAGGAATGTGGGAAGGCCTTTGCTGTAGCCTCAACTCTTAGTGAACATAGGAATGTTCACACTGGAGAGAAACCTTATCAGTGTCTGACATGTGGAAAGGCATTCACACGGTTCTCTTCCCTTACTCTGCACATGAGAATTCATACTGGAGAGAAGTCTTAGATATGTATGGAGTGTGAAAAGGCCTTTACTTCTTCCTCACAATTGACTGTACATAGGAGTATTCATAGTGGCGAGAAACCATATATATGTAAGGAATATGGAAAGGATTTGCTACAACCTCAAATATTAGTGTACATAGGAAAATTCACACTGGAGAGAAACTTTATATGTAAGGAATGTGGGAAGGCCTTTGTTTGTCCTCAATACTTAATGTACATAGGAGAATACTCATAGGAGAGAAATCATATACATGTAAGAAATGTGGAAAGGCATTTTGAGAAGCCTGAGATTTAGTGTACAGAGTAGCATTCACGCCAGAGAATAACTTCACTTCCTGTTAGTCGTCGATTTGCTCTAGCGGGCGCAAATAACGTCTCCATTTGTCCCTGTCGCGTGCTAGTGTAGCCCAATGGCATCTGTTCGCTCTGGGAACATGAAGAGCCTCAGACCGATCGTTCATGATCTTCACGAAGAAGTCTGACCATCTGGTTGGTGGGCGGCCACGCGGTCTTTTGACATCCGTGGAATCCAGTCAGTAACAGCTCTAGTCCAGCGGTCGTCTTTAAATCTCATTACGTGACCAGCCCATCTGATTTTTGACACCTTGGCAAACGAGACAGAGTCCCTGATTCTTGATCATCGACGCATGTCCGAACTCCGGATTCTTTCTCTCATTTGAGTGAAACGTGATATTCCAAGCATAGCTCTTTCTATTCTTCTTTGGGAGACCTGAATAGCGTTCTCATCTTTTTTGCGTAGGGCCCAGGTCTCTGAGGCATATGTTAATGCAGTAAGAACAGTGGAATCAAACAGATGTGCCCGGAGCCGGAGGTTCTTCGTCCTCTTAGCTATTTCTTCGACGTTCTTGAAGGCGTTCCAAGCTGCTCTCTTCCTCCTGCGCAGCTCGGGTCATTTGTCATGTTGACTTCTCGACCTAGGTACACATGGCTGTTGCATTCGGAGATGGTCGTTCCGTTGAGAGCGAATGGGGTGTCAGGAACGAGGCTGTTTCTCATGAACATTGTCTTTGTAAGATTCAGCTGTAGTCCTACCTTTCCACACTCACGGTCAAAGTCGGCCAGCATTTATACCGCTTGGCTGATGTTTGGTGTTATTAAAACAATGTCATCAGCAAAGCGGAGGTGGTGTAGTTGCCGACCATCTATCTTCACTCCCATTCCTTCCCATTCCAGTCGTCGCATGATGTTCTTGAGGTTGGCACTGAAGAGTTTCGGTGAAATGGTATCACCCTGCTGCACCCCTCTCTTTACATCAACGACCACTTCCTTGTAGAATGGTGAGATCCTCGTAGTGAATCCGCAATACAGCTCACGGAGGATCCTGATGTATTGGGCTTGAATGCCCTGATTGGCTAGGGCTTCAATGACTGCTTCCATCTCAACAGAATCAAAGGCCTTCTTTAAATCAATGAACGTTAAACAGAGCAGCATCTTGAACTCCCGAGAAACCTCAATGAGCTTGGTTATCATGTGGATATGGTCGATGGTGCTGAATCCTTTGCGGAACCCAGCTTGCTTGCATGGTTTTCCTTCATCTAGTGTTCTGCCAATCCTATTTAGGATGACTCGAGTGTACAACTTGTACATGACAGACAATAGGCAGATCGGGCGATAGTTGCCAATGTCATGGATGTCTTCCTTCTTGAACAGTAGTACGGTCCTGCTGGTTTTCCACTGGGACAGAATCTTGCATTCAGATAGGTAGCGAGTGAAGAGGCGAGCCAGTGTACTGATAAGTACTGAGGGCAGGTTCTTCAGGTGTTCAGGTCTGACCTTGTCTGGGCCGGGTGCTGTTTGTTTCTTTACTGACGAAATAGCGTGTCGGATTTTGGAAGGGAGAACGTTAGGAATGACATATCCATCCTGTGGAATTTGGTATGTTGGCAAGTGGACATGGCTATCGATGAGATTTGAGTAGAAGTCATGGATAATCTTCTCCATTGCCATTCTGGAGGATTTGATGGATCCATCAGGACGTTGGAGGGCAGTCATCTTAGTCTTGTAGTTGGTGAAGGACAGGCGGGCGTTACGAATACTTTTCGCGGCTTCTGCCGCATCTACCAGTACTTATGCTCTTCTCTCTTTGAGGTCTTCCTTGATCGCATCTCTGCACTGCTTTGCGAGCTCGGACAAAGTGCGTGCTGCACTGCTTTGTGTGTGTGTTCGAGCATGCCAGAGAAAAACCTTATATATGTGAGAAATGTGGCAAGGCCTTCTGCCATTCTAAATCCTTGCTAAGCACGGGAAAATTCACAGTGGAGGGAAACCTTATTAGTGTCCGACTTGTGGGAAGACCTTCATTTGGTGCTATTCTCTTACTCAGTATGTGAGAATTCATACTGGAGACAAACTGCATGTATGTCAGTAATGTGGGAATGGCTTCATGTACCCCTCACGCCGTAATAAACATATAAAAATTCATACCGGATGATTTGATCCTTAATAATGGTCTCTAAGGACAGAACAGGACAAGTCAGACAAACAAGTTTCCTTTGGACACAATGGTCAAGTGTGTTAAAAAAGTGCAGTTAAGAGGGAAGTAAGCCTGCCTGCTCGGAACAGGCTTCTCTTGTCATTGAAATGTACCTGCTGATTTTCACCCGGGCTGCACCTATGCCAGTACTCTAGGGCTTAGAATTGCTTGTGTGTTATCTTGTAAATAATGGGTCCTGGTGACGAAAATAAGGAGGAAGGTGACTGAATGAACAGGTATAGAAACACCCCCCTGCTTAGAGCTGTCACGGCTCACTACTCTCTTATTGTTTGCTATGCTTCTGGCTTGGCCCAGAGGGGCTGTTTGGTGGGAATTATGGCAGAAATCAACCAAGATGCAGCACTGAATTCTTTGAAAATGGAAAAACAGGTAAACCTTCATTCTTCAGTCTTTCCTGTGTTAGAATTTGGAATGCTTGAGCACCCTGAAAATCCCGGTTTGGGAACTTGAGCGGCAGATCACACCAGCTTGTAGGGCACTTTCATGCTTTTTTACTTGATATGGATGTCCAGGCTTTAGAGGATGTAGAGCTTTTGAGGGGTGCATTGGGGGCTGTTCTTTGGATCAAGTGCCTTGGGTGAGGGTGCGTTATTCTGAGGGCTCCTGCAGCCACGATCGCAACCATGTCCCAGATGGCACTGGAGGGTGGGCACATGGACTTCAGGCCTTGGTGTGAGGAGCCTGCAGAGAGCGGGGGTCTTGGCCATCTCATTCCTCCCTAATCGAGACTGCGCAGTACCATGTTTGGAGCCTTTGGACTGGACATAACACTTATCGAAACTCCAGATATGTTCACGGGCAGCCCCCAAAGGAAAGGGACACTTTTGGCGTCAGTCATTTTCATTGGTTACCGTGCTGGGTTTGGGACTTTGGGGCGTGTTTGGAAAAGTGAGAGATATTTGCCTCTGAAAATTTACTCTTTGGATTATTATTATTTATTTATTTATTTATTTATTGCTTTTTGGGTCACACCCAGCGTTTCACATGGGTTTCTCCTGGCTTATGCACTCAGGAATTACTCTTGGTAAAGCTCAGGGGACCATATTTTTGCTGGGATTCAAAACCGGGTTGGTCATGTGCAAGTCAAACGTCCTACCTGTTCTGCTATCACTTCAGCCCCACTTTGGATTAATTTTAATAGCTTTTTTTTAATTCAGGGGAGTTGGAAGGGATTCTTTGATGTTAAAAGTTTACTTCTGGTTCTGCAGCTCAGGAGTTATTCTGCAGTGCTGCTGGGTTCCTATGGGATGGGGAAGTTTGACCTGGATCAGCAAGGCAAGCATCCTACTCACTTTATAGTGAGTCCAACCCCAATATTGGTGTTTTTTTTCCATATATAGAATTTCTATTTCCCGGGTGTCTGGTACCACCAGCAGGTCAATCTGTGCCTGTAAGGAAAGTGCATTAGCAGAATGATGGCACCATCAGTCTTCCAGATACTCCGAAATAGATGCTGTGCCTTTGGGCAGACAACAAAAACTTTGGGCAAAGTCTTTCAAGAAAGTAAACGGCCAAAAGTTAGGTATGTGCAAGACACACCAACAAACCATTTCCGGCTCAGCTATATAATTGGAGGCAAGGTCTCTCTGGTTCCTGATAAAACTGCTTAAAGGCTATGATCCCAGAGACTCAGAGACAAATCTCAGAACCCAGCGGCATTTTGCAGAGATGTGCCCGGTACCCGCAATGAGCTGCTAGTTACAGACCACCACAAGGGGGAAAGGGTGTGTATCTCCGCCTGATCCCACTTGGTGGCTCAGTGGCAACCATCTTCCAGAGGCCATTGGACAGACAGGTTTGGGCCTGCAGTGACAAGACATGTGGGGCCTCATGGGATTGGGGCGAACTTTCCCCTTTCCTCCCCCCCTCAATGAGACCCCAAGTTGCTACCCATGTACGGACTGTCTGGCTCTTGATCACTTGGCAATGATCCCAGAGTCTCAATAACAAATCTTCGGAACCCAGCGGCTCTTAGCAGAAATGTGTCGGGTCCCCACAGTATGTTACCAAAGCTGGGTATTTCAGGTGGCAATAGGTTTCGTGCCTGGCGGCTCAGTGGCCGCCATCTCTAATGACTTCTGGACGGTTAGGTTTGGGACTGCTGTGAGGAGACATGCAGGGCCTAATTGGATGGTGGTGGAGCCGGCCCTTTTCTCCCCACCCCAACGAAACCCCGAATTGTCTGGCACCTATGATTGACCTCTGTGGCTCATGATCAAGGTACCTAATGGCCATGATCGCAGAGATTCAGAGACAAATCTTGAAACCCAGTGCCTTTTAGCAGAAATGCATCTGGACCCTGCAGTAGGTTACTGTTCCTGGTCCACCCCAGGGGAAATTGGTGCTGTCCCCCCAACTGCTCCCACTTGGCGGCTCGGTGGCCTCCATTCTCCAAAGGCCTTTGGAAAGTCAGGTTTGGGCCCTCACTCAGGAAGATACGTGGGGCGTCTCAGGATGGGGTGGAGCCGGCCAATTCCTCCCCTTCCCAACAAGAACCTATGTCATTCCCACGAACCGCCTCTCTGGCTCGTGGTAAAGCTGTTTAATGGCCATAACTCCAGAGACTGTGGAACAAATCTCGGAACCCAGCAGGTTTTGACAGAAATCCCTCCAGATTTAGTTGTTACAATTTCAGAATTCCAAAATCATATGTTATTTATAACCAGCAATCGAGAAAGAATTGTCAATTGTTGTGTTTTGGCCAGATCTGAGTGCTGGGGTAAAATTCCAAATAATACTGGTGGTCTCGTGAGAAAATATTGAATGTAATCAAAGTAGAGAGAAGAATGTGGAAATTTTCTACCCCACAGTTAGTGGGAGGCTGTGGAATGGCGGTATACTTGGGTTTTTAGTGGTGGGAAAGGGGACGGTGAAGGGACGGGTGTTTCATTGTATGACCGAGAATTAAACCTGAAAGCTTTTTAATTGCTCTCCCATTTTTTCCCGTTTTCTCCCATTTATTTAGAAATGGCCAGAGAAATAGTAGGGCAAGTAGGATGCTTGCCTTGCATGTGGTCAACCCAGGAGTCCTCCAATCCACAACATCTTTGAGTTTCTCATTGGACATTGAGTATCCCCTTCTCATTGCTAGACCATGTTATGTGGAGGCGTGGCGTGGGGTAGGGGTGTCTTCTCCCCGGAGCTGTTCATTACGGATAGATCCTGTGCTTTGCTTTCTTGACTTTGTTGTCATACTTCCTTATCTCTAAGGTATGTCGAGTAGTCCATGTGTTTCAAGGCCCTTGTGTCCCCGGCTATATAACTAGCCTGACTGTACACCTAAAGGGTCGGGTGCCCTTTCTGGACTCCTCTCAGTCAATCTGACACCATGCATATCTTTGCCTTTGGATTATTGCCATGTTTTTTTGAATATAGGAAGAAATTTAGTTTTCTTTTGTTTTGGGGCCTGGGGATGCTCAGCAGTTATTCCTGGTGGTTCTCGTAAGTTGCTTTTGACAGTGTTCAAGGATCAACCACTGTCAGCCTCATGCAAGGCAAATGCCTACCTGCTGTATGCTTGTACGCACCAAAAATTGTTCTATTGTGTGTGTTAAATTGTTACTGTGAGTCCATAGTGAAGTTAATTAGGACGAGAACAGCAGTGCATCACGGTGGGTTCTCGCCTTACAGATGCCGCCTACCATCGATGTCCAGCATCCCCTATGGTATCCCAAGCATCACTGGGTCTGATTAAAAACAAAACCCAAAAGGCTTTTTTAGGGATTGCCGAGATCCTCGTAGCAACACTTCCCGCAGGTTTTCCCTTTCTGTAGACTTGCTTGGACTGTGAGAAATATAGAGTTGTCCTCCACCTGCTTGGTCATTCAACTGCATTCCATTCAACATTGGACTACTTCTCATTGTGCATTTTGTTTGATTTCAGAACTGAAATCACAGTTTTAGAATGTGGCATTACAGCAATTTCTTTAGGAACAGGGGTATTGCATACAAGTGTGCTGTAAGCTTCTCTTGTTGAAACTATTATCCCATTGGAGTGCTCAGTGGACCGAGCATGCGACATGAAAGGTGGGGTCCGGCTACATCCCCACAACCACATCTATGGTCTCAGCATCACAGGAAAAATATTGGAGCCTAATGCTGGGACTAGAGGGTCCTTAACCTCAGTGGGTGCTGAATGTTGCATTCAGAGATGGTGATTCTGTTGAGAGTGAATGGAACATCAGAAACAAGACTGTTTCTCATGAACATTGTCTTTGTGAGATTTAGTTGTAATCCGACCTTTCGACACTCACGGTCGAAGTCAGTCAGCATTTGTTCCGCTTGGCTGATGTTTATTGTTATTAGAACGATGTCATCAGCAAAGTGGAGGTGGTGTAGTTGCCGACCATCTATCTTCACTCCCATTCCTTCCCATTCCCGTCATCGCATGATGTTCTCAAGGGTGGCACTGAAGAGTTTTGGTGAAATTGTATCACCCTGCCCAACCCCTCTCTGACATGGATAATTACTTCTTTGTAGAATGGTGAGATCCTGGTAGTGAATCCGCAATACAGCTCACGGAGGATCCTGATGTATTGAGTTTGTACACCCTGATTGGCTAGGGCTTCTATGACGACTTCCATCTCAACAGAAAAAAAGGCCTTCTTTAAATCAATGAACGTTAGACAGAGCGGCATGTTGAACTCCTGAGAAACCTCAATGAGCTTAGTAATCGTGTGGATATTGTACATGGCACTGAATCCTTTTCGGGACGTGGCTTGTTCACATGGTTGTTCTTCATCTAGTGTTCTGCTAATCCTATTCAAGATGACTCGAGTGAACAGTTTGCAGATGACAGACAATAGGCAGTTTGGGCGATAGTTGCCAATGTCATAGATGTCTCCCTTCTTGTATAGTAGTACAGTCTTGCTGGTTTTCCATTGGGATGGAACTTTGCATTCAGACAGGTAGCGTGTGAAGAGCCAAGCCAGTGTATTGATGAGTACTGATGGTAAGTTCTTCAGGTGTTCAGGTCTGATCTTGTCTGGGCCAGCTGCTCTTTGTTTCTTTACTGAAGAGATGGCGTGTTGAAATTTGAAAGGGAGAACATTGGGAACAATATGTTAATCGTGCAGAATGTGGTATGTGATTAAGTGGACGTGGCTATTAAAGAGATCTGAGTAGAAGTCATGAATAATCTTCTCCATTGCCCTTCTGGAAGATGTGATAGATCCATCAGGATGTTGGAGGGTAGTCATCTTGGTCTTGTAGTTGGTGATGGACAGGCAGGCATTACGAAGGCTTTTCACGGCTTCTGCCGCATCTACCAGCATCGCTGTTCTCCTGTCTTTGAGGTCATCCTTGATGGCTTCTCTGCATTGTTTTGCGAGCTTGAACGATCGCTTGCTGTTTCCTGAGGCATGTGCCAAGCCACGTTGGCGAATAAGTTCAAGAGTGTTCGAAGAAAGGCGGGTTTTTCGTGGTTATCTCTCTTGGCCCCGAGAGTCCCAGCAGCAGGAATCCCTGAGCACTGCTGGTGTGACCCTCTCCCCACCTAAGTAAAGAGAACAAGATAACAGAAAACTTATTGATCCTCGAGAGGAATCTGCTTCAGGTGAGATGTTTTCAAAGGTCTGTCTCGGCTGTGTGGGGATGCATCATTGCCTTAGCACGTGTATCCCACTAAGCTATCCCACTAAGCTTCATACTAAGCTAGTAACAAACCTAGTCTCGGGCCCCTTTTATTTTCACTCTAAACTGGTGCTTCAATTTTCTGCAGAGGGACTTATTTCCACTTACTGTGTCTGTTCTTTGAGTTGGAAAAAAATCACACAGCTATGTGACCTGCCGTCCGTCTATTTTGCTTGTCCATCTTGCTGAAACGTTAGGTCGTTGCCTGGAAAAATCCATCCATGTGTCAGAATTGCAACCGAGTTGGGTAAATGTTAGAAACCAACCTGCAGGTCTAGAATTTTGTTGACGAGAAGACTATCAGGCACAGCCCCTTCAGCACTTGCCTCTCCTCTTTTTTTATTCGAGCTCATCCCCCTTGCAATGGTTCACCTGGGCTGCCATAATGGTCTCTCTGCACTTGGAACCTAGCACTTTAAGGCTCTTCGTGAAATGGATGATGTCACAGACGGGAGTCTTCCATGTGCACCTTTACTTCCTAATGATGTCAAGTGGATCAGGCCTCATACAGACAAACATTTATAGGACAAACTGATACTTCAGGTGAAAGGGGGAACTGAAGGCCAATCAGTGGCAGGACATGAGGACCTCTCACCTTCAGTGCCTGTAATGTGACCAATGGGATCGTTCCAGCTTTCAGGACAATTTTGTGGTTGTTTATCAGTCCCCCTCATCCATATCCAGTGGGTTCCTGGGGTCTGCCTTGCTCCAGAGGCTTTACAAGAATGTAGAGCTTTGCTGGTTGCATTGGTAGGATTTAACACGGCACGTGGGTTTCGGGTGTGAGCTTGGGGGCATATTCGTCTCCAGGTTTGCGATGGGGCAGCATGGCCCGTGTGCGGAGTTGAACATGGGGGGCTGTGGGTCTCGAGGATGCCCGACCTGCTGATGGAAGAAGTCTTGACCATCCCAGCCTTCTCAAGCAGGGGTTGTACCGGGCCCTGTCCCGCAGCTTTCGGTGTAAACATGTGTGTGTAAAACTGCCAGATCACTTTGAGGGGCAGCTCCTCAGCCCCCAATGGTGAGGGACCTTATTGAAGCCCGTCTTTTTTATTGGCACCTGCCAGAAAGATTCCCGGGGGGCGCATATGCTGCCGGAGCCCATGTGCTGCTTACACCCACATGGCCGAGGACATGTGGTTCCCGAGCACATGTGTTGCCCGCATCTCCCCTCTTGGGATGTGTACATTCATGCTTTCATGTCTAACTGTACTCTCTCTCTCTCTTTTTCTTTCTTTGTTTCCCCCCACTCCACAGCTTAAAAATCCTCCAAATGAAATCTATTTACTTAAAAAATAAAGATTCCTGGGGACCTATTTTTAGCATGTGGCTGAGGGTTGTAAATGAATATATAAATGAACATCGGGACTCACAGAGATGGTCTTGGTGGCTGTTTGCAAAGTACTTTTGTGAATTTTATTTCCTTCGTAAATACAAAGACTCTCTGCTCGACATGTTATCTGCTCAGCTCATCCCTCTCTATCTATCCCAGACCTGGCGACCCCCAGCTATCTGGATCACCTGATGCTATCCCGGAAATGAGGAAAAATGAACCTTCCTGAGCAGGCAAGTACCTGGTCAGGGATATTTGAAGCCTGGCCCTTTAAGGCTCTGGGCGAACGTGCAGGTGACATCACAGAATCCACGACCTTTATCCGCCAGGGCTTGGCATTCTGTGGGGAGGTACCAGCGGGTCACCTGGTTATGGAAGGTGAGAAACGGGTGAGGGGGCACCCTGGGAGGCAGGGGGTCCCCGAAGGTCAGTGCCCCCGCCACCCGCCCGGGTGGTCGCTCTGAGCGCCTGAACCTCCGCCTTCTCCACCTTGTGGGCAGCGGGGTCGCTCCGTGGCAGTGGCCCGGGGTAGCGGCCCCTCACCCGGGGCACACAGAGCGCTCCTGCTGAAAGTTTTATCTTGTTTATAAATTGATTTTGAGGGACACAGGGTCATTTTTCCTAAGTAGAACTTATTTAGGAAGATGCATAATGGGGGAACGCGGCCGGCCGGGTTCAATCCCGGCACAATGCATCGTCCCAGTACCAGCCTGGAGTGAGCCCAGAGTCCAGAGTAAACCCTGGGCAAAGCCCCCCAGACCCCCCAAAAATATGGGTGGGTAGAGGAAGCACGTGGTCAAGGAGAAAAATGAATTTGAAGCGCTAAGTTCTTTCTGAAAGTTCCAGAAACAAGGACAATAACGAAACAAATAAAAGAGGGAAAAAAGTTTTAATTTTTTAATGTGTTTTAGACCCCTACCTGGTGTCGCTCAGGACTCGCTCCCTGGGGATCTGAGGACCCTTTGGGGTGTCGGGATGCGAGGCCAGCGCCCTCCCTGCTGACACATCGCTCGGGCCCCTCACAAAGCAGAAAGAGTCAGAGCTAGAGGGAGCCTCAGTCTCCCCCCAGATCTGATGGGGCATGTGAGGGATCCTCAGCGTTAATTTAGTTTTGGGGCGACTTCCGCCGCCTGGTCAGTCACAGGGGTGGGTGGATCATCCCAGCAGTGTCCCCAGGACATCCCGTTACTGGCCCCCTTTCATTCCTTAGGCTGCTTGTGGAGTAGGTAAAGCGTGGGTTTCCCTCATCAAAGGGACCTTGGGGCGCATTCTTTTTCCTTGTGGGGGGTGTTGAGCCCCACCTGGCAGTGGTTAGGGGTCAAACCTGGGGTTGCTCAGTGTACCCCATATCTGGGTCAGCAGCCTGAAGGAAAAAACACCCTCTCCTCTGTCCTGTCATTCTTGGGGGGTGGCCGGGCTGGATGGGGGGAGGGGCGCAGCATATTCTTTATGTGCTTGGGGCTCAAACGCATTTGGCAGAGCCTTTGATTTTCACTGGTTCTTGTGCATTCAGTGGGTTCTGGGAGTTCAGGGACGTGGGGAGCTTCTCTTTCCTTTTTATTTATTTATTTTGCATTTGGAGTCACACCCAGCGAGGCATTATGCTTACTCCTAGCTCTAAATTCAGCAAGCACTCCTAGTGGTGCTCGGAACCATAGGGATGCCCAGAATTAAACCCAGGTTGGCCACCTTCAAAAGAAATGCTCATTTGCCTATTCTGTCACTCAAGTCCCCAAGGTGTGGAGCTTTAAGCCGGCTCAGGTTGCGGTCTGGTGGGGTGCATCAGGGTGGTGCTACAGTGGGTCTTGCAACCAAATATGCAATCTTAGCAGGAAGTAGCTTGGGCACTTCCAGAGTGTGCCCTAAACCCTCTAATAATGCAATTTAGGATTACTATTGGCCACCATACCTTTATTCATTTGAATGAATTAAATATTCAGTCTGTAGGAAGTACAACTGCAAGACTCAGTTACTTCTCCTACCTTTGCACTCAGGGATCACTCCTGGCGGGGTTCAGGGCACCGTATGGGATTCCAGGATTCAAACTTGGTTTGGCCGAGTGCAAGACAAGCACCTCACCTGCTATACTGTGTCTCCAATCTCTTTCCACAGAAATTTCTCTTTTTTGCATTTTTAGGGTCACACCCAGCGATGCTCAGGGTTTACTCAGGCTTTGCATTCAAGAATCACTCCTGGCAGTGCTGGGGGATGAAATTAGATTTTGAGAATCGGACCCGGGTTGGCCGCATGGAAGGCAAACTCCCTACCTGGTGTACCATCGTTCCGGCCCCAGAAATGTCTTTATTATTTAATTTAGTGTACTTTTTTGACCAAAGCAGCATTCAATGCTCAGGGGTTACTTTTGGTTCTGAGTTCATGTATCATTTTTAGCAGTGCTGGAGTGGGTGAGTCGATGTCCTGTTGCATATTGGGGTGGGAAACTCAACACACCCTCCTCCAAGAGGCCCCACTAAGACAGCAAGATGCAGAGGCAGGAGACTGTGCTGTTCTCTTTCAGGAGCAGGGTTTTATAGTCTTTGGGTCTTTGCCATTGATGGGAATACACAGAGCCGGGGACAGTTGGTGGTTGTAACGCCTACATACTGGAAGTAGGGGATCTGGGTGGAGGAGGACCATCCCTTTTCTCAGTCTCCTTCATTCGCCCTGTCTCCCTGAAGCTTCTCTTTTTCTTCTCTCACCACAACCGCAATCCATGCCTCCCCATGGGAAGCGCAATGAAAAATGGTTTTCCAGACTTCCCCATCACCTGCATCCCACGAAGGAAAAGCAGCCCTTAAGGTGTGTTACTCATCTCCTTAGACCAGGAACTTAATTGACATATTTAGTTTTACTTCCTAATGATTAACATTCTGTATGGACACAGTAATAGACACTTTTAGGGTTGTGGGTGACTCTCCTGGGGACTTCTCACCACAGATTAGATTACAGTGCTCAGGCTGGATCAATCACTCCTAATCCCAGCAGCGTCCAATTCTAGTTATTACTTTTTGATACATGACAGAATTTGTCCATGACCAGGCTCATATGAATAAGCATTATGGTACTTTGTCCAGACCCATTTCGATGCCAGGGTAGCTAGCTCACCACTTGCCCTGGGTCCATCTAGTCCCTCATTGGACCCTTCTTTTGGGGATCGAGGAAGTAAGGGCAACTGAGGCTTCAGTCAAAAGAGCAGATGTCCAGGAGGTAATATTATCTGGAGACCATCTACTCTCAAGCTCAGGCTTGTCTGGTGGGGGACGTGGAGCTTTGGTGAGTGCAGTGGGTGCTATGCCTGGGCGCAGGGGTCGGGTGTGTGAGTGCGTGGTTCCGGGATCCCCTACAGCCACAATCGCCTTTGGCTCCGCCGTGGGGCAGTGGCGGGTGGGCACGGGGCTGAGTGCGGGGGCTGCAGAGCGTCGGGCTGGGCCGTCCTGACCCTCCCATCACGGGACTGCGCTGGGCCCTGTCCTGGACGCTTTGGCCCCGACCTCACTGCTGCAAAACCTGCAGATTCACATAGCGGACCAGAGAAATAGCACAGCGGTTAGGGCGTTTGCTTTGCATCTGGCCCATCCAAGTTCGATCTCCGAGCTCCACCAGGACGGGTTCCTGAGCACAGAGTCAGAAGTTTCTCGTCCATATTGCCGGTGGTGCATACAAAACTATAAAAGGACTGTTCATTTTTGAGCGGCGGGGGCGGGGGGGCAGCTCCCTAATGGCAAATGACACTGTAGCTCTCGGTCACTAGTCATTATTAGCCTTGATGTCCAGGGCCATCCTGGGGCCGTGGTACTAGTAGAGGTTGTGGTTTGCAAATGAAAATATACTTTTGGGCTATTTTTGATTGTATTTTGGGGACATCTGTGGCAGCTCCGGGCTTAACTTCAGTAGCAGCACTCTGCAATTGGTTTTTTCATCTTTAGGGGTCACGTGAGATGCAGAGTATCAATCTGTGTCTGCGAGGGAAGCGCCCCTCCCAGCTTACCATCTCTAACTCCACTTTGTTGTTTTTTCTAGCATGTAGAATTTCTGTACCCTAAAATCAAGTTGAAAATTGCACCCCGACTCTTTATCTCTCCCTGATCAGGGCAAAACGTGGCTGTTACACTGAGTACTGAGAGTTGTGTTCAAATAATGTCTGGGCATGTGCTGCATGCATTTGGTGGCCATGATTGGTCTCCCCACCCTGGTGGGTGAAGGGAGACAGAGGATCGAAGAAGGATACAGGGGCCAGGCTGTTGGTGATCTGCTGGATATTAACTTAACAGTGTTTTAGGCTTCATCTGTGATTTTCCCCTTTTGCTCTTCCCAGAGAAGCTTATGCTGTTCTTGCTAACCTCCCTAATTTAGTTAAAGTTTATCTTTAACCTTTTCTTTGTATTTTACCTCACGTTGTCGCAGTTGCCCAAGTCAGTCATGATTACTTATAAGCAATATCTTTCTGTTAATTCTCAGCTTCGTATTTGTACTGCTTTGTAGTTGAAGTGCTGTGTATTTGTACCTGCTTTTCAATTTCCTCTATAGCTTTTTATGTTTTGACTATACAGAATGTTCTTTGGTTAAACAGAGAAAGGCCATCAATACTATACTCCTAATATTTGGGAGTTGATGGACTCTGAAGTATATCTACTCCTGGCCATAATTGCTTGGTCATAATTACTTGACTCAGGCTACATTCGCTGTAGTTCCTAATGCCCCAAAAGGGAAGACCAGACGTGGGACTGGTATGGACCTGGGGCAAGTGGCAAAACTACCTTGGCTTCGAAATGAATATTCTAGAAAGCATAAATGCATGGTCTTGATGCAAACTGTTACAACTTTAGAGACAGGATCCTCTTGGGGAAGGACAAGTTGAACTGGCCTGAGAACTTAGTCTGGGATTTACAGTAAAAGCCTTGCTTGCTCTCAGAGCCCAGAGAAGTAAGTGTTGGGATCCTTGTCTCTTACTATGTTTATCAATACAACTGCAAGTATTGATAACTTATACAACTAGAGAAAAAGATAAAAGCAATGCAGATGTCCCTGGGAGACAGAGTGTCTCTTTGAGTGAATCTCTCCCTGAGAATTCCTTCTGCCAAATATTTTTCTGCGTAAATGATCAGTCACTCCTATGTCCATACCTCATGCCCCCTCAGAAGTTCTATAAATATGGTAGCTGTTCTGCATTAAAAGGGCAATTTTCACCATCAGGCTGTGGTTTTCTGTCTCCCTGTCTCTCTGTCTCTGTTGAGAGGGGCTAAGGAGGTGAGGAGGCAGTGCTGGACCACCAGCACCTCACCACACCCCCACATTTTACTTTGTGGACTCACAGTGATCAATTGCTCTTTATACCATTCTCCTGTGCACCTATACCACTCTCCCACTGCTCCTCATTCCCTCTCCTCACCCGTCTCCCTCAGCCTTTTTACTCCAACCCATCCCACAGAGTGAGGGTTATCAAATAGACAGAGATGTGTTTGTACAATCAAAGGAAGGGGAAAACTTCTAGCATAAAAATCTGAATTGGAAGGAGAGTTCAGCTCAAGGGCAGAATTTTCTCTTAAGGACATATTTTTTTCTTCGCATAGTCCATATTCATTGAAACAGTCATCTTAAATTTATACTTACTCTTTCTATTCATTTTGAATGGACACAGTAAAAGATCTATTAAGTTTATAGGGTGTCTCTATATATTTCCTATAGCTCCCAGACTACACTCCCCAGAACAGTTTAGTCCTTCCTAACCCCAGAATGATCCTTATCCAGTTGCTTATGTTTGGGCCATGATGATGTTGGTGGGCCCCACGGGTGACTTATGTGAATTGGGGAGGAGAAAGATGGTCACTTTCTCCCCAACCGCCTCTGGTACCCGGGACCCAGGGTTACTGGGTTCTTATCTCACCTCTCAGAAAGGAATTTCAGGAATAGACAAGCAGTGAAATAAATAGATTTTATTTAGAGGATTTTTAGGTGTGGAGGGAGAGAGAGGGAGAGAGTGACGTACTCAAGAGACAACACGGGCTTCTCCAAGAGCAGAGAGAGCCCCTAAACACATCCTAGCATTAGACACGAAAGTATGAAAGTACACATCTGAAGAGGGGATATGCGGGTGACAAATGTGCTAGGCCACGTGGGCGGAAGAAGCACATGGGCTCGGCAACATATGCGCGCCCTTCCTTTGTTCAAGGTGGCCTTTATAGGGTTTCTCCAACCTTCCCCCATGTGGGGCTTCTTCCTAGGTAAAAGTCCCGTTACCGAGGAGGTTACCAGGGAGGTTGGGAGTGGTGATGGTCTTCTTTGGGCTGAATCACTAAAGTTAATCAGATTAAGGAAGAGGGCCCAGGTTTTTGAAAAGAGAAACTTCATGGGGAGGGGGCCAATATCCTCAGGGTCTGCTGATGGTCTTATCAGGTCTTTGTTTTCTGTATCCACAAGGTGGATCAGTCCTAGAATTCTTCCATGAAATTTTGTTAATCCAAGTTTCATTGTCAAAGGCCTTTCCCTATCTACCTGTCTACCTCAATGACAGAATTTGTTATGGTGCTTACCTGTCCCATTTCAATGCCAGGGTAGTTCAGAGCTATCCTGGTTCCATCCAGTCTCTTGCTTTTGATGTGCTAGCAACATAGGCCAGCTGAGGCTTAAGTCTCATAAATATGACAATGCCCAGGAGTATATAGTATCTGGAGTCAATTAACTCTGAAGTCACAAAAGCATAATATTGCCTTCCTTTGTCTATGCAAGATCCTCCCAGCACAATCTTCTCTGCACTGGTCCTTGTCCAGGAGCAAAAAGGATATTTGTCTAAAGTAAACTGCAGAGGAAATGAAGGAAAGGTAAAGTCAAAATTTCACTTACGGATACAAAATCCAAATCTCTCTGAAGAATCTGACTTTACAATTCACAGGTTCTGGTTAGGGGAAATGGGTGATTAATGCATAGAGGAAGCAGAAGCACCTGGGAATTAAAAATGAATGCTGCTCTCTGGAAAGAAAGATGGCGGCCGCACGGGAGCCTTGTGGACAGCAGGTTTGAGCCGGGCTCGGCGGGAGCGGCAGAGACCTCATGGGAAGGGGGGCTTTGTGGGCCGTCCCCCACGCCCCACCGAGGTTGCCAGCTGCCCCCCACGAGCGGCTCTCCGGCACGGCCACGACTCCAGGGCACAGAAACCAATCTCTTAACTATCTAACTTTTAATAGAAATTCTTCCAGGGTCAATAAGTAAAATAGCAGAAATTCAAAACCATTTTATTCTTAAACCAAGTTGTAGAAAGCAAATCATTTCACAACGCTGTTTCAGCATATCTGATTGTGGGGGATGGGTCGTAAACTCTAAACAATAATTGTGCATCTTCTATCGAAACAATCTATCTAGTCAAAGTAGATAGAGTATTAACTAGAACTCATCTGCCTCACAAGAATTGGGAGGGGTGGGAGGTGGGGGTCTATTGGGGTTTGGGGTTAAAAATAAGTATTGGTAAAGGGAAATGTGTTTGATATTTACATGACTGAGACCTAAACCCGCAAGCTCTGTAACTTTTCCCATAGTGATCCAATAAATAAATAAATTATAAAAAAATAAAAATAAAAAAATAAAAATGAATGCTAAGGAAATGGGAGTGATTCAGAAGCATTGGGATGGATGTTACTCAATAAGCCTAAGCTCCTTGTAGCAGAGGAGAAATGATGGATCAATGTTAAACCTAAATTGTTTATAACTCTAATCCAACAAGGGAAAGGGCTGTGTTCTTTTAAGCAAGATAGTTTTGTTTTTTCAGGGATAAGGACATTTTCTCAGGGATCACCCTGGGTGTGCTAGGAGCACATTTACTTAGGGCCAGAGCCAGCGAGTAAGCACTTAACCATCCAAGCAATCGACCTAGGTACCCTGCATCCCTGCATCCCATATGGTCCGTACAAGAGTGATTCCTGAGTACATAGCTAGGAATAAGCCCTGAGTCTGCCAGATTTGGCCTCCAAACAAAAATCACAGAAAGACACATATATATGTACGTACAGTTAAGAAAGATGCAAAATGGAGAAAGAAAAATAGGGATTCAGGAGAAACTGAGTTTCTGTAGCAGGGAAATATCAAGAATAGGGGATTTTACGGAACGGAAATTTGACTCTTCACTCTAGAATTTGTCTTTGCACATCATTTTCCCCCTTTGGTAGAATTTGCCTTTTTTGTGTTACATTTTTCACCACAGCCTACGGTGTTCAGAGTTCACTATTGCCTCTGAGCTCAGGGATCATTGTGTGTCTAGATATCATTGGTTCAATGTTTGGTGACAACTGCAGGATCAGGGGACTTCTTACCCTCAAGCCCCTTAGTGTGTGACTGACCACTCCAGCATTTGCCTCTCCACGCCTTTTTTTGAGTCCATCCCCCTTGCAGCACAGATTCACTTGGGTGCCAAAAAGGTTCTCAGTGCCTAGACTCTGGCTCTTTAAGGCACCTTATGAAAACGGAAGTGATGTCATAAGTGATGCCATGGCTCATTATCTGTCCCTGACACAGGCACTGGGGCTGTTGCTCACGTGGCAAAGGACAAGTAAAATTGTGCCCCATCCTGGAAGGGGGACTCTGAAGGCGGATTTTGTGGCAGGACTCAAGCAGCCTCCTGTGAGCACCCCGCGGCTTCCCATTTCAACACTGTGAGCGGAGGGGCCGAGCCAGCTTGGGGGGCACTGTTGCACTGTTTTTTTCACTGTTCTACGGTATTCAGTCGGGTTCTGAGGTGTGGTGGAGTCTTTAGGGGGACATGGAGCTTTTGGGGTGCAGTGGGGGCTGTATCAGGGTTCGCAGCTGTGAGTGCTTGATGCTGGAGAGCCTCTATGGTCGCCATCGTCTCCAGCTCTGGGATGGAGCAACAGCGGGTGAATGCGGGACTCAGCTGGGGGCTTGGCCATCCCAACCCTCTCAGCAGTTCCATATTTGAACCGTCGGCGCTAATCTTCCGTAGAATCTCCAGATTTGAGGGGAAGATCTGAAGCCCCTCCACCTAATGGCAGGAGACTTGTTGCTGGTCATCTTCATTGTCAGCTGTGATAGCCAGTGTCATGAAGGGGATGGGGGGAGGGGACCTTCAGGTGCCGGGAGTTTTCCAATGAAAATGTACTTGGGGAACTATTTTTGCTTCTTTGTTTTTTTGAGGGGGAGGGGCCACATCCGGAGATGCTCAGGACTTACTCTAGCCTCTAATATCAGGTATTATCCCTGGCGCTGTTGGGGACCATATGGGATGCAGAGGATTGATCAGTCCATCTAGTCAAATGTCCAACTCACATTACTGCCTATCCAAACTCAACACTGTTGTTTCTTTTTCCAGATCAGGAACCTCAGCTCCCTCACATCAGGCTGCAAAGCACCCTTCATCTCTCCCTGAGGTAAAGGAGTTTTAAATGTTTATTTTTTGAAAGAAGACTTTTTTGGGTGGGGAGGGAGAGCTGTGTTCATGACTCTTGGTATTTTTTGAAGAAACTTACATAGAAAGGGGCGGAGCAAAAGTACGGCAGGTAGAGTGCTTGCCTTGCACACAGCCAACCCAAGTTCTGAATCTTGAATCCCACTGGTCCCCAAACCTGCCGGGAGTGAAACCTGAGCGCAGAGCTAGGAATATTACCTGAGTAGTGCTTGTTCTGACTCAAAGAAGAAAAACATGCACACACACCCAGACAGACACACCCACATGCACAAAGAAAATGTGTGATCGCAGAAAAAGAGAATAATAATTCATGGAAAACCATGGCAGAAATACAAAGTTATTTTTTTATAATTTTTATTAGTGAAACACCATGATGTACAGTTGTAGACTTACAAATTTTGGGGTTTCAGTTATACAGTGATTGAGTATCCATCCCTCCACCAGTGCCCATTCTCCACCACAACTAATCCCAGTATCCCTTTCACGCCCCCATCCCCCCATCCCACCCTGCCTCTGTAGCAGGTCATTCCCTTTTGTTCTCTCTCTTTTTGGGTGCTGTGGTTTGCAAAATAGGCATTGAGTGGCAATCATGTTCAGCCTATAGTCTACTTTCAGCATGCATCTCCCATCCTTGGCGGATCTTCCCAACACCCTTTGTTTGGTGCTCCCATCTCTATCTGAGCTACCTTTATACCTAGTGTGTGCGGCTGGCCTCCACGCAATGGAGTAAACTTTCTGGTATTTATCTTGGCTATTCTTGGGTGTTAGTCTCCTATTTTGTTACTTTATTTTCCCCAAATGAATGCAATCTTTCTATGTCTGTCCCTCTCTTTCTGACTAATTTTGCTTAGCATGATACTTTCCATGTAGTACCACTTGTATGTAAATTTCATGACTTCATCCTTTCTAACGGGCTGGAGAGATAGCACCACAGTAGGGCGTTTGCCTTGCATGCAGCCACCCCAGCCAACTCAGGTTCGATTTCTCCACCCCTCTTGGAGAGCCTGGAAAACTACCGAGAGTATCTTGCCCGCACAGCAAAGCCTGGCAAACTACCCGTGATGTATTTGATATGCGAAACACAGTAACAACAAGTTTCACAATGGAGACGTTACTGGGCCCACTCGAGCAAATTAACAAATAACAGGAGGACCATGACACTTCCTTTCTAACAGCTACATAGTACTCCATTGTGTAGATGTACCAAGGTTTCTTTAACCAGTCATCTGTTCTCGGACACTCAGGTGTTTTCCAGATTCTAGGTCTTGTAAACAATGCTGCAATGAACAAACAAGTGAAGATGTCACTTCGACTATATATATATACATATATATATATATATATATATATATATATATATTGGTTTTTGGGTCACACCTGCCAATGCACAAGAGCAACTCCTGGCTCATTCACTCAGGAATTACTCCTGGCGGTGCTCAGGGGACCATATGGGATGCTGGGAATTGAACCCTGGTCGGTCGCGTGCAAGGCAAACGCCCTACCTGTACTATTGCTCCAGCCCCTCAACTATAATTTTTTGCCTCTCTGGGCTATATCCTCAGGAGTGGTATTGCTGTGTCAAATGGGAGCTCAGTTTCTAAATTTTTGAGAATCGTCCATACCGTTTTCAAAAAGGGCTGAACCAGTCAGCATTCCCACCAGCAGTGAAGGAGAGTCCCTTTCTCGCCACGTCCGCACCAACACCGGTTGCTTTGTTGTTTTGGATGTGGGCCAGTCTCTGTGGTGTGAAATGATTGAAATGAAATCTCATTGTTGTTTTGTTGCATCTCCTGGATGATTAATGATGTGGAGCATTTTCTCATATGCCTTTTAGCCATTCGGATTTGTTCTTTGAGAAAGTTTCTGTTCATTTTGTTGCCCCATTTTTTGATGGGGTTGGATGTTTTCTTCTTGTGGAGTTTAACCAGTACTTTGTATATCCTTGATATCAACCCCTTGTGGGATGTGTATTTGGCAAATATCCTTTCCCATTCTGTAGACTGTCTTGTACTTTGGTCACTGTTTCCTTTGAGGTGCAGAAGCTTCTTAGTTTAAGATTGTCCCATTTGTCTATCTCTGTTTTCACTTTCTTGGCCAGTGCTGTGATACCGTTTGAAGATACCATTAGCTTCAATGTCATGGAGGGCTTTGTCAACTTTGTCTTCAGTGTACCTTATGGATTCCGGTCTGATGTTGAGATCTTTAATCCATCTTGACCTTACTTTTGTACATGGTGTTAGGCAGAGATCTGAGCCCACTTTTTTGCATGTAGGCGTCCAGTTTTGCCAGCAAAATTTGTTAAAGATGCTTTCCTTGCTCCACTTCACTTTTCCTGGCCCTTATTAAAGATTAGATGATCATATGCTTGGGGGGAGATGTCAGTATATTCAACCCTCTTCCATTGGTCTGCAGCTCTGCCTTTGTTCCAGTACCATGCTGTTTTAATTATTACTGCTTTGCAGTAGAGTTGGAAGTTAGGGAGATTGATTCCTCCCATTTTCTTTTTCCCAAGAATCGTTTTAGCTATCTGTGGGGGCTTATCGTTCCATATAAATTTTAGGAGTGTTTGCTCCATTTCTTTGAAGAATGGCATGGGTATTGTAATAGAGGTCACATTGAATTTGTAAAGTGCTTTGGGAAGTATTGCCATTTTGACAATATTAATTCTCCTGATCCATGAATAGAGGATATTTTTCCATTTCCTAGTGTCCTCTTTTATTTCCTGAAGTAGCATTTTGTAGTTTTCTTTTTACAGGTCCTTTACTTCCTTAGTTAAACTGATTCCTAGGTACTTGATTTTCTGGGGCACAATTGTGATCGGGATTGTTTTCTTTATGTCACTTTCTTCTTGCTCACTATTTGCGTATAGGAAAGCCATGGACTTTTGGGTATTGATTTTATAGCCTGCAACTTTACTATCGAAGTCTTCTTTTTCTAGGAATTTCTTAGTAGAGGCTTTAGGGTTCTCTAAGTATAGTATCATATCATCTGCAAATACTGAGAGCTTGATTTCTTCCTTTCTTACCTGAATGCCCTTCATATCTTTTTCTTCCCTAATCGCTATTGCAAGTACTTCCAGTACCATATTGAACAATAGTGGAGAGAGTGGGCATCCTTGTCTCATCCCTGATCTTAGAGGAAAGGCTCTCAGTTTTTCCCCATTGAGGATGATGCTTGCTGTAGGCTTGTGGTAGATGGCTTTAACTATATTGAGGAAAGTCCACTCTATCCCCATTTTGGTGAGGGTTTTCATCATAAACGGCTGCTGGATCTTGTCAAATGCTTTCTCTGATCTATTGATATGATCATATGATTTTTATCTTTTCTTTTGTTGTTATGATAGATTATGTTGATTGATTTCCAATGTTAAACTATCCTTGCATCCCCAGGATGAATCCCACTTGGTCATGGTGTATGATCTTTTTGATGAGTTGTTGAACTCTATTTGCTAGTATTTTGTTGAGAATCTTCACATCCTTGTTCATCAGTGATATCAGCCTGTAGTTTTCTTATGCTGTCTTTGTTTCCTTTTGGTATGAGAGAGATATGGGCTTCATAGAAACTGTTTGTGAGAGTTTCTCTTTCTTCAATTTCCTGAAAACCTTGAGAAGAACTGGCAATAAATAGGTCCTCTTTAAATGTTTGGAAAAAGTCGCTAGTGAATCCATCTGGACCTGGGCTTTTGTTTTGGGGAAGACTTTTGATTACAGTTTCAATTTCCTTGATGTTCATAGGTCTATTCAGGTACTCTAGATATTCTTGATTCTGCTTTGGGAGATTATAGGAATCCAGAAATTTATTCATTTCTTCTAGGTTCTCTTGTTTCGTGTCATATAGACTTTCAAAGTTGTCTCTGATGATCTTATGAATTTCTTTGGTTCCTGTTGTGATATGCCCATTCTTATTTCTGATTCGATTTATTCGTGTTCTCTCTCTTTCTTTGTGAGTGTTGCTAGTGGTTTATCTATCTTGTTTATTTTCTCGAAGAATCAGCGCTTGGTTTCATTGATCTTTTGGATTGTTTCTTTGGTTTCCATGTCGTTGATTTCTGCTCTAAGTTTTATGATCTCTTTCCTTCTGCCTGATTTGGGCTCATTCCGTTGATCTTTTATAAGATCTTGAACTGTGAAATCAAGTTGTTTATGTGCATCCTTCTTCTGTTCTAAAAAAAATATGCTTTCAGAGCTATGAATTTCCATCTTAATACAGCTTTAGCTGTATCCCATGAGTTCTGGTAGCTCATGTCTTCATTCTCATTTGTTTCCAAGTATCCTTTTTTTTGCTTTTTGGGTCACACCTGGAGATCCACAGGGGTTACTCCTGGCTCTGCACTCAGGATTTTCTCCTGTCAGTGCTCAGGGGACCATATGGGATGCTGGGAGTCGAAACCAGGTCGACCATATGCAAGGTTAACACCCTACCCGCTGTGCTATCTCTCCAGCCACTCCCAGGTATTTTTTGATTTCGTCCTTGACTTCCTTCCTTACCCACTCATTGATCAGCATTGAGTTGTTTAATTTCCAGGTGTTTGATTTGGTTCTCCGTGTCTGTGTGTGATTCATTTCTATCCTCAGCTCATCGTGGTCTTAAAAGATTGTTAATACTAATTCTATCTTCCTGATTCTATTGAGGTATGTTTTGTGGCCTAGCACATGGTCTGTTTTGGAAAATGCTCCGTGCACACTGGAGAAGAATGTGTATTCTTTCTTTTTGGGGTGTCAAGCCCTGTAGAGGTCTATAAGCCCTTTCTCTTCTATTTCTTCATTCAAAGCCAATGTTTCCTTGCTGAGTTTTGTTCTTGTTGATCCATCCAGAGGTGATAAGGCAATGTTGAAGTCTCCAACTACTGTTGTGTTGCTAGCAATGTCCTCCTTAAAATCGATTAGCAGTTGTTTTAAATATTTAGCTGTTCCCTCATTAGATGCATATACATTTAAGAGTGTGATTTCTTACTATTGTACATATCCCTTGATGAAGAGAAAATAGCTTTTGCTGTCCTTTCTAATCTTTTTCAGCCTGAAATTAATGTTGTCGGATACTTGTATGATCACCCCAGCTTTTTGAGGGAGCTGTTTGCTTGCAGGATTGTTTTCCATCCTTTCACTTTGAGTCTGTGTTTGCTATGACTGTTGAGATGAGTTTCTTGTAGGCAGCAGAATGTTGGGTTTTGTCTCTGAATCCATTTTGCCACTCTGTGTCTTTTAGTTGGTGAATTTAGACTGTTGATATTGAGAGATATTATTGTTGTGGGGTTTTGTATCATCTTTCTGTAAGGGTCTGTTGTGCTTATAGGGTTTGTCTTGTCTTATAGTAGACCGTTTAGCCCTTCTTTTAGGTCTGGTTTTGAGTCTACGAAGTTCTGGAGCTGCTATTTATCTAGAAAATAGTGTACCGTTCCTTCAGTTTTGAGTGAGAGTTTAGCCAGATAGAGTATTCCTGGTGACGCATTTCAGTGAGTTTTTTCACTATATCCCCCTATTGCCTTTGGGCTTGGAGGGTTTCCTCTGATAGGTCTGCCATGAATCTAAGGGATGCTCCTTTGTATGTGATTTCCTTCTTTGACCTTGCTGCTTGCAGTATTGTGTCTCTATTGGCAGCATTGATCATTCTGGCTATGATATGTCTTGTAGTGTTTTTGTTACGGTCTCTTTTAGCTGGCACCCTTCGGGCTCCTTGAACCTGATGGCTGCATTGTTGAGCTCTGGGAATTTTTCAGCAATGATTTGTTTAACCGTGGCTTTTTCATTGGGATTGTTTCCCTGAGCTTCTGATACTCCAATAATTCTAATGTTGTTCCTCTTGGAATCGTCTCCTAGGACTCTGATTCACTCTAGAGCTATTTTGAGGTCCCTTGCCATTGTTCGTTGTTGCCTGTTGACTTGGTTCAGCTGATCTTCCAGCTCACTGATTCTGTCCTCAGAATCAGTGGGTTATTCTACTATTGAGGTAACAGACTGTGTTTTTTATTTAATCTATGGAATCTTTAATTCATTACATTTCTGTGCATAGCTTTCCAATTTCTACTCTCATTTCTTCCTGTATTTTCTCGAGTGTTTCTTTCATGTCCTTTAATTTACTGGATATATGTCTGACTGTTTCATTGAGTTCATTGAACATCTTCATGACTTCATATCTGAATTCTTTGTCAGAGAGTTCCCTTCGGTGTGTCGCACCTACAGAGGCTTCTGGACTCTTTTCATCGTTCTCCGCATGTAGTGGGAATTTGCGTTGTTTCTTCATGTTGTTGTGTAGGTATGGGTACTAGGTTTCTTGGTATGTCTAAAATACCTGCAGCTGCTTAAGGGGCCGCCTGCCTAAAATCAGGCCACGCCCGTTTCTAACAAAGGCACGCCCACTTCAGAAGAGGCGACGCCCCCACTGGAACCGGTTGTGGGGGGGGGGGAGTAAAGACTGGGTGGGGAAGAAGACCAGGACAGCTTGGCGGGTGAAGAGGAAGAGCAGAAAAACAAAGTTTTAAGGTCCTGCTATTTGACTATTTAAATGTTCTTCCCTCTTATTTTGCACATGAATTCTGTTTGTTTCTTGTGCTTCGAATTTGCCTTTTTGTTTCAGTATTTTTGTTCATAATCTACAGTGCTCAGGTCTTAATTCCTGACAGTTCATATTATGGTCCTTAGTAAATGCCCGGGCTATTTGAATTATTTTGCTGTACAACCGACTATTTGCGTGGTTTTCTAATATATTCTTGCAGGACAGGAGCAAGTGTTGGCTGAGGCTCATGCAGATGTGCCGTTTTAGGGTTTGAGTAAATCAGGACCCATAAGGGCTCAGGTCCAGTGGTAAAGAGCAGGGCTGTGTCTCTGACCCAACTGTACCCAGAAGTGATCTCGGTTCCTGGGACAGAGTGCTCAGGCTCAGGTTCTGTCCACCCTGCAGGAGAGTGGCTGAACATTTGTCCACTATAAGTCCCTGTGTCTTTCCCAGTGGAAAAGACACATTCCAGGCTATAGTTCTCAAGGGGCAGCACTTCTGCGAGCCTGCAGAGGCGCTGGTTTTCGGGAGCTGCTGGACTCAGAGTCAGCCCCTACCTGGGCCTGTAGGGACTTTCCTGTGGTATCTAGGGAGGAATTTTAGAGTCAGAGAAGGCTGCCGTTTCCACCCCTGCAGCCTGGGCCCTAGCTCCTATCCTGAAGTTCAGCACAGATGCCAGCAAAATTTGTATCCCCAGCGGAGACAGGAGCTTCTGCCACTGTCTCCCTGAGGTGGGATTGTGAGCCTCTACCCAAGGGTTTGGCTGGTCCGAGCTCAGGGGTGGGAGGAGGTGCTCCTCTCTGGTGCTCACTATTCTGACTTCTCAAGGTCTTTAAACGGAGTCTCCTGCTGATCCTCAGAACAACAATGGTGGGAGAAGATGGTGACACGGTCTCTGATAGACCGTCCCCAGGTAGGAGTAGAGGGACAGAATGACATGAGATAGTGCCAGGAGTGCCCGGGCTGCCTGGGCCATCTGTTTGGGGTTGTTTCTTTTTTTTTTTCTTTTCTTTTTTTCTTTTTTTTTGCCTTTTGGGTCACACCCGGCGATACACAGGGCTTACTCCTGGCTCTGCACTCAGGAATCACTCCTGGTGGTGCTCAGGGGACCATATGGGATGGGAATCGAACCCGGGTCGGTCGCGTGCAAGGCAGACGCCCTACCTGCTGTGCTATTGCTCCAGCCCCCAGGGCCATCTGTTCTGAGTTTCTTTTGGACGTATTCCAAGATGAGACTTCCGATCAGACCGTCCCATTCTGCTCTTCAAAGCTGCTATTGTGTATGTTTGTTTTGTTTTATTTGGCTTTGGGGCCGACCCAGTGGTGCATGAGGAGTACTCGAAGCTCAGTGCTCAATGATCGTCCCTTACAGGTCTAGGTGACCAATAGGATGCTGGAGGTCCAAGGGTTTCATTTTAGGTTTTCTGTTTTATTTGGGGTGGCACAGCAAAGGATTCTCACAATCATTCCATGTGCTGCACTCTGGCATTGCCAGACATGTCGATTTCTGGGCATGCACTTATCTGAAGGAGAAAGAGCCAAGGATCTCTGAGGCTAGTAGAGATGCTGGGGTCAAGAAACTTCTAACTTTTTTGGGAGGAATTTGGGGCGGCCCTGAGCAGTGAGTTTCTACAGGCACACATGTCCGTACACAGCTATGACTAGTGGTCTATATGGACTGTTGAGTTCTCAGTCCTAGTTGTCATGAGCTGTGGGGGTACAGCAGTGGGCAGGCAGTGGTTTCTGCTGCAACCAGGGATGGTCTTTGGGATCGTACAAGTCTGTGTTCAGGTGATCCTCTCTACAGTGATCACTGGACCAGTGGTGCTCGAATTGGACCTGGGGTTACCAGGAAAGGCAGATACATCCAAGAGCCTTCTGTATAACGTCCTCCCACTTTAGCAGATCCAGCTGCCTTATGTGATTTCTGGGGCCCGTCAGTCATGCGTGGAGGTTGGTTCATTCGGAGGGGAGAGGCCCAGCGACAATATAGGACCCTGGGTCCTGGCCTCATAGTAGTGGGAATGAGGCTAAGATAGACTCTGACTCCCATCCTCCCCGTGTGCTGACTCAGGACGCAGTGACCTTCCATGACGTGGCTGTGAACTTCACCCCGGAGGAATGGTCGTGCCTGGCAGCCTCTCAGCAGAAGCTCTACAGGGACGTGATGTTGGAGATCTACCAGCATCTGCAGGCTGTCGGTGAGAGCAGTGTGGGGCCAACCGTGTCTGGACAGACCCACTTGGGCTTCCTGGGGTTGGGCCGCAGCTGTGTGTACAACAGTAGCTGTCATTTTGATGGGCTGGGATGTTGGACAGCCGTGTGGTAGCTGTTCCCTCCCTGTTTTTTTTAGGGTTCACCTATGGATAATCAGGGATTACTCTCAACTCTGTCCTCAGGAATCACTCTGGTGGAGTAGCAGGACCCTGTGGGGTGATTCAGATCAACCTGTCTCTACTGTGTCCATGGGAAAATCCCTACCTGCCCAGTTATCGCTCAGGTCCCTTTAAATAGTTGCATCCACTGGTGAATCAATTTACCTTGTGTACTACATGAACTTTTTTGTGTTTAATTGATTTTTCTGTTGCCTTTATTTGGGAGCACAGTCCACAGTTCTCCTGGCTCTGTGCTAAAGGATGACTCCTAAGAGTGCTCAGGAACTGGGGTACCATGGATTGAAACCTCTTGGCAACTTAAAACATTGGTACCTCACCCCCAGTACTATTCAACCAGGCTCTCAAGTCAGAGGGTTTTTTCTTTTTCTTTTTTTCCCTTATGGATAGGGATTATTCCTGCCTGTGTATTCAGGATCCAAACCTGGCATTGCTCCAAGACCATATGGGCTGCCTGGGATCAAAGCCACATGTGTGTGCAATGCTTCTGTCCTATGTGCTGTACTATCTCTCCCGCCATCGGGGCTTTGATATTTCGTCTCTCAACTCATAATTGCTGCCCTATTTCAGTGCTTGGATTTACTTCTAATGGTTTTTGTGAGACTTCAGCAGGACTCAGGGTTTACTCCTGGACTCTGCACTCAGAGATCACTCCTGGATGGTATGAGGGATCCTAGGGGATGTCAGGTATCGCAACTGGGTTGGCTTTGAGAAACTCCTGCTGTGCTCTCTTTCTGGAAACATTTTTCAGCTTAAAATAAGGTTCTCTTGCCACCTTTGGCCATTTCCAGATTTATTAAGCACTTAGTATTACTGAAATCCGTGATGAGTTCATGAGGGGCTCAGGAAACTCCATGTGGCGCTGGTCCAAGAGAGACAATACAGGGAGGAAAGTGATTGTCTTGCAAGGAGCGCACGTGAGTTCAATCCCTGATCCATGTCATCCCCAAGCACCACCAGCGGTGATTTCTGAATACAGAGTTAGGAGACACCCCTGAGCATTGGCAGGTGAGGCCCGAAACAAGACAAAAACCAACAACATATTGTGCTGATCAACCTCTTGTTGGCCATATACAAGGCCAGGTCTAGAGTATTGTGGTATATTCAGGGTCCACCTATTTCACTCTTAAATTGAAACCTGGGTCTTACCTCTCGAATAACTACAAATATGTGGCATTTTGGAAATGGACATTCTGCTGATGCCTTTCAGATATTTGCCAAGTTATATCAGGAAAACACGGGGATTTACCTGTCACCTTTTCCTTGTCTCTTATCCATGCCTCTGTCTCTGTCGAGACAGGGCACTCTGGGATGAAGCCTGCGGTCATTTCCTGACTGGAAGGAGGAGCCCTGAGGTCGGAGATGAGAGGCGTGTGTGCACGTGAATGTTTGAGGACCTTTGCTAGCTCAGGCCCTGTGCAGTGTATGGGTGCCCTGAGCATGTATGAAACACACTGCTGAGTCCGGTGGACTCCTGGACCCATGGGTCTGTGACACAGTCATGCAGCTCTTCACTCTCCTGGACTCTCTGTCACAGAATGATCCTGTAATTTGCGCCCATGTCTTTGTTGTTATTTTTGCTCTCTGTCAGTCAATGAGATTCACCGTTTCTGATCCACCCCATCCCCTATCTATGACTAACCTGATTGGATTCACAACCACGGTGTCACTATACCTGTAAAAATATTTTTAGACCTTTTTGTTTAAATCCGAATAAGTGAGCACATAACAGAGCTAGTTTGGATCTGAACTATAGTACATGGAGGAGTGCCTTGCATTGCCTGAAGGTGACCTGTTCAATAACCAGCATCACATATGGTTCCCCGAACGTCACCAGGTCTGCTCAAAAACAAAAACAAAATCTAGTGTAGTTTTTCCAAGATCCTCACAATTATCCACTAACCAGATCTTTTCCTTAGTGTGGGACTCTTTGGACTTTGAGAACTACAGAGATGTACTCTAAATTCGTGGCATCATTTTCCAACTTTTTTTTTCTGACAAGTTCTTGAATTGCATGTTGTGTTCAGTTCCAGAACTGAAACCGTGGCTTCAGGATTTGGCATTACAGCACTTTGATTTGGGAATGAGGTCAGCAAGTACGAGTGCGTTGGTAAGATTCGCTAATTCAGAATAAATATTATTATGCCAGCGGGATAGCTCAGTGGACCAAGTATGTGATTGTTAAGGTGGAGGGCTGGGCGTGGCAGGGAGGAATTCCAAAGCCTGATGCTTGGAGTAGAGGACCCTTAGATTCACTAGGTACTGAAATCAACCATGTATAAAAATACTGTGAGTTTTCATTTGCTTGACATTGGTAGTTGTTTACAATGCTAATTTGTGGGTCCTAGAGATAGTGCAGTGAAAGATATACTTGCTTTGCACAGGGATGGATATTCCATGCCCAGCAGTCCTTATGGTCTCCATAAACCCACAGAACTGATACTAGACACTGCATGGTGTGCCCCTCCATCCACACAACCCCCAATAAATAGAAATTACAAAACAGAAAAAAAACCAAAAAAATTCTTTGATCCTGAAAGCCATCACTTATGGCCGCTTTGTCTGTCTCAGCTGTGTGACGATGCAGCGTTGCCGTCACTCCTGCATCACAGGTTCCGCAATGAGCATTAATCAAACCCACATGTGATGTATTTCATTTTGTCTTTAAAAGGGTGAGTCAGTTTTCTATAGGAGGAATTATTTCCAGTTTACTCCTTTATTAAGTTGGGGGGGGGGCGGGAATTCACAGAATTTACTGACTCTGTCCATCAATTTTGTGTGTCCAACTTACAATAACGTGAAGATATTCTATAATAAGAATTATATGTCGGTAATCCATATGTCACAATCTCAAGGCCGGACTAGGCTGCCACAATGAAGGAAGACAAAAATGATCGTCTGTACTTTCAATGCACGTACGCTAGCATCAGATACATCCATCGAGGACCTGATGGTACAAGCGCGGATAATCAAGTACTACATCATTGGTCTGACCGAGACAAGAAGGCACGAATCTCACATGCTGTTTTCGACACTGGAGAAGAATTGTTCCTCGGAACATGCGATAAAAGAGGTGTCGGAGGCGTCGGTGTCCGTGTAAACACAAACTTGGCCAAGAGCATTGATTCATTCGAATGCCTAACAACCCGAATCGGACGTTTACATTTGAATAGATGTGGCTCACTGCCTGCAGTTTCTATCTTTGTTGTCTACGCACCAACATCTCATTTTGATGAAAGAGAAATCGAGAAATTCTACATGGAGCTGGAGAAGTTCTATAAAGAAGACCACACCTTCTACAAGATCATCATGGGTGATTTTAATGCCAAGATAGGACCGAGAAGATCAGCTGAAGAACTTCAGATCGGGACCAATGGCCTAGAATGGAAGGAACAGGGTGAGAGACTTTCTGAGTTCATCATGTCGACCAAGACCATCCATGGTAACTCACAGTTCCAGAAGGCAGAATCTAAACGTTGAACATGGGAGTCCCCCGGTGGACGATTCCACAACGAAATAGAGCACATCATAGTCAATCGAAGGTTTTGCCTAAACGATGTCACTATTGTCCCAAAATTTCGAACAGGATCGGACCACCATCTCCTTCATGCAAAATTCTACTTAACAGAGTGGGGAGAAAGGGCTGAAAAGTTCAAAAAGAGAACTTCCAGAACGACCACCAACTGGGAACTCTTTGGCACTATTGCGGCAACATGGGAAGATGCCATTGTTGACAACATCGATGAAGAATACGATCGACTGGTTCAGCACCTCCATGAATGTGCGAGGAACGCCAAGAGAAAGATAGCCACAAAAAAACACCTGTCTTCGAAAACTCTTGAGCTAATTCGCCAGCATGGTTTGGCACATGCCTCAGGCAACCGCAAGCTAACGTCCGAGTTTGCAAAGCATTGCAGAGATGCGATCAAGGAAGACCTCAAAGAGAGAAGAGCAGAGGTACTGGTAGATGCGGCAGAAGCTGGGAAAAGTATTTGTTACGCCCGCCTGTCCTTCACCAAGTACAAGACCAAGATGACTGCCCTCCGACGTCCTGATGGATCCATCACATCCTCCAGAATGGCAATGGAGAATATTATACATGACTTCTACTCAAATCTCTTTGATAGCCATGTCCACTTGCCGACATACCAAATTCCACAGGATGGATATGTCATTCCCAACGTTCTCCCTTCCGAAATCCGACACACCATTTTGTGGGTAAAGAAACAAACAGCACCCGTCCCATACAAGGTCAGACCTGAACACCTGAAGAACCTGCCATCAGTACTCATCAATACACTGGCTCGGCTCTTCACTCACTACCTGTCTGAATGCAAGGTTTCGTCCCAATGGAAAACCAGCAGGACCGTACTACTGTTCAAGAAGGGAGACATCCATGACATTGGCAACTATAACCCTATCTGCCTATTGTCTGTCATCTACAAGTTGTTCACTCGAATCATCCTAAATAGGATTGGCAGAACACTAGATGAAGGACAACCATGCGAGCAAGCCGGGTTCCGCAAAGGATTCAGCACCATCGACCATCACGATCACGACCACCCTGTTGTACTTCGATTGCCTCGAGCAGGTGCCAGTAACATCTTCGTCCTAGCCCTGAGATTTTTTTAAAAGTGCCATATTCAAGGCTTTTTCAGGGTTAGGAGAATGAGACCCATCATTGTTACTTGTTTTTGGCATATTGGGTATACCACGGGCAGTTTGCCAGACTCTGCCGTGTGGGCAGGTTACATTTGGTAGCCTGCCAGTTTGTCCAAAGTAGGAATGAGATGATAAGATGTCGCATTCGCGGCCGTGCGCTTCCGGGATCTCAGTGTGATAATCTCTGGATCCTGGCCGTTGTTGGAGTTACACGGCAGTTGGTGGGTGTAACTGTCTAGTTACTGGCAGGTCCAGTCCCAAACCGTGCAGGCTTGGAGATCTCAGCCCCAGGTCCCACACACCTGGGTTCCTCTGCCAGTTCTTTTATGCATGAGGCTCATCCAAGTGTGTGGAGAGTGGTCCCAGCATGGCCTTGGCTGGGCCCCGAGGTCTTCAGCTGTTGGTCCCTGGTGGAGACAGTCAGGCACAGGGTAGGAGACTCTGCCTTGTTCTCTCCCGGGAGCTGAGTGTGATAATCTCTGGATCCTGGCCATTGTTGGAGTTACACGGCAGTTGGTGGGTGTAACTGTCTAGTTACTGGCAGGTCCAGTCCCAAACTGTGCAGGCTTGGAGATCTCAGTCCCGGGTTCCATATCCACACATCGATCATATCCACACAATAACAAAACTCATTGAGGTTTCTCGGGAGTTCAAGATGCCACTCTGTTTAACGTTCATTGATTTAAAGAAGGCCTTTGATTCTGTTGAGACCGAAGCGGTCATTGAAGCCCTAGCCAATCAGGGCATTCAAGCCCAATACATCAAGATCCTCCGTGAGCTGTATTGCGGTTTCACTACCAGGATCTCACCATTCTACAAAGAAGTGATTGTTGATGTCAAGAGAGGGGTTCGGCAGGGTGATACCATTTCACCGAAACTCTTCAGTGCCACCCTCGAGATCATCATGCGACGACTGGAATGGGAAGGAATGGGACTGAAGATAGATGGTCGGCAATTAAACCACCTCCGCTTTGCTGATGTCATTGTTTTAATAACACCAAATATCAGCCAAGCGGCACAAATGCTGGCCGACTTTGAACGTGAGTGTGGAAAGGTAGGACTACAGCTGAATCTTATGAAGACAATGTTCATGAGAAACAGTCTCGTTCCTGATGCCCCATTCGCTCTCAATGGAACGACCATCTCCGAATGCAACAGCTATGTGTACCTAGGTCGAGAAGTCAACATGACAAATAACCTGGCACCCGAGCTGCACAGGAGGAAGAGAGCAGCTTGGAACGCCTTCAAGAACGTCGAAGAAATAGCTAAGAGGACGAAGAACCTCCGGCTCTGGGCACATCTCTTTGGTTCCACTGTTCTTCCTACATTAACATATGCCTCAGAGACCTGGGCCCTACGAAAACAGGATGAGAACGCTATTCAGGTCTCCCATAGAAGAAAAGAAAGAGCTATGATTGGAATATCACTTTTCACTCAAATGAGAGATAAAATCAGGAGTTCCAACATCCGTCGACGATCAAGAATCAGGGACGCTGTCTCATTTGCCAAGGTGTCAAAAATCAGATGGGCTGGCCACGTAATGAGATTTAAAGATGACCGCTGGTCTAGAGCTGTTACTGACTGGATTCCACAGGATGTCAAAAGACCGCATGGCCGCCCACCTACCAGATGGTCAGACTTCTTCGTGAAGATCATGAATGATTGGTTTGAGGCTCTTCATGTTCCCAGAGCGAACAGATGCCATTGGGCTACACTAGCACGTGACAGGGACAAATGGAGACATTACTGGTGCCTGCTCGAGCAAATTTACAACTAACGGGAAGTTAAGTCATTAAGTGATGTCGGTAATTGCATTTGTATTATGCGTATGTGAGAAAACACATCTGAAAGACTCAAGTTTTTGACAGGAGACTCGGAGAATAAGTGTTAATTGGCATCCTTCTCTGCTGTTCTACAGGGAAGCAGCCAGCCTGAGAGGAATGTCTCTGATCCTGCGCTCTGTGACAATGTTTTGAGTGAGCAGTCCTGCCCTTCATGCCTTGGGGACATCGAGACAGGCGGGATGTCGTCTGAGAGTGATCAGAATGGCGAGAGCGACCTCACTCTGAAGAAGTCCTCACCTGGAAAAAGTTTCCTGGTGTGTGTTGTTTTCAGTTCACGGGCAGAAAATCCCCCAGTGGGGCAGCGTCTAGGGATAGCAGCACTGTTTACAGTGGGACCCTCACAGCGACGTACCCTCAACCAAAGTCACCATGAGCAGAACACATCTAAGTGTAAGGAATGTGGGGGATCCTCCCCATGTTCTCAGCAACGTGGTGTTCCCTTAGAAAACCACAGTGGACAGAATCCCCGGAAAAGTTGGCACCAACGACAAAGTGTGAGTCAAGGTTTACTCCATCGTCACCATATGAATATAAATGCAGGAGAAAAACCTTATGCAGGTGAAGAATGTGGGAAGGCCTTCACTAAACCATCATATCTTTTTATGCATAGGAGAATTCATACAGGAGAGAAACCACATAAATGTCAGACTTGTGGGAATGCCTTTATTCAGACCTCACATCTTAATAGACATATGCAAACTCATAGTGGAGAGAATCCTTATATATGTCAGAAGGGTGGCAAGGCCTTTATTCAATCCTCAAGCCTCAGTAGACATGCAAGTATACACACTGGAGAGAAACCGTATAGATGTAAAGAATGTAGAAAGGCCTTTGCTGGGGCTGCAAGACTTAGTGTACATAGGAGAGTTCACACTGGAGAGAAACCATATATATGTAAAGAATGTGGGAAGGCCTTTGCTGGAGCCTCAGGTCTTATTGTACATAGGACAATTCACACTGGAGAGAAACTGTATGTATGTAAGGAATGTGTAAAGGCTTTTGCTGGAGCCTTGAGACTTACTTCACGTAGGAAAAGTCACACTGGGGAGAAACCATATATTTGTAAGGAATGTGGGAAGGCCTTTGCTGGAGCCTCAAGACTTAGTGCACATAGGAGAATTCACACTGGAGAGAAACCATATATCTGCCAAGAATATGGGAAGGCCTTCTGTCAATCTCAGTACCTTAGGAATCATAGGAGAATTCACAGTGGAGAGAAATCTCATCAGTGGCCGACATGTGGGAAAGCCTTTACTCTGTGCTCTTATCTTAATGCACATAAAAAATTCATCTTAGAGAGAAACCTCATCAGTGTCAGACATGTGGGAAGGCATTCACACATTTCACTTCCCTTACTATACACATGAGAATTCATACCGGAGAGAATATATATATATATATATATATATATATATATATATATATATATGTAAGGACTGTGGGAAGGCTTTTACTAGATCCTCAAAACTTAGTGTACATAGGAGAATTTACACAGGATAGAAACTGTATATATGTACGGAATGTGGAAAGGCCTTTTCTGGATGCTTAAGACATACTGTACATAGGAAAATTCACACTGGCGAGAAACCGTATATGTAAGAAATGTGTGAAGGCCTTTCCTGTGGCCTCAATACTTAATGTACATAGGAGAATTCACACTGGAGAGCAACCTTATATATGTAAGGAATATGGAAAGGCCTTTGCTGGAGCCTCAAGACTTAGTCTATATAGGAGCATTCACACTGGAAAAAAACCTTATATACGTGATGAATGTGGGAAGCCCTGCCATTCTGAATACCTTGCTCAGCACAGTAAAATTCAGTGGAGGGAAAACTTATCAGCGTCAGACATGTGGGAAGGCCATCACTTGGTGCTATTCTCTTAGTCAGTATATCAGAATTCATACTGGAGAGAAACCACATATATGTCAGGAATGTGGGAATGGCTTCATATTATCCTCACACCTTAGTCAACATAGAAAAATTCATACTGGATGATTTGATCCCTTAATAATAGTCTCTAAGGTCAGAACAGAACAGCTCAGTAAAGCGAGTTTCCTTTGGACAAGATGGTCAAGGGTGCTACAAAATGAAGTTAGAGGGAAGTAAGCCTGCCTGCTTGTGACGGCCTTCTCATGTCAGTGAAAGGTACCTGCTGATTTTCACCCAGGCTTCAGCTATGTCAGTGTACTAGTGCTGAGCTTGCTTTTTTATTTAATTTGTAAATAATGGGTCTTGGTGATGAAAATTAGGAGAAAGTTGACTGAATAAACAGGTATAAAAATACCCCCTGCTCATAGCTGTCATGGCTAACCACTGTGTTATTGTTTGCTCTGCTTCTGGCTTGGCCAAGAGGTGCTGGTTAGTAGTAATTATGGCAGAAATCACCCAAGATGCTGATTTGAATCCTTTGAAAGTGGAAATAAGGCTAACTTTCATTCTTCAGTCCTTTCTGTGTTAGGATTTGGGATGCTTGAGCACCCTGTGCCTCGGGTTTGGGAAATTCAGCGTGGATCACGCCAGCTTGTAGGGCACTTTCACCCTTAGTTTTTTCACTTTTTCTGGATAACCAGGCTTTAGGGGATGTGGTGCTTTTGATGGGTGCTTGGGGGCTGTTCAGTGGCGCAGGTATCTTGGGTGAGGGTGCGTTATCCTGAAAGCCCTTGCAGCCACAATCGCAACCAGGTCCAAGATGGTACTGGAGGGTGGGCACATGGACTTTGGGCCTTGGTTTGAGGGACCTGCAGAAAGTGGAGGTCTTAGACATCTCATACCTCCCTACTCAGGACAGCGTGTGGCCCTGTTTGGAGTCTTTGGACTGGATATAACACTAATCAAAATTCTAGATATGTCGCTGTAATTTTTATTGGCTCCCATGCTGGGATGGGGCCTTCTGGGTGTGTCTTTACAAGTGAGAGGTATTTGCCTCTTAAATTTGCTCTTTGGATTATATATTGCTTTTTTGGGTCACACCCAGCGATGCACAGGGGTTGCCCCTGGCTTATACACTCAGGAATTACTCCTGGAAGTGCTCAGGGGACATATTGTTGTTGGAAATCAAACCCGTATTGGTCGCGTGGAAGGAAAATGTCCTGTCCTCTCTGCTGTCACTCCAGCCCCTCTTTGGATTAATTTTAGCAGCTCTTTATATTCAGTGGAGTTGGAAGGGAAGAAAAGACATTCTTCGATGTTCAAGGCTTACTTCTGGCTCTGCAGCTCAGTAATTATTCTGGGGTGCTGCCGGGCTTCTATGGGATGGGAAGGTTTGACCTGGATCAGCAAGGCAAACATCCTACTCAATTTACGGTGAGTCTAACCCCAATATTGTTTTTTTCCATATCAAGAATTTCTACTTCCTGGCGGTGTGGTGCCACCAGCAGGTCAATCTGTGGCTGTGAGGCGAGTGTATCAGCAGACTGATGGCGCCCTCAGACTTCCAGATACCCCAAAATTGCTGCTGTGCCTTTGGCCAGACTCCAAAAACCTGGGGCAAAGTTTACCAGGAAAGTAAACAGCCAAAAGTTAGGTATGTGTGAGACACACCAAGAAACCATTTCTTGCTCAGCTACATATATGGAGGTAAGGCTTCTCTGGTTCCTGATCAAACTGCTTAAAGGACATTATCCCATAGACTCAGAGATAAATCTTGGAACCCAGCAGCCTTTGCAGAGATGCACTCAGTCCCCGCAATGGGCTACCAGTGCCAGACAACGGCAAGGGGGAAAGGGTGTGTCCCTCTGCCTGCTCCCCCTTTGACTTGACGGCTGCCATCTGACATTGGACATTTGCCATTGGACAGTCATGTTCGGGCCTGCTGTGACAAAACACGCAGGGCCTCATGAGATGGGGGTGACATGGCTCTTTCCTCCCTGCCCCAATGAGACCCTGTGTCACTTCCCACCAATGGACTCTCTTGCTTGGGATCAAGCTGCTTAACGGCCATGATCCCAGAGACTCAGAAACAAATTTCAGAGCCCAGCGATTTTTAGCAGAAATGCATCTGTTCCCCATAGTAGGTTACCGGTGCTGGGCCACCCCAGGTGGAAATAGGTTTCGTGCCTTGGCCTGTTACCCCTGGTGGCTCGGTGAACGCCATCTCTAATGGCCTCTGGACGATTAGGTTTGGTCCCGCAGTGATGAGACATGCAGTACCTAAGGGATGGTGGTGGAGCCGGTCCTTTTCTCCCCATCCCAAAGAGCCCCCAAGTTTCCTGGTGCCCATGAATGACCTCTGTGGCTCATGATCAAGCTTCTTAATGGCCATGATACCAGAGATTCAGAAACAAACCTAGAAACCCAGCAGCTTTTGGCCGAAATGCGTTGGGACCACGCAGTAGGTTACTGTCGCCAGGTCACACAGGGGGAAAGGATTCTGTGCCTCCGCCTGCTCCCCTTGGCGGATCCATGGCCACCATCCTCCAGAGGCCATTGGACAGTCAGGTTTGGGCCCATAGTGACAAGATACAATGGGCCTCACAGTATGGGTGTGGAGGTGGCCCTTTCCTCCAGTCCCGAGACCCTAAGTTGCACCCACAAACCGCCTCTCTTCTGATAAAGCTGCTTAATGGCCTTGATTCCATAGACTCAGGAACAACTATCAGAACCCAGCAGATTTTGGCAGAAATCCCTCCATATTGTTAAATTTTCAAAATTAAAAAATCATACGTTATTTATAACCTGCAATAGAAAATAAATTGTCTATTGTTGCCTTTTCGGCAGATCTGAGTGCTTGGGTAAAATCCCAAATAGTAATGGTGGGTCTAGTGTCAAATATTGAATGTGATCAAAGTAGAGAGAGAGAGTAATGTGGAAATCATCTGCCCCACAGGTAGGTGGAGGATGTGGAATGGGGGTATACTGGGGTTTTTGGTGGTAAAAAATGGGCTCAGTGAAGGGATGGGTGTTTCATTGTATGACCGAGATTTAATCCCAAAAGTTTTGTAACTGCTCTCACGGTGATTCAATAAATAAAGTTATGAAAAAAGGGGAAAAAAGTAAGGTGTAGTTCATGCCCATTTCAATCAGCCTACTTAATGGCTGAATAAACAGCAATACTCCTAGGGGAAAAAAAAGAATTTCTACTTCCACATGGCCAGTTGCAAAGAGTCCCTTTCTCTTCATCACTCCCTAACAAGGATATCAGGGATACTGGTTCTTGGGGTGGCTACATCGGTAAACTTGTTGTTTTATGTTTTTCTGAAAGGAAGATATGTGAGTATGGGGAAGCATCCTCCACCCAGATCCTCCATATTCCAGTAGGCAGGGGTCACACCCACCAACTGGCCCCCTGGTGCCGTGTAATGTGTAATCCCATCAACGGCCAAGACCCAGAGATTATAAAACCCAGATCCCGGAAGAGAACAGCGCAGAGTCTCCTGGCCCCGTGCCTGGCTGTCCTCGCCGGGGACCCTTGTAGTGGAGTGGGTTGAGTTTCCCTTCCCCCCCCCCCCGACCAGGGCTCTGGCGGCCGAAGACCTCCAGAACCAGCCACCACCATGGTGAGACCACTCTCCACACACCTGAAGGTACCGGCAGAGGAACAAAGGCATGTGGGTTCCAGGGCTGAGATCTCCAAGCCTGCTCAGATCGGGGCTTAGCATCCTCCACCCAGATCCTCCATATTCCAGGAGGCAGGGGTCACACCCACCAACTGGCCCCCTGGCGCCATGTAATCCCATCAACGGCCAAGACCCAGAGACTACAAAACCCAGATCCCAGAAGCGAATGCGGCTGAGCGATATTATTATTTCATGCTTACTTTGGACAAACTGGCAGGCTACCAAATGTAACTTGCCCGCATGGCAGAGTCTGGCAAGCTCCCCGTGGCATACCCAATATGCCAAATACCAGTAACAATGATGGGTCTCATTCTACTAACCCTGAAATAACCTTGAATCTCAGGGCTAGGATGAAGAAAATGTCACTGGGGCCTGCTCGAGGTAATCGATGAACAAAAGGATGGTCGTGATCATGATCGGGGAAGGGGAACTTTGCTCAGGGGTCACTCCTAGTGTGCTGAGAAGAAATTCATTTTAGAATTGGCCAGAGCCATAGTACAGCGAGTACAGTGCTTGCCTTGCATGTGGTCAACCCAAGGGTACTCCAGTCCACAGCATCTTTGAGTTGCTCACTGGAAATTGAGTGTCTCCTTCTCATCCCTAGAACAGGTGATGTGGGAGTGTGGCATGAGGGAGGAATGTCTAGTGGTTCGGTCCAACCCAGTGTTGCTTTCTTTTGGTCCTACTGGGTCTGTACTTAGGTATTACTCTGTCTGGTACTCACAGGAGCAGTGTTCATTGACTTTGTCCCTGGGGTGGCTGTGTGCAAGTCCATCAACTTTCAGTATAGTTCCATTGTAAGAGATCTGGCTTCCATACTGTGATTACTGGGGCCCATCACCCTAAAGTATTGGTGGAGGCCGGTTTCTCCCTTCTGAAGTGGGGAGACGGGAGAGGCCCTGAGCTCCTCTATGGTGTTGCAGTATATCATCCTTTGGCCCTATTGTGTGGAGTGGGATGGCCTCCTCCTCCCCTTGTGTGTGCTGGTTCAAGATGCAGTTACCTATGTCAACATGGCAGAGAGTTTTACCTGAGAGGATGAACATGCCTGGTTGTGTCTCAGAGGAATCTCTACAGGGACGTGTTGCTGGAGTCAAAAGAGAAACAAAGAGATGGGGGACCACTGACTGATGATCAGAATGACCCATTGAATGCAAAGCTGTTAGCATACTTACAGAGCAATGAAGGGGTTTGAGGTATAGGACTACACGTAGGGGTGACTGCACACGCCCTGCTCGGGTTCCTGCATAAATAGTTCCTTCCATTGATAAGTTAATTTTGCTATACTTCAATTCAGTATGTTTTCATTTCATTTTTTCATCATCCTGTTATTCGTCGATTGCCTTGAGCAGGCCCCAGTAACGTCTCTTTCATCCTAGCCCTGAGATTATATACAAGGCTACTTAGGAGAATGAGACCCATCATTGTTACTGGTATTTGGCATATTTGGTACGCCACGGGGATTTTGCCAGACTCTGCCCTGTGGGCAGGCTACATTCGATAGCCTGCAAGTTTGTCCAAAGTAAGCATGAAATAATAATGCCGCTCAGCCGCATTGGCTTCTGGGATCTGGGTTTTGTAGTCTCTGGGTCTTCAGTATGTTATTTTGGGATTTGTTTCTGGGCCACAGTGCCCATTCCTCCTGGCTCTGTGATGAAGGATCATTCCTGGCAGTGCTCCAGGACCCACGGAGATGATGTGGATTAACCCAGTCAAACAACTTATGAGGCTGGTGTCTTATCCACTCTGCACCAGGCCTGCAACTTCATTATTTTTTGGTTTTGATTTTGTTCGGGGGCTACACACAGCAATGCTCTGGATTTCTCCTGGGAATACATTCAGTAATTTCTCCTGGCAGTGCTCTGGTGCCATCTGGAGGTCAGAGATCAAAACTGTGTCAGGCATGTGTCCTCCCCCTGGACCTTCCCTCCAGCCACAGGTTCATTTTTTCTAGGGTCCCACCCCATCAGACACAGGATTGTTTATTGGGATTACTTCCAGTGGTTCTTGGGACACTTCAGCATGGCTCATTTCGATCTTAAATTGAAATATGGTTATTCTGCCTACCTGCCAGTTACTGAAACAATCTGCTTCATTCCCCCCCATGGACTTGAGTGTGAGAGCATTGGTTCACCCTATTACAGCATCAGGGCACTTCTCCTTACTCCCAGCCCCACACTGTGTGACCAACCACTCCAGGAGCTTCCTCTCTACTCTTACGTATAAGCCCATCTGCGTTACAGCACAGATTCACCTGGGTTTTCCAAAACAACCTCTCCACACCTGGAGCCTGGCCCTGTATATGCTGCCTGCGGAGCCTGAAGTGACACAGCGCAGAAGCTACTGGGTACACATTTTGTTTCTGACACAGATGCTTCAGTCACGCTGCCCATGAGAACCCGGGGGGAAGGAGGAAGTGGCGTTCTGGGATGGCACAGGGACTCTGAAGGCCGATTTTGTGGCAGGAAGGGAGCGGCCTCCCATGAGCACCCCACACCAACCATCTCTCCACTGTGAGCGGTGGAACCACGTCAGCTTGGGGGATTCTTTCGTGCTTGTTTTTCGCTTATTCCCCTATATCCAGGTAGTTCCTGAGGCGCAATTGCCTCCAGCTCTGTGATGGTGTAGCAGTGGGTGGGTGCAGGCTGGGTGCAGGGGATTGGGCACTGAGGAGCGGGATCTGCGTAGGATGGGGGCTTCACCGTCCCGAGCCTCCCAGCACAGACTGCACTGGGCCCTGTCCTTGAACCTTTGGGCCAGACATAGGAGTCAACCTAGAACCTCCAGACTCACATGAGGGGCATCACTTCAGCCTCTTTCTGGCAAAGGAACCGGTTTTCATCCTTGTTTGTCATTGGCTGCTGCGATGGGGCGAGGCCACCGGGGGCGTGGTGCTTGCAGGTGGCTGGGTTTGCCAATTAAAATTATTTTGTAGCTATTTTTATTTGGTCTTTTTTTTCTGGAGTGGGTGGTCCACCCGTAGATGCTCAGGTTTTATTTCTGTCACTGTACTCAGGAATTATTCCTGACGGTGCTCTGGGGGCTGTACGGGATGCAGAAGATTGATCGGAGTCAACAAGGTAAGCATCCAACCTGTTTTATTGTCTGTCTTATCCCTACATAGTTTTATTTCCAGATCAGGATTTTCTAGTCTCTTAAGTCAAGCAGCAAACCACCTCTCACCCTCATCTCTCCCTGACCAAGTGAACCCTGGTAACTGGTTATTGGGTGAGTACAGTGGATAGACATATCTTTGTATTTTGTTTTTTCGTGTATTTTTTTCTTTTTTGAAGAAACAGGTTTTTTTGGAGACAAGAAGCTTTGCTCAGGAATCACTCCTCGTGTGCTGGGAAGCAATTAACTGATAAATGGCCAGAACCAAAGTACAGTGCTAAGGGCACTTGCCTTGCACAAAGCCAACCAAGGTTTGAGCCCCTGCATCCGAGTAAAAGGCATATAATGAGGCTTTAAACACCCACTGTTTGGGGCTAGATAGAGAACACAGCGGGGAGGGCGTTCGCCTTGCACGCAACCAACCCTGTTCAATTCCCAGCATCTCATAAGGTCCCCTAAGTACCACCAGGAGTAATTCCTGAGTTCAGAGCCAGGAGTAACCCCTGAGCATTGCCAGGTGTGACCCAAAAAGCAAAAAATAAATAAGTAAATAAATAAATAAACACCCATTGTTTGACTCTTTAACTATAGCAGGCTAGAATTTGTCATTGCACATGACATTGTTTTCTCTTTTCTTTTCTCTCCTGCTTGGTTAGAGTTACCAAGTTGCTGACCTTCTGGGCCACATCCTACAGTTTGTCGGTCTAACTCCTGACTGAACTCAGAGCTCACTGCTGCCAGGGTCAGGGCACCATAAGGTATGCTTGGGTATTTCCTTGGGACAGACAACTGCAAGCTGATAATGTATGCGGTAATATTGATGTGGCACATGAGATAGAAAATGTCTAGTTAGAAAGTAGACTTACACAAGAAGTTCTGACTGTCAGACACAGTTCCTATCATGATCTTTAGTAAACACTCTGGATAATAGGATAATTATGCTCTACAACACACATTTGCGTTGTATTCCAATCTGTTCCTGCAAGACAGGAACGAGTACTGGAAGAGGCTCACGTGGATATGCTGATTCGGGAGTAGAGTAGATCAGGACCCAGAGGAGCCCGGTTCAGCAGGACGGAACTAGGACTGTGCTTTGGGCTCATATGGGCCCAGAAGTGATCCTGGTCCCTGCAGAGAGCTCCCAAATGCATGTTCCTGCCCAGGTTCCAGAAGGCACCTGATAGTTTGCCCATGCTGAGGCCCTTTAGCTGAGCCCATGGCAGTGCCACTTTCAGGCTGAGTGTCACTGGGGCCAGCATTGATGCCGGCCTGCAGGGGGTGCTGATGTGCTTGGGCACCTGGGCTCAGATTCAGCCCCTTGCTGGACCTGTGGGACCTTCCTGTAGTTTTTAGGGTGGAGTCCAGGGACTCAGGCAGGGCTGCAGTTTCCTCTCCTGTATCTGGGACCCAGAGCTTCTGTTTGGACATGTAGCCCAGATTCCAACCCACTTTAACATCCTCATGAGAGGAAGAAACTTCTAGCAGTGTCTTCCTGGAGTGGGTCAGAGTTCTGGTGATAATATTTTCCCCATTGAGAGTATTTCTGCCTCCAAAGCTGGGGCTTCTGGTACGGATTTAGGGGTGGGGTGTGCTCCTCTTTGGTGCTCATGGCTCTGACTTCTCCAGGTCTTTGCACATGGCCTCCTGCCGATCTTCAGGAATAACAGATGCTGGAGATGATGATGACACATCATCTGACACACTGTTGCCAGGAATGAGGTACGTGTCAAGATGACATGGTGCAGTGCCAGGAACTTGCTGTCTTCCTGGCCCATCTGTCTCCAGTTGGTTTAGGAAGGAGCCCTGGACTGAGATTCCTGGAAAGGGTTTCCAACTATGCTGTATGAGGTAAATTTTGTCCCTGTTTCTTTTGTTGTATATGGATTGAGTCCTCACCCAGAGTTGCTCCAGAAGTACTCCCAACTCAGTGCTCAAGTGTCACTTCTTTGAGAACTTGGGGATCTTACAGGGTACTCGGGGTCCAAGGCTAACTTTGGGATTTTTGGTTATTTTATATTGGGATGTGATGTGGGACCAGACCTTGTGATGTTCACAATTACTCCTGACTCTGCACTGCAGGATAGCACCTCAGAGTGCATGAAGGACTGGGTGTGACTGAAGAATCGCCAGCCCTACCCCTACAATGCTGCTTGATGCTTTGTTTTCTTTTATATTTATTTTTGTGCCACAGTGGAAGTGCTCAGGGCTTCCTCTTGGCTCTGTGCTCTAGGTTCACACCTGAGGGGCATTAGGGGCCCCTGGTATGTTGGCCCCATATGTATCCTGGCAGCTACAGTGACTCGGGCCCCAGAATATGTGTTTCCCCTGCCTTGTCCTTCCAGCTCTGGAGGGCTTCGCCTGCTCAGTCACAGTGTCACGTTCACATGCTGCTGTGCATGCAGTTCTGAGCTTGCACCCGTACCTGGGAGACAAGCAAAGTATGTTGTATCTGGTAGAGGTGTTAAAGATCAAGACATTTTTGCCTCTTGAACAGGGATTAGAGGCAGCCCTGAACCGTGACTTCAGGGTCCTACAGGCACATATGTCCACACAGAGCTTTGAGTTTGCCACTGTACATTGACTGTCCCCTTCTCATCCCTAGAAAAGGGCGTGTGGAAGTGTGACATGGAGGGTCGTCTGGTGTTTGGTCCAACTCAATGTATCTTCTATGTTTGGTGCTGCTGGTTATGTACTTGGGCGTTACATTCTGCAGTGCTCACCAGAGCAGTATTCATTGGCTTTGTCCCTGGGGTGGCCCTGTGTTAGTCTAGTACCTGCAGGAACCTTGTAGTATAGTGTCATTGTAGCAGATCTGGCTTCTCTCAAGTGATTTCCAGGACCTGTCACCCATCATCCTGAAATGCAGTGGAGGCTGGTTCCTCCCTATGGGAGTGAAGAGAGGAGGAGGCCCTGTACTCCTCTAGGGCACTAGGGTGTCTCATCCTCAGGCCCCATAGTATAGGGTGTGATGTGTGATGGCCTCACTCACACCCCCTGTGTGTACCAGCTTAGGACATGGTGATCATCCCCAATTTGGCCATGAAATTCACCATGGAAGAGTGGCCGTGCCTGGATGCCTCTCAGAGGAAGCTCTACAGGGATGTGATGCTGGAGACCCCACCAGCACCTGTGGGCTGTCGATGAGAGCTGCTGGGCCTGCTTTCAATGCCCAGAGAAACCCATGTGGGCTCCTAGGGGCTGCGCCAGACTGTGATTCTGATTGACTGGTAGGTGTGACAGCCATGCAGATAGCTGTTTCTCTACTTCCTTTCATTTTTTCCTTCCTTCCTTCCTTCCTTCTTTCTTTCTTTCTTTCTTTCTGTCATATTTTCTTTCTTACTTTCTTTCTGGGGCACACTATTGATTTTGAGGGGTTCTTACTGATTCTATACTCAGAAATCATTGTTGGTAGGCATGGAGAATCATATTGGATGCCCAGTATCAAACCCGGGTCAGCTAAATGTATTCAAGCACCCTATGAGCTTTTTCTTCCTTTACTAAATGGAATTACTATCAGCCAGAACAATAGTATAATCAGTCTGGCATTTTTTCTTTGTTGCTAGTCCAGGTTCAATCCACGGCATCCAATACGATCCCAAGACACAGCCAAGAGTATTTCCTCTGCCCAGATCCAGGATTAAATCTTGTGCATTGCTGGGTGCAACCCCCAAAATATACGAAGTAAATTTACTTCTTTTACCACACTTAACTTTCATGTTTTATTTTGTTTTGGGTATTGTTCCGGGACCACACCCAGCATTTTCTCGGGTTCTGTGCCAAAAGATCACTCCTGGCAGTGATCAGGGGACAATTCGGGTACTGTGGATTGCAATCTGGTCAGGAGTTTGCAGAGTGCACGCCTAGACAGGCCCTCAACTTCATTTATTTTTTCTTTGTTTTTCTTTGGGGCCACACCTGGCGATGTTCAGAGGTTCCTGCTGATAGTACACTCATGAGTTCCTTCTGGTGATGCTCAGGGAATCATATGGGATGCAGGTTCAGAGCACTAAGAGTGTGTAGGGCACAGGCGAGCCCCGACCTTCTGGAGTATCTCCTTAGCACTTGCTTTATTTGCTATGAGTCCAACTTAATTTTTTTGCTTTGTTTGCTTTGTTTGGGGACCCACCTGGTGATGCGCATGGGTGACTCCTGCTTCTGCACTCAAGGATCACTTCTGGAAGAGCTCTGGAGACTATATGGGACGTGGGGACTCGAACCTAGATCAGCCACAGCAAGGCAGCACTGTCCCCACTGTACTGTCTCTCCAGCCCCTATTTTATTATCTGAAATGTCATTTTATTTATTTGAGAGGGGAAGTGTGGGCCACACCCATCTCTGCTCAGGGCTCCCTCCTGTGTCGGCCCAGGGCAAGGTAAGCGCCCTCTGCTCATTATCTTCTCACTAATCCCAAAGATTCTAACTTGAATAATAATTTGTAAAAGTGTGACTTAAGTTTGTTTAGTTCTTTTACTTGTAATTTTTAAATTTTCGTTCATTTACTTTTTGGCTTTTGGGTCACAATCAGTGATGTTTAGGGGTTACTCTGGCTCTGCCTTCAGGAATTACTCTTGGCAGTGCTCAGGGACCTTAAGGGATACATGGGATCAAACCCAGTTGGACTGTGTGCAAGGCACACACCCTCCCTGCTGTGCCATCTCTCTGTCCGCTAAGATCATTTATATCTTAGTGCCTAACCCCCTCAGCTGATGTTCTGTTCAGTGCTTAGGGTCACTTCCAGTGTTCCCAGGAGACCAGATGGTGCCTGGAATCAAGTCAGAGGGTCCCACATGCAAAGCATATTCCCCAATCCTGTGCATTGTCACCCTGCCTCCATTGGACTCTTCTACGGATTTTAAAATTTGTTTGGGACCAAACCAGTCGGACTCAGGGTTTGCTCCTGGCCTCTGCACTCAGGGATCATGGCTGGCTGGTAGGGCACAAACTTGGTTTGAATATGCGCAAGTACTTTGCCCCACCTACTGTACTATCTGCCTACACCGCCTTCTATTTCCCTTTGTTTTTAGCTTAAAATAAAGTTGTAGGTCTTGCCATCCTTGTCCTCACTTGGGTGCTTGGATTTCCTCCTGACTGTGCACTCAGCGATCACTCTGGGAGGGGCTCAGAAACTCCATTTGGTTCCGGGGTGAGAGAGTGTAAGTGCGGAGGGCTCTTCCTTACTCGAAGAAAACCGGGTTCACTCACTGACCTTCCATGGAGCCAATACTATCAGAAGTGATTCCTGAGTGTGGATACAGGATTAACCCTTGAGCATCGCCAAGTGTGACCCCAAAACAAAACTACATACAGTGCTGGGATGACACTTAAGTCAGCCATATGCCTGGCCAAGCCTAGAGTGTTAGTGGTATTATCTGTGGCCCCATTATTTAACTATTAAATTGAAACCTTATCTTATGTCTCACTCCCCACCAATCTCTGGCATATTGAAAGTGGATATTATGATCATGCCTTTTCAGTAATATGGCCGGTTAGACCAGGGGCACATGAGGATTACTTGTCGTCTTTTCCTTGTGACTAATCCATGCTTCCATATCTGTGGGGACAGGGCTTTTTGGGCTGAAGCCAGTGTTAGTTTCCTGGTTGGAAAAGGAGCCCTAAAGCCAGGGAGGAGAGGTGTGTGTCCCACTGAGTGTCTGAGGACACTGGCTGAGGCCCTGGGCACTGTGTGGGTGCCTTGAGAGCATGTGAAACATGCTGCTGACCCCGAGATCCTTGGGCTCCAGGATCAGGTGTCTGTGCTGTGCTCATGCTGCCCTTCACTCCCCTGAGCTGTCTGTTACCGAGCAATCCTACACTTTGATTTCTTGACTTTGTTGTTATTCTTCCTCATCTGTCAGGTATGTGGAATAGTTTATCAGTTTCAAGGTCCTTGTTCCCCTGGCTGTATAACCAGCCTGACTGTACACATACAGGGTCGGGTGCCCTTTCTGGAGCACTGGACCCCGCTCTTTTAATCAGACACCATGCTTATCTTTGCCTTTGGATCATGCCATGGTGCTTTGAGTATAGAAAGAAATGTAGTTTTCTTTGGTTTCATGGCCTGGGGATTCCCAGCAGTTATTCCTGGTAGTTCTCAGAAGTTGCTTTCGGTGGTGTTCAGGGATCAACCCCTGTCAGCCTCATGCAAGGCTACCTGCTGTACTCTTGACCAACCAAAAATGTTTTATTGCGTGCATGTGAAACTGTGAGTGTGAGCCTATAGTGAAGCTAATTGGAACCAGAATGGCAGTGCATCAGAGAGGGGGTTTGCCTTACAGACACCGCCTCCCTTCGATGTTTGGCATCCCCGATGGTATCCTGAGGATCACTGGGTCTGATCAAAAACAAAACCCAAAACGTTTTTTCTGGGATTGCCGTGCTCCTCCCAGAGACACTTCCAGCAGAGTTTTCCTTTCTATACACTTGTTTGAACTGTGAGAATCATGGAGATGTCTTTCACCTGCTCAGCCATTCAGGGGTGTTGCATTCAACATGGGACTAATTCTTGTGTATTGTTTTTGATTTGAGAATTCAAATCACAGGTTCTGGATGTGGCATTGCAGCAATTTGATTTGGGAACATGGATATTGCATACACGTGTGCTGGTAAGATTCTCTTGTTGAAACTAAATATTATGCCATTGGGGATACTTTGTGAACCAAGCATGTGACTTGAAAGGTGGTCCAGCTACATTCCCCAACCACATCTATGGTCTCAGCACCACAGGAAAAATATCAGAACCTGGGGCTGGAGTGATAGCACAGCAGGTAGGGCATTTTCCTTGCACGCGGCCGACTTGGGTTCGATTCCCAGCATCACATATGGTCCCCCAGGCACCTCCGGGGTAATTCCTGATTGCATGAGCCAGGAGTAATCCCTGTGTATTGCCGGGTGTGACCCAAAAAGCAAAAAAAAAAAAAAATTCAGAGCCTAATGCTGGGACTAGAGTGTCTTTAACTTCAGCGGGTGCTGAAATCTGGAAATTTATTTTATTGCTTTTTTTTAAGTGCCAGGATTTTCAAAGTTATTCGTAGTTGTACTTAGGCATAAAATAATTCAACACCAATCCCTGCACCCACGTCAGCTTCCCTCCACCCGTGTTCCCATATTCCATACCCACCCCAGTCCCAACTCCACTCCCGCCTGTTCTGGACAACCACATGACTAAGTTTCAGTGATTGCGGCTTAGATCTCTTGTTTTCAGTTCTGTTGCATCTGTATTTTTGGGTAAATGGCTACACCCCTCACTCATGTCACTGGCATAAATGAATCCCTGATCCCTGTAAAATTCTGGTTCTCTTCTGCCCCCAGATTTCTTTCCTTCTTTGACCGGCTTCTCTCTAAACACTGGAGTCAGGGATGATTTAAGTAGCCCCTTTAGAGTACATTTCTACATCCAGTGTTCTGTATTCCACAGATGAGTGACATCATCCTGTTTTTGTTTCTTTTTATGGCTAACTTCACTCAACATGGTATCTTCCAACCGTTTGGCAGCACATATACTAAAATTATAAAACCTAAAAAAATTATTAAATTTTTGCTTTTTGAGTTACATCCATTGATGCTCAGGGGTTACTCCTAGATTTCCGCTTAGGAATTATTCCTAGGGGTACTTGGGGGAGCATATGGGATGCCTGGGATTGTAGCTGGGCTGACTGTGTGCAAGGCAAATGCCTACCCCTGTACTATGGCACCGACTCCCCCAAAATTATTTTTATTACAGGGGAAATACTGTGACTTTACATTTGATAGACAGCAAGGACAAGTGTGTTGAAAAGAACTCAATGGTTCAGCACTAGTGGTTTTGCATTAGGAAGGACACTTGCTTGGCACCAGGAAGAAAACTATGGTTCCATTCCAGCACACCACATGGCCCCCAGTGCCCCAGCAGCAGGAATCCTTGAGCAATGCTTGGTGTGACTCTCTCCCCACCTAAGTAAATATAACAAGATAACAAAAAAACTCAATGATCCTGCAGAAGAATCTGCTTCAGGTGAGATGTTTGCAAAGGTCCATCTCGGCTGTGTAGGGATACATCATTGCCTTCACATGTGAAGCCCGGGCTCCAAACTCAGCTAGAACCAAACCCAATCTCAGCCCCCTTTTAATTTTCACTTTAAACTGAGGCTTCACTTTTCTGCAGAGGGTGTTATTTCCACTTACAGTGTCTGTTCTTTTCAGTTGGAAAATTTTTACACAGCTATGTTGTGGGAAGCTGGCCCTTTAACTGACCAAGAGCCTACGTGCCTGTGCTAGGTACGGCTATCCTGACCTACGTGACCCTCAGCAGGTAAAGCCTGTGGTATGGTAATCCTGACCTACGTTACCCTCAGCAGGTGAAGCCTGTGGTTTGGTAATCCTCACCTATGTGACCTTTGGCAGTTAAAGCCTGTCCTATGCATGATTATCCCAAGAAAACAATTGTCATGGCTGTAACTGACAATGATTAACTTAGTATAAGCTTTGTAATGCATGGTAGGTTAAACTTATAGACTCTGTAACTTTCCTAATCACATTTTGAGCACGACCCTTTGTGTAGCTGCCTCATTAATATATACCCCCATCACCCTCAATAAAGCCTGTCCCTTTTTCTCTTTGTTTCTAAGCTCCATTTTTTCTCTCGTGTCTTGTGTTCATTCGGTCAGTCTTTCCTTGCACCTATGGATCCTAGGGCCACCTCTGTGGGCCGGAGAGTGGTCTAGCGGGGCCCCCCGCAACTGGCGCCCACACGGGGTGGTGTCTGGGAGACGACTGCCGAACTCCCCTTCAGGAAGCGGTGGCCACCGAGACGCACGGAAAGGTAAGTGCACGCCTAATCAAAAATCCCCGTCTCGTTCAAGGCCGAGTGGGTAGATCCCCATCTCGTTTGAGGCTGAGTGGGTACTAGCCCATGCCTCATTATAGAGGTCGACGGGGCCTCAACAGGGGAGAATTAAGTATTCAGTCTCATATGAGGTATATGAGACGGTCACTGGGTTGGATAAGGCCCCCCCATGCCCCTTTGTCGTGTCCTTTGTGGAATGTGTGTGTGAGTGAATGAGCAGTCAGGGGCATCCTCGCCTCTGATTCGAGTCTGTTGTTCCACGGCTGGGCACCCCTAAGATCACCGAAAAGGCTACGGAATCCGGTTGGGCTGCCTGCGGTTCCACAGGAAACATATGGTCTATGGTGGTGCTGACTTAGACGTTGACCGCAAGTCACCTTTGGCTGATCCACTACGGCTAAGTTTCCCACCAGCCAGACAAGCACCTGAGTGGGCCCCTTTGTTGGGCCTCCCCCGTGTCTCGCGTCTGTTTTTCCCAGGTATTCACGCGGGGGTACAGCCTTCCAGTGACCCATCTCCTGTCTCGTCAATCTTTATATATTGTCTGCCTTCTATTCCTTTCATCTGTCTTACTCCCTCTCTTCTTCCTATATTTCTCATTTTCTGTTTCGTAATCTGTATATTCGTGTGTATCTGTATCTTTGAACGCTGTTTCTCCTGACCTCTGACAATGGGTCAGAGTTTAAGCAAGAAGGAATTGTTTATTCATGGTTTAAAGACATCCCTTAAGCACCGGGGTATCCGGGTCAAGAAAAAGGATCTCGTAGATTTCTTTCTTCTTATTGAGAAGATCTGTCCCTGGTTCCTCAAGGAGGGACCATCGATGAGAAATGTTGGGGCTGTGTAGGAGACTGTCTTAAAGACTATTACAGGACGTTTGGCCCCAAGAGAATCCCCGTTCCGACTTTCTCTTATTGGAATCTCATTAATGAGGTCCTTCGAGTCCGACATGATCAGTCAGATGCCCACCAGATAATTCAAGACTCTGAGACCTTAAAGATTATGGCCCTTCTAACCCTCACTCCCGCACGCCTTCCTGTCCGCCTTCTGTTCTCCCCACCCCCACCGCAGAGACAGAGGAACCTTGTCGGTCCCCGTGTCCCTCTGTGTCAATCCCTATGCCCACTGAGGAGCCACCTGAGAAACCTCCTGCAGGCTCTCAGTACGATCCCCCTGAATGTTCGATGCCACGCTTATATCCAGTCATCAGGGATCCCCTCCCCAAAGCACTCCCCTCCGCATTCTGTGGACTCTGATGCTCATTCCCCTGAGAACGTTGCTGACCTTGGGGATGCAGCCACATGCTTTCGTGCACCTGAGAGGTCCCCAATGGCCCCCTCGCCCACCCTCGCTGCCCCCCTCCGTACAATCCCGAGGTCTCTTTCGGGGCGAGCGATTGTCTTTCTCCACCCCTTGTGGGTCCTGATCTTCGCCTTGTTACCCACCGCTTGGCGCAGGATACTCAAATGCTCCGCTCCTTTATACAACAAAAGCAGGAATTCCTGGACCTCCTGGGGCAGATGAGGCAGCTTGATCTATCTCCAAATACCCCACCTGACTCACTAAGCCCGCCGCTTAAAGCTCGGCTGCAAGCCCCTCAGATCTTTCCTGCTCTCCGGTCTGGTAGATGCCTCTCACCTCAAGCCCCCTCAGAGGAGGAAAGGGAGGGAGCATCCCAAGAGGCAGACTTCCCAGATGACCATGAGGGCATCGAGGAGGCTCCTAATCCAGGCAGGGATGCAAGGGACTCAGAGCCAGGGGAGACCCACGTGGGAGCCCATGGACGACAGCGCTATGAAAGACTGAAGTTTAGTGATATTAAAGACATTAAGGATGCTGTTGCCTCCTTTGGTCCAAAGGAGGTCCAACTGCCCCCTTTACCCTGAGCCTTTTAGAATCCCTTAGCGAGAGCTGGCTCACCCCTAATGATTGGTTTTCCCTGACCCGTGCCGTTTTAAGCCTAGGAGACTATCTGCTCTGGAAGGTGGATTATCATGATCGCTGTCAGGATATGGCCCGGCGGAATCTCGCTGCGGGAGGGTCCTCCTCCCCCTGGGTACTGAGCAAATTCCTGGGTAATGATTCCTTCTCCTCTAACGAGGTTCAGGCTCAGTTCCCTCCTGGCCTTCTCACACAGATTCAGGCGGCAGCCTTGAAGGCTTGGAAGGGTCTCCCAACCAACAGTTCCGTTGTCACCTCTCTTTCCAAAGTCCACCAGGGCCCTAACGAGCCCTACAATGACTTTGTTGGCCACCTGCTGGAGGCTGCTGAGAGCATCCTGGGGGGAGGAGACACTGATAATGACTTTATTTGCCACCTAGCCTATGAAAATGCTAATTCTGTCTGCCAGGACGTCCTTTGTCCTCATAAAGGAGGCAATACCCTCTCTGACTACCTCCGCCTGTGCGCCGATGTAGACCCCGTCTCTCACAAAATTGGACTGGACATTGGGGCGTCCTTTAAAGTTCTAACCCATACTCCCATGACCGCTCCAATTGACCCTAGATTCTCCTTTGGCTGCAACAAGCCTGGTCATTTCTGGCGCCACTGCCCGGAGCGGGAGAGGGCGCGCATGCCCCATACATTATGCCCCAAGTGTAAGGACGGGTAGCATTGGGCATCAGACTGCCAGGTTGGAGTTACCTCTCGCCCGGGAAACTTGTTGCAGGGCCGGCCCCAGGGCCCCGTAATGCAGCAGGCAGCTGGGGCACCCCCTTTCTTCCTCCCCAAACTCTTCCACCTCTGGCCCTTTTTTCCCATCTGGCTTCGATTCCCTCCTGTGTGCCATCCCAGGAAGCTCCAAATTGGACCTCCGTACCACCTCCCCCACAATCTTAACCCAGGCACAGGGACCTCAGCCCATCCCAGTTAATTTCCAGGGGCCTCTGTCTGCCGGAATGGTTGACCTCATTATCGGGAGGGGGGATCTTATACTGGAAGAATTCCAGGTCCTTCCCGGCACTATAGATAATACTCTCACTGTCCAGCTTAGCATTATGGCCATGACTATGTCTTCCTTCCTAAGTATAGATCTGGGTACCCACATTGATAAATTGCTCCTCATCCCGCCTGGCCTTGCTCCTGGTGCCACCGGCCCCGTGCCACTGGGGGTGCATTTGGCTCAGGCTATAAAGGAGTGTAAGCCACTCCTGACCCTCACCATCTTAGGCAGGCCCTTTACCGGCCTTATAGATACTGGAGCTGATACTACTATCATTACTACCAGGGACTGGCCGCCCGAATGGCCACTCTCCCCCTCTTTAACACACCTGCAGGGGATTGGCCATTCAAAAAACCCAATATTAAGTTCAGCTGAACTCAAGTGGCGGACCCCCAAAGGAGAGGAAGGCCACGTCCGCCCCTATGTCCTCCCCGACCTGCCTGTTAATCTGTGGGGGAGGGATGTCTTGTCCCAAATGGACCCAATCCTAGTAGATACCAAAGGCCTAGATCTTTTACTTCAGCAGGGCTATCTTCCTAGTCAAGGTCTGGGAAGGCACTCCCAGGGCCTCACTGAACCCATGATGCCTTCCCCCTCTGTAGGACGACAAGTACTGGGAAATTTACCATAATGGCCGTTGACTTGCCTGTACCCCACACTGATAAGATTATCTGGCAATCAGATGACGCTGTGTGGGTAGATCAATGGACCCTGTCCTCAGAAAAACTGGCCGCAGCGGAGGCGCTAGTGCAGGAGCAGCTCGCTGTTGGACACATAGAACTGACCAATTCCCCCTGGAATACACCCATTTTTGTGATCAAGAAGAAATCGGGGAAGTGGCATCTGCTCCAGGATCTGAGGGCAATAAACAAGACCATGGTGGTCTTTGGAGCATTACAACCTGGCTTACCATTGCCCGTAGTCATCCCCGCCCTATGGCACAAGATTGTTATTGACCTAAAGGACTGTTTTTTCTCCATCCCCCTCCACCCTGCTGATCACCCCCGATTTTCCTTCAGTGTTCCCGTCACAAATTTCAGAGGCCCGATGAAGCGGTTTCAGTGGAAGGTGCTACCTCAGGTAATGGCCAACAGCCCCACTTTGTGTCAGAAGTTTGTTGCGAGTGTTCTGGCCCCGGTCAGGGAACAATGGCCGGATCTTTACATCGTCCATTATATGGATGTTATCCTGCTTGCTGGCCCGCACCCAGATGAAGTTATGCTTGCTGCAATCATATGATTGACACCCTAAATCACGCAGGGTTTTCCATAGCTCAAGACAAAATTCAGATGAGTGACCCCTACTCCTTCTTAGGCTTTCAGATCGACCGATCTAGAATCAGAGTCCAGAAGGCTCAGCTCATGACTTCCACATTGAGGACTTTAAATGACTTTCAGCAGCTATTAGGCAATATTAACTGGCTCCGACCCTGCCTTAAGCTGACACAAGATGACCTTAAGCCTCTATTTGACACCCTTCGGGGCGATCCCGATTCTAGTTCCCCCCGTACACTTACAGATGACGCCCGACGCACCCTTGCCCTTGTAGAGCGTGCCATTGATGAACAGTTTATCGTTGCCCTGAACTATGAGGTCCCGTTTTCTCTGATAATTTTTGAGACCCCACACTCCCCTACAGGTCTTGTTTGGCAGACCCATCCCGTTTCCTGGTTGTCTCTACCCTCGACCCCCAGACGTGTCCTCACTCCCTATTACCTCCTTGTTTCCTCATTAATCAGCCTAGGGAGGGAATATTGCAGAAAATACTTTGGCTTAGAGCCAACCACCATCATTCAGCCCTACGACCGAGACCAGGTAAACTGGCTACTCCAGAATTCCGATGACTGGTCCATAGCCTGTGTCTCTTTTGAGGGACTCATAGATAATCATTACCCTCCAGACAGACTGGTTCAATTTTGCAAGATACACAGATGGATATTCCCCACTGTCACTAGAAATAACCCCATCCCCGGGGCTCCCACTATCTTCACTGATGGATCTTCTAGTGGGATGGCAGCATACGTGCACCAAGAGAAGGTTGTCTTCTCTCGCACAGACTATACGTCCGCCCAGTTGGTGGAGCTGTCGGCCGTCTATAAAGTTTTTCAGGACTTCCCTCAGACAGCTTTTAATCTATACACAGATAGTGCCTATGTAGCCTTTTCCGTTCTGCTCCTTGAAACTGTCAGCTATATTAAGGAATCCTCTCAGGTGACCAGTTTGTTCTTACAGATTCAACAGTGCATCCGCTCCTGCCGTCTCCCCTTTTTCATAGGCCATCTGAGAGCCCACTCTGGGCTCCCTGGCCCACTATCCGAAGGCAATGACAGGGCTGATCGGGCTACTCGGCTGATTGCAGCTTCTGTTTCCAGTCCAGACCCCGTATCCAAGGCCACTAAGGCTCATGCACTTCATCATCTTAACGCTAATACTTTAAGAATGATGTTTAAAATTCCTCAAGAGCAGGCCCGACAAATCATTAAGCAGTGCCAGTCTTGTATCACCTTTCTGCCTGCACCCCACCTGGGAGTCAATCCCAGAGGCTTGGTTCCTAACGCACTCTGGCAAATGGATGTCACCCACGTCTCCTCTTTTGGACGGCTCAGATATGTCCATGCGGTAATAGATAACTTCAGCGGGTATATCTTTGCATCTGCTCAGACAGGCGAGGCCTCTAAGAATGTTATCGCTCATATCTTTTACTGCCTATCTATCCTGGGGAAGCCTCAGCGCATTAAAACGGACAATGGCCAGGCTATACTGGAAAAAAAATTTCAGAACTTTTTCAAACAATTCCAAATACAGCATACTACCGGAATTCCCTACAATCCACAAGGCCAGGGTATCGTGGAAAGAGCCCACTCTACCCTTAAAATGTATATCTCCAAATTGGTGAAGGATAGAAACCTATATGGTGCCTCTAACTCTCCTAAGACACTGCTGTCCCATGTGCAGTTTGTGCTCAATTTTTTGAGCCTGGATAAGGATGGCCGCAGTGTTGCAGATCGTTTCTGGCACTCTGACTCGAAAACCTCCTATGCAATGCCTAAATGGAAGGATCCACTCACGGCTCAGTGGCATGGCCCGGACCCGGTCCTGATCTGGGGCAGAGGACATGCTTGCATTTTTGATACCCGTGAAGGAGCAGCTCGCTGGCTTCCTGACCACCTTGTCTGACCTATAAATCATGTAACAAATTCCGGAACCTCGCCTGACCCTGAGAACACCTTTATTTTCCCCACAGATGTCCCTGGAAATCCTGCTGATGCTGTTCATGACACTCCACCCAGTCCGGTGCTGACCATCAAACAGTGAGGCACACCAGCCTATATCCATCTTCTGGAAAGTATTCATCGACCCGATGACAAATGAGAGACAACTCGCTGTGAAGGATGCCACTCGTGTTTTCTGCAAGTGCGCTCCCCAAACCCTTTCCTGGTTCCCTGACTTAGAGGTCTATTACTGCCATGCCATACTCAATGGTTCTTTGCATGCCTTCCCCAATTTACAGTGGCGGCCCTTGCCCAAGTCCCTCTGTGACCACTCGTGGAAGGAAATTACCATTTACATTTGTCCAGAACAGCCTCATCGTCCTGAGTGCGGGGGTGTGCCTGACATTTTTGGTAAGAATTGGGGCTGTGAATCTTCCGTAGCGGGCCTTCCTCCCTCGTCTCTCTCCACACCCCGCCTCGATTACCTGATTTATAACCACCGAGCCACGGCCCCCGGCTCGTCGGGATGTATTCCCCCCTCTGGGGCTGACATTTGCCGCATGTTCCTCCTATTGTTCACATCCTTGGGGAAACTGCTCCCCAGCTCCCGTTGGGAGGGAGATGGCCTCCGTTGGGGGGTCCGCACTTCGGGCAGCACTCTGACAGGTCAGGCCATCAGATTTTTCTTTCGCGTCTGGCACTACCTTGTCCAGCCGGCTCCCTCAGCTCCACCCGCGACCACCCCCAGTACTCCCATCCCAGTAGTCCCCACAGACCGGGTCCCTTCCCCAGGTCTCGAGCCACACCCGAGTGACTCTCTTCATGGCTTAGTCATGGCCTCTTTTGACTCCCTCAACCGCACCTCCCCAAACCTTACATGCAGCTGCTGGCTGTGCTTGCAACCGTCCCCCCCATTTTTTGACCTCTTAGGCAGCCCCTTGCCTTATTCCATACCTCCCGTGAGTGGGCCTCTGTCCTCTTGAACCTTTCCCTCCTGGATGTATCAGGCCATGGATTTTGTGTTGGTGCCGCACCTCCTTCCCTTGACGCTTCCAAACTATGCACCACCCACATCCCTGATCCTTTTCCCCAGTTAGACCAGTGGGTTCTCCCTTCATCTGGATCCTGGTGGCTGTGCGTTTGGGCGGGACTTACCCCACATCTGGCCGGATCCGTCTTTCGTCCCGCCCAGGACTTCTGTGTCTCCGTTGTTGTTCTGCCCCGAGCTCTCTACCATCCGGCCAATTCCTTTTTGGACGCTTGGGACAATAGGACTGACCTCCATCGTAATCGTCGCGACCCGTTCACAGTCATCACTGTCGCTACCCTCCTGACCCTGACCCTTGCGGGCGCAGGGATGGGCATCGCGTCCCTGGTGACTCAACACTCTGCACTAGCCTCCCTTCATGCTGCTGTCGAGGCAGACATGAGCTGCTTGGAAGGCTCGATCACCCATTTGGAAGAATCCCTCAATTTGTTGTCTGAAGTTGCCCTGCAGAATCGGAGAGGACTTGACCTTCTCTTTTTGAAAGAGGGTGGACTCTGTTCCGCACTGGGGGAGGAATGCTGTTTCTATGTCAATCATAGTGGAGTCATTCGGGATACCATGCGGGAACTCCGCGAGGGTTTAGAGCTCAGACAACGCCAACGAGAGTCCTCTACCTCTACCTGGGGCTTTCACACTCTTCTCCCATACCTACTCCCCTTCTTGGGCCCCCTTACTTCACTCTTGTTAATTGCTACTATTGGCCCTTGCGTGTTTAACCATCTAATCAGCTTTATCAAACAGCAGGTTGCCTCACTGGCGGCAGCACCTATACAGGTGCATTATCACCGCCTGGCAATGGAAGATGCTCCCCTAGACCATGCGGCCACAAATTCTGCTGCTACAGAAGACGGCTCGCAGGTCGTATTTAGTTGGACCCAACCTTGAGTTGTTCATGGCCAGCTCCCCTGCCCCTCTCTGATCTGACAATCTGGGTATGGAGGAGTCGGACTTTACCCTATTCCATTTTGTTCAGCCGCTAGGCAAAGCACTGCAAGGGAGGCCTCATGGCTGATTCCGACTCCCTGTGGAGTACACTGGGCCTGCATGGAGGTTTCATCTGCCTAACACTGGCCTTTTTCCACGGCTCCCCTCCGCTAGTACGGTGGGCAGGGGAAAACGGGCTCTGTCTACTTTCTTCCCCTCCACAAAACAAAGATTTTATTGATATCCTGGAGGGGCCCAGTCAATGCTCCCCCTAGCTGGCATTTTTTATAAAAAAAGGAAGGGGGAGATGTGGGTAGGTGGCCCTTTAACTGACCAAGAGCCTACGTGCCTGTGCTAGGTACGGCTATCCTGACCTACGTGACCCTCAGCAGGTAAAGCCTGTGGTATGGTAATCCTCACCTACGTGACCTTTGGCAGGTAAAGCCTGTCCTATGTATGATTATCCCAAGAAAACAATTGTCATGGCTGTAACTGACAATGATTAACTTAGTATAAGCTTTGTAATGCATGGTAGGTTAAACTTATAGACTCTGTAACTTTCCTAACCACATTTTGAGCATGACCCTTTGTGTAGCTGCCTCACTAATATATACCCCCATCACCCTCAATAAAGTCTGTCCCTTTTTCTCTTTGTTTCTAAGCTCCATTCTGTCTCTTGTGTCTTGTGTTCATTCGGTCAGTCTTTCCCTGCACCTACGGATCCTAGGGCCACCTCCATGGGCCGGAGAGTGGTTTGGCGGGGCCCCCCTGCACTATGTGACCTGACGTTGGTCTATTTTGCTTGTGCATCTTGCTGAAATGTTAGGTTGTTGCCTGGAAAATTCATCCACATGTCAGAATTGCAATTGAGTAGGGTAAATGATAGAAACCAACCTGCAGGTCTAGAATTATCTGGGCAAGGACAATCTTAGGCACAGCACAGTAATTGGAATCCTTCCTTACTGTTTTTCAGGGTAGCAGCCATTCCAGGTGGAATTTTTCTGATCATGCACACTGTGACAAAATCTCGAGTGAGCAATTATGTCCTCAGCCCCATGAGGATGCCAAGACAGGTGGGATGTCTTCTCTGGGCAACCAGAAGGAAGTGAGTGCCCATGCTGCAAAGAAGCGCTCCCCTGGGAAAAGTTACTCGAAGACTGTTCTGCTCAGTCCATGGTCCCAGAATGCCCCAAGTGAGAAGCCCCTGGACTGTGGGAGAGGAGCACTGTTTATAGTGAGTCCAATTATGTACTCCTCAAGATGTTAATGCTGGAATCGAACCCAGGTTACCCAAGTGAAAGAAAGCACTCGCATACTTTGGCCCTCCATACAGCCCCACCATCATGCTGGAAAGCTTCCTGAGTGCAGAGCCAGAAGAACCTCTGCATGTTGCTGGATTTGTGGCCTCCAAACCATGAACAAACCAAATAAAACCAAAACAGCCTCAGTCCCTAATTGGAGGATTCCCTCACCCCAACAAGGGGTTTCTGAGCTGTATCTTGCTGTATACATGCTGCCTCTTCCTTGTAGTAGAGGGTTGGGTGCCCACAGAACATGGGGTGATGCGGTGTGGGTTGCCCATAGCAGGAAATATTTCTAAATGGTTTGGTCACAGACATAACAACGTGACTTCAGATGTTTTTTAGCTCAGAGTGTCACAGTCACTGTCCTCCCATTGTTCATCGATTTGCTCAAGGGTGGCCCAGTAACATTGTGAGACTTGTTACTGTGTTTGGCATATCGAAAACATCACTGGTAGCTTGCCAGGCTTTGCCGTATGGGCAAGATACTCTTGTTAGCTTGCCGAGAGGGTGGAGGAATCGAACCCAGGTGGCCATGTCGGCCACATGCAAGGCAAACGCTCTACCCGCTGTGCTATCGCTCCAGCCTTGCAGATTTGCCTTGCTCTGTCCACGTCAGGTTCAATCCTCTGAACCCCTCGTGGTCCAGAGGAAAAGATGGAGCAGCCCACTCAAGACCCGAGGTGATTCAGCCATGTATCTCAAAATATCTGAAGGCGGGAGTCGAATGCTGGTCACCCATGTCAGAGACTCGCACCCTCAAGGCTCTCCTACCACTGCCCCTTTGAAACCCTGTGCTTGATCTTTAATTACCCCATACTTAACACAGAAACAAACATAAGGGTGGAAAATTCTTAGAGAAATAGGCCTGTAGAAGGACTGAAAAGCTCACAGCTCCATCTCATTTTCAGCCATTCTCTTTGCTTTAATGGGATCATTAAGGATACAGCACGCAGCTTGGGCTGTTACAATAGGAGCAGAGCGGATAGGGCTTTTTGCCTTGCATCCATAGGACCCGGGTATATTCATAGGCTTCCCATGTGGTTTTTCAATTATGTCCATAGTGTTTCCTGAGTGCAGAGCCAGGAGAAGGCCCTGAGCATATCCGGGTGTGACCACAACAATAAAGGAACAAACAAGAAAGAAAAGTAAAACACAGAGCTTCAGTTCCTTGATGGCGAATTCCCTCACCCCAACTTGAGGGTGTCAGAACTGTATATCCTTCCATTCCCCACGTCGGTGTAAAAGAGGGTTCGTGTCCCCTCATAATGTGCGGTGATGTGGTGTGGGTTGCCCATGACAGAAAACATCCAAAGGGCTCGGTCGCAGGCATCACAAAGTGCGTTCAGAACTTTTTTTGTACACAGAGAAAAGAACAATAAATGTAAGAAAATAACCTTACCTTGTTCGTTAAAGATTCAGTTCAATCCACTGCCCCCTTGAGGTTCAGAGACAAAGCTAGGGCAACCCACTCGACCCCCAAGGCGATTCAGCTATCCACTCCACAAAGATCTGAAGGCTGGAATTGAGCCCAGATTACTCAAGTGAAAGACAAGCAACCGCAGGCTTTCCTTCCTACTGCTGCACCTGTGGAAGAGGCTTGCTTGATCCTTTATTACCCCATACTGAAGACTGAAGCAAACCCAAGGGTGGAAAAATTCTTAGAGAAATGAGCACGTTTTGTTACTTTATGTTCCCCAGATGAAAGTGATCTTTCTATGTCTGCCCCTTTCTTTCAGACTAACACCCAAGAATAGCCGAGACAAGTGCCAGGAGGTTTACTCCATGGCATGGAGGCCAGCTGCACACGCTAGGGAAAAAGGCAGGTCAGATAGAGAAGGAGCACCAAATAAAGGGTGCTGGGAGGATCCTCCCAGGATGGGAGATGCATGCTGAAAGTTAAAACTATAGACTGAACATGATTACTCAATGCCTCTTTTGCAAACCACAGCACCCAAAAGGAGAGAGAGAACAAAAGGGAATGACCTGCCACAGAGGCAGGGTGGGATGGGGGGGATGGGAATGGGAGAGACTAACTGGGATTGGTGGTGGTGGAGAATGGGCACTGGTGGAGGGATGGGTACTCAATAATTGTATAACTGAAATCCAAGCACAAAAATGTGTAAGTCTACAACTGTACCTAATCGTGATTCACTAATAAAAATGAAAAAAAAAAAAAAAAGAGAAATGATCCCAGAGAGGGACTGAAACGTCCACAGCGCCATCTCGTGGTGTATCGCCAGAACTGCCGTGGCCTACCTTTCCCACACTTTAGATTTCCAGCCCTTTTCTTTGCTACAATGTCAGGCATAGGGTCATTAAGGATCAAGCAAGCCACTTGGGTCCCTGCAGCGGGAGCAGAGTGGTTAGTGCTCTTGGCTTGCAGTCACAGGCTCCGGTTATTTTTCTGGCTCCCCATACATGCCAGAGTGATTCCTAAATGCAACATCAGGAGAACCTCTGCCGTTGCTGGATTTGTGTCCCCCAAACCATGAACAAACCAAATAAAACCCAAACAGCCCCAGTCCCTTATTGGAGGATTCCCTCACCCCAATGCGGGGGTTTCTGAGCTCTATCTTGCTGTATTCATGCTGCCTCTTCCTTATAGAAGAGGTTTGGGCTCCCTCAGAATGTGGGGTGCTGGGGTGTGGGTTGCCCATAGCAGGAAATATTTCTCAATGGCTTGGTCACAGACATAAGCAAAGTGGCTTCAGAAGGTTTCTAGCTCAGAGTGAAGAGAACAAAAAATAAAAATAAATGACTTTGCCTTGCTATTTCCACGTCAGGTTCAATCCTCTGCACCCCTCGTGGTCCAGAGACAGAGTGGGAACAACCCACTCGACCCCCGAGAAGATTCAGTTATGTACGCCACAAGATCTGAAGGCTGGAATAGAACCCAGGTTACTCTAATGAAAGAAAGCACTCGTGGGTTCTTTTACCGCAGCACATGTGGAAGCAGATTGCTTGATCCTTAATTATACCATACTTATTCCTGAAGCAAACCCAAGGGTGGGAAATTCTTAAGAGAAACAGGTCTGGGGAGGCAGGGAAACGCCCACAGCGCCACTTTGTGGCATTTCCCGAAACTGCTGCGGGCCGACATTTCCTACGCTTAAGATTTCCAGCCCTTTTTTTTCTTCAGTGTTAGGTATAGGGTCCATTAATCAGGTAAGCTGCTTGGGTCGCTTCAGTGGGAGCAGAGCAGTTAGTGCTCTTGGCTTCCAGTCGCAGGTCCCTGGTTCTCTCTTTGTCTCTGCATACAGCCCCACCATCATACCGGAGTGATTCCTGAATGTGGCGTCAGGAGAACCTCTGCACGTTGCTGGTGTTGGGCACCCAAACCATCAACAAACCAAATAAAACCAAAACAACCTCAGTCCCGTGATGACAGATTCCAGCACCCTAACTTCCTGGGTTCTGAGCTGTATCTTGCTATATCCCTGACCACTTTTCTTTGTAGAAGACGGTTGGGGCATCCTCAGAAAGTGGGGTGATGGCATGTGGGGTTGACTATAACTGGAGGCCTTTCCAAAGAGCTGGGTCACAGACAGGGCAAAGAGGGCTCATAACTTTTCTTGTTCAAAGTGAACAGAAGAACGACAAAATAATCTCACCCTGCTTGTAATCGACCATGTTCAATCCCAAGTACTCAATGTTTCCCAGAACCCTGTGGGCACACAAGAAAACAGCCCCTCCCCCCAAAAAAACCCTCGGAACCAGAGCTATAGTATAGCTCGTAGGATGTTTGCCTTGCATACAGTCAAACCGTGTCCAATCTCTGGCATCCCATATGGTCCCCCAAGTACCACCAGGAGTAATTTCTGAGTGCAGAGCCTGGAGTAACACATGAGCATTGCTGGGTATTAGCCAAAAAGCAAAAGAAAAAAAAATCCTTGGAAGAAGTGATGTATTTAGATTTTCCAGGGAAGGAGATTGCACAGTCTTACGCTCACTATTCCTGTGTTAATTAAAATTCTTCTTAACACACCCTAGTTCCTCTGATGGCTGTTACCTTCACCCCAGACATCTGGAGATGCTGGAGTTGAATCTGGCCTCTGCCACCCTCCTCCACGGAGAACAGAAGACATGGGAATTCTCACGTGTACAGGAACCCCGAAACTCGGACGGAAGATGGCACCCTCAGCAATATGGGGTGCTGTGATATGTGGACGTGGGGTCTGGAGACCTTTAGAACTGAGTTGGTTGGACACATCGTACTGCGGGAAGGCAAGCCTCTCCTGTGTCACCCTCTTCGCTCCCGGGTAGCTGGCTCTGGAGCACTGCCCACTGGGTGTGCCTCCACACATAGAGTGAGTGGGACGAGACCCAGGCAGCAGGGACACCCGGACACAGATCCCTGGTTCATTCTCTGACCCAAGGCCCAGTCAGACGCAGGCAGGGCCAGAAGATGCTGGCCTCTCTAATCCCCTCCAGCCCTTTGAGGGTGTAAGAGAGTTGAATCCACCAGAGGTGGCTCCTCTTGGCACACGGATCCCTCGAAAATAAAACAGCACCATTGATGTCTGGGGTCATCCCCCAACCCCCACCCCACCCCAACTGCTCCACACCTCCTGATCTGACTATATAATTTGGGGGAGGGGGCCGGAAGCAGTGGTGGGGGGTCCCACATCCTTCTGGAGTCCGACTTTGGTTCCCACACTCGTGGAACCCCCAGTTGCCCTGCTCCCGCAAATGTCTGGGAAAGCCAATGAGCAGTCTCCCTCATACAGAAGGGAATCCAATCTAGGCTTTTACCTAGGTCAAAGTCCCGTTGCTAAGGAGGTTGCCTAGGCAGGTTGGGAGTGGTGATGATTTTCTTTGAAATTCCTTTCCTGGCCTTTTGTTTCTGCAGGAGCTTTTCTGGGTCTGTTGCTGGCCATAGGTGAGGGCCTGATCAGGCCTTAGTTCCTGTTTTCTGCAAGGTTGGCCTTCACAACTTCAGAGCTATTCCCAGGAAATTTACTGCCTTTTCCTTGGGAGGGGAACCTTCTCTATCTGCCTGCATGTCTACATCAATTCCCTCCAAAACATTAGGGGGTGCTGGACGTTAGGACATTAGGAGACCTCAACCCTGGCCCCAGAGGAGTGACTCCTGAGTGCAAAGGCAGGAATAAATTAGCCCTGTGCACTGCTGACTGTGTCTCACTCCCAAAAGATGCAAATCCTAAGGCTCCCAGTGCTGCCCAGGTAGCTGATTACTCCCCGTGGTACCAGGGGACCATGTGATACAGGAGGTGAGCCCAGAAAAACCACCTACAGTCACAGAAAGCCTTGATCACAGGGATCACTGAAATCGTTCACATCTGTCATTCATAAACCTGATCCCCCTGACATAGCGCTTTCTGTTCAATACACAAAACAAGTATTTTTTGTAGGTGTGGGGGTAAGGCACAACCAGAAATGCCCAGCAGTTACTTCTGGCTCTGCAGGCAGGATCACTGCAGGTGGGCCTGCGAGGGGAAGGGATCATATCCAGTCATCCCCTGCAAGGCAAACGCCCAGCAGTCCCTAAAATCTGAATTTCAATTTACCTTGAATGCACCATTCATTCTACTTCAGGCCTTGGGAAGGATACACAATGCATTCATTATCTCTGGGTTCCTCACGGCTTGCCTTTGACCATTTTGTTTTTCATTTTTGTGTCCCACCTGGGTGATGCTCAGGGGTTTCTCCTGAATATGCACTCAGGAATTACTCTGGGAGTGTGGTACTTTGGGGATCCCATGGCAACACTGTGCTTCAACCTTTTGATGTCTTAAATATACACTCCTAGTTCATTCTTTATGTTACAGTTCTGAAGTTCAAATTAAATTGGTGACTTCAGTACTATGAGGGAAAGGGAATTGCTGATGATTGCAATTCAGGGAAACACAAAGATCTTCCCATTCTGTACACTCTTAAGAGTTCTTGCCACTGTGTATTTTCATATGCCTACTAAGGCCTGAGTTCCTGGTGAACCTGAATTAACCACCTGAGTTACATTATATAGCAAACCATAATAATAGTAGTAATGATTACTATTTCCTATGCCAGTGCCCCAGCACTTGGAATTAATGTGTATGTTAACCTTTAAATAATGGGTCCATTTTTTTCTTTTTTTCCTTTTTGGGTCACAGCAGGAGATTCTCAAGGTTTACTCCTGACTTTGCACTCAGGAATCACTCCTGGCTGTGCTCAGGGGACCATATGGGATGCTGTGAATCAAACCTGGGTCAGCCACATGCAAAGAAACACCCTAGCTGCTGTGCTATTGCACTCTTCCCTGTAAATAATGGGTCTTGATGATGGAATCCAGGTGAAAACTGATTAAAATAGGAACTAAGTAAATGGGTACAAAAACCACCCCTTGAACACAATTATCAGTGTCACTTTTTTGTTGTCTTTTCTTTTTTGGTCAAAACCAGAGATGCACAGGGTTTACTCCTGGATCTGCACTCAGGGATTACTCCTGGCTGTTCTTGGGGGACCCTATGGAATGCTGGAAATTGAACCTGGGTTGGCTGCATGCAATGAGAACGCCCTATCCGCTTTGCTATCACTCCAGCCCAGTGTCTCATTTTGACTTGGACTTGAGGCAGAGACCCCGGTTGGTGGGATTTATGATAGACATCAAGCAGGATGTTGCAGTGAATCCTTTGGAATGGAAAAAGAGGCAAACTTCCACACTTCAGGCCTTCCTCTGTTATGTTTTGAGGTGTCACACCTACTTTGCTCAGGCCATACTCTTGGCTATGAGCTCATCCATACCTGCGAGGGAGGACATAGGTATCCATATGGGAATCTGGATTTTGAATCCAGATCAATCTTGTGCAATCAAGCACCTTCCCACTGTATCAGCTCTGAATTCCTAGTATTCAGATTTTTATTAGATTTCCCTAAGCATTGAGGGTAAATATTTCTCAAAAGTTTAGGATAATGGCCCTGTCATTGTTCTTTAGTAGGGTGGATTAGAGACAGTTGAAATGGACTTGACACGCACAGAAAGATTTCTGATGGTTCTATGAAAGGATGGAACAGGCCCCTTGATCAAAATATTTTACAAATGGTGGGAACCTGCCAGAATGCCCAAACTCCCATCTCAACAGGTAATAACATCAGCTGTGATGACTAACTATAAAGGATGGTCACATTCCTGGATTTTACTCTTCTCATTTCAGTTATATTAGGAGAAAAGACGAGAAAACTTTGTGTTTGCAAGTGGTAAAATCTCAACCCTACTAGTCACCAGAATGATTAGAACCGTTTTTGGTCTGCCCAAAAGACAAAGTCTACAAAATGATTTAGTACACTTTGGTGCCCTTTAGCTCCTATGTGCCTCCGTTCTTAGGGTAGGTCCATACATGGATTTATTTATTGAATATGTTTTATATAATTCATGCCATACTTGGCAGTTCTTAGGAGTTTGTGTTGTTTTGGATGCCAGGAATGGAACTCAGGAAAACCATGTTTAAAGCAAACATTAAGCCACAGTACTAACCTCTTTTGCCATACTCTTGGTTGAAAACGTGTTTCCAGAGCTGCATCCTGGGGTTTCCTTGTAGGTTCTTACACAGCGTGTTTTCAAGGGGTAGAGTGTTCACTGTACAATGCTCTCTGATATTCTTCCCACCCTTTGCTCCTGTCCAGTGTCTCTCCAGCTCTCTGGGTTGCTGCTATGCCAGTTCCTCTGCATCTTCAGGGCTAGCTTCGGAGACACTGCACACATCTTGATTAATGACTTCCCAGAGAAACTCACTGTCCCAGGACCCATTCACAACCTTCTTGTCTGTTTTACTTTGAATCAACCTGCTTTTGTTTTCATGAGGGACATGTTGGGGAGCATTAGTTCTATGTTTGACAAGTTAAGGGACTCCACCTTAACTCGCTGCCCTGAACTCTGTGACCATACCCTCCAGCACTTCCCTCTCCTCTTTTTGATTCAACTCATCCCCCTTGCACTGATTCACCTGGGCTACCATAATGGTTTGTCAGCACTTGGAACCTGGCACGTTAAGGCTCCTTGGTGAAATAGATGATGTCACAGATGGGAGTCTTCCATGTGCACCTTAACTTCCAAATGATGTCAAGTGGATCAGGCCTCCTCTGGGCACGCGTTTAAAGGACAATGTGATACTTCAGTCGAAGGGGGACACTGAAGGCCAATTAGTGGCAGGACATGAGGACCTTTCACCTCCAGTGCCTACAATGTGATCAATGAGATTGTGCCAGCTCTTGGGGCACTTTTGTGGTTGTTTTTCACCCCCCCCCCAATCCATATCCAGTGGGTTCCTGCGGTCTGCCTTGCTCCAGAAGCTTTAGGAGGAAATGGAGCTTTGCTGGTTGCACTGGAGGGATTTAGCACGGCACAGGGGTCTCGGGTGTTAGTGCATTATCCTTGGGGCATCTTCACCTCCAGCTCTGGGATGGGGCAACCTGTCCTGGGTGTGGAGCTGAATATGGGGGGCTGCGGGTCTTGAGGATGCCGCACCTGCTGATAGCAGAAGTCCTGACCATCCCAAAGTTCTCAACCAGGGGTTGTGTCGGGCCCTGTCCTGCAGCTTTCTGTGTAGACATGTGTAGGTAGAATTGCCAGATCACTTTGAGCAGCCGCTCCTCAGCCCCCAATAGTGAGGGACCCTGTTGAAGCCAGTCTTTTTCATTGGCACCTGCCAGGAGGAATCCTGAGGGCCTAGTCCTAGCATGTGGCTGAGGGTTGTAAATGAATAAATAAATGAATGTCGGGACTCAGAGTTATGGTCTTGGCGGCTGTTTGCAAATTATTTTTGTGAATTTTATTTCCTTCAGAAATACAAAGACTCTCTGCTCGATATGTTATCTGTTCAGCTCCTCCCTCTCTATCTATCCCAGACCTGGAAACCCCCTGATGTCTGGATCACGTGATCCTATCCGGGAAACGAGGAAAAATGAACCTTCCTGACCAGGTAAGTACCTGGTCAAGAATATTTGAAGCCTGGCCCTTTAAGGCTCTGGGCGTATGTGCAGGTGACGTCACAAAATGCGCGACCTTTATCTACTGGCCTTGGCGTTCTGTGCGGAAGTGCCGGCGGGCGCGTGGTTGCGGAAGGTGAGGAGCGGGTGAGGGGGTACCCAGGGGGGCAGGGGTGGTCGGGGAAGGTCGGTTTCCTCGCCAGCCAGTGGTCGCTCTGAGCGCCTGAACCTCCGGGTCTCCGCCTTGTGGGCGGCGGGGTCGCTCCGTGGCGGTGGCCCGGGGTGGCGGCCCCTCACCAGGGACGCGCTGAGCGCTCCGGCCGAGAGGTTTATCTTGTTTATAAATTGATTTTGAGGGAAAAATGGTCGTTTTTAATGAGTAGAACTTATTTAGAAAGATGCGTAAGAGGGGAACGCGGCCGCGGGGTTTGATCCCGGCACCACACAGCGTCCCGGGACCAGCCTGGTGTGAGCCCAGGGCCCGGAGTAACCCCTGGGCAAAGACCCCCAGGCCCCCAAAAATAAAAGGTGGGTGGGCAGAGGAAGCACGTGGTCGAGGAGAAAAACGAATTGGAAGCGCCAAGGTTGTTCTGAAAGTTCCAGAAATAAGGACAATAACCGAACAAAGAAAAGTGGAAAAAACGTTTTAATTTTTTTATGTGTTTTAGACCCTTACCCGGTGGCGCCCAGGACTCCCTCCCTGGGGATTCGAGGACTCTTTGGGGTGTCGGGATGCGAGGCCAGCACCCTCCCTGCTGACCCATCGCTCGGGCCCCTCCCAAAGCAGAAAGCGCCAGAGCTAGAGGGAGCCTCAGTCTCCCCCAGATCTGATGGGGCGGGTGAGGGCAGTTCAGCGTTATCTTAGTTTGGGGGCGACTCCAGCAACTGGTCAGTCACAGGGGTGGGTGGGTCATCCCAGCAGTGTCCCCAGGACATCCCTTTACTGGCCCCCTGTCGTTCCTTAGGCGGATTGTGGGGTAGGGCTAAAGCGTGGAATTCCCTCATCAAAGGGACCTGGGGGGCGCATTTTTTTCCTCTTGGGGGGTGTTGAGCCCCACCTGGCTGTGTTCAGGGGTCACTCCTGGAGTTGCTCAGGGTACCACATATCTGGGTCAGCAGCATGAAGGAAAAAGCACCCTCCCCTCTGCCCTGTCGTTCTTGGGGGGTGGCGGGGCTGGATGGGGGGAGGGGCTGGGAATATTCTTCATGTGCTTGGGGTTCAGAAGCATTTGGCAGAGCCTTTGGTTTTCACTGGTTCTTGTGCATTCAGTGGGTTCTGGGAGTTCAGGGAGGTGCGGAGCTTCTCTTTCCTTTTTCTTTATTTATTTTGCATTTGGGGTCACACCCAGTGAGGCATTGTGGTTACTCCTGGCTCTAAATCCAGCAAGCACTCCTAGTGGTGCCAGGAACCATGAGAGATGCCCAGAATTAAACCCAGGTTGGCCACCTTCAAAAGAAATGCTCATTTGTCTGTGCTGTCACTCAGGCCCCAAGGTGTGGAGCTTTAAGCCAAATCAGGTTGCGGTTTGGAGGGGTGCATCAGGGTGGTGCTACAGTGGGTCTTGCAACCAAATATGCCATCTTAGCAGGAAGTAGCTTGGGCACTTCCAGAGTGGCCCTAAACCCTCTAATCATGCAATTTAGGATCACTATTGGCTACCACACCTTTATGCGTTTAAATGAATTAATTATTTAGTCTGTAGGAAGTACAACTGCAAGACTCAGTTACTTCTCCTGCCTTTGCACTCAGGGATCACTCCTGGCTGGGCTCAGGGCACCGTATGGGATGCCAGGATTCAAACTTGGTTTGACCGAGTGCAAGACAAGCACCTCACCTGCTATACTGTGTCTCCAATCTCTTTGCATAGAAATTTCTTTTATTTGGATTTTTAGGGTCACACCCAGCAATGCTCAGGGTTTACTCAGGCTTTGCATTCAAGAATCACTCCTGGCAGTGCTGGGGGACCATATGGTATTTCTGGAATCGAACCCAGGTTGGCCACATGGAAGGCAAGCTCCTTACCTGCTGTACCATCGTTCCGGCCCCAGAAATGTCTTCATTGCTTAATTTATTGTACATTTTTGGCCACAGCAGCACTCAGTGCTCAGGGGTTACTCGTGGTTCTGAGTTCATGTATCATTTTCAGCAGTGCTGGAGTGGGTGAGCCTATGTCCTGTTGCATATTGACCCCAGCTTAGCTGCTTGAAAGAAAAGCACCCTATCAATTTATTAGCTTTGCTAACCCTATGTGATTATATTTCCTCAGAAAAAAGAATTTCTGCCTCACCAGTCCAGATTCCAAGCATCTCCACTGTCCATCTCTCCAAGACCAGGGGTGTGCCCTGCTGCTGAAGTGAGTACTTGCAGAAAGGGGTTTTCCAGGGACCAGTTGCAATAGGTTCTAAATGTGTCACTCTCAGGGGCTCGTGCAGTAGTACAGCCAGGAGGGCGTTTGTCTTTCTTCCGGTCTCCAGAGTTATCCCTGCCACAACATCACTAGGTGATATTGTCCCCTGAGCATCACTAGGTATGACTCCAACGCTCCCACTTCAGAATTTGTCTTGACACATGAGCATTCTTTGAGCATCTTTTTGGGGTTGGAGTGTTTCTCCTGTCTTTCCTTCCCCCCCACTCAATTTACTACAAACTTGGAGATAATCAGAGACTCTCCCCCTCTTGTGCCTGTGTGTTTGAGATGCAGGGGGAGCCATGCCAGGTCCCCCAAAGGTAAATCAGGTGCTCATCCCTCTGAGCTCCTCTCCTTGGGTGTATCTCACTACTTGGGGAGCAGATGAGTTGAGATTTGGGGCCACACCTGTTAGTACTTGAGGTCTGTGCCCTGCTCTGTGCTCAGGGGACTAGTGGACAGTGGATACCAGGGAAGGCCCTCTGGGCTTCCAGGTGGCTGGCATCTGCTTCAGTCTGGTGTGCTCTCTCCTGTTTATTCCTTCATGGAAAGTTCATACACGTGAAATTTCTTGAGCCCTTTCAACAGATGGCTGTTAGGGGAAAATGAAGGAGTTGGAGGCTCTGAGCAAAATTATGGACTTTAAAATCTCGTTTGGGCTAAATTTAATTTTTCTTTTCTTTTTTTTTCTTTTTTCTATTTGGGACACAGCGGTAGTGCTCAGGTGTTATTTCTTGCTTGGCACTTAGGAATCACTCCTAGGAGTGCTTGTGGCACTGTATGTGATGCCGGGGACCAAACATATGCCCTGACAACTGTACTATCACTCTGGCTCCAAGTATAATTTTTCATCCTCTAAATTTTCATCCTCTTTTTCTTTTATAAAATCACATACCCATAGGAGTCAATTCATAGTCTTAAAACCTGGCCTGTAAGCCCTGAGCATTTCTGGATGTGGTCCCAACACAAAACAACAAACCCAGAGGACTGACCGTTGAGAATATATTACTAGATTTCACACCTCTTCTGTTGGCAATTAACTCCTCATTACCTTTATTTGGGCAGGAGGCTGATTGGCTATGCAGGATTTTGCCAAAGCCAGCAGTACTCCGGGATCACTCCTTGGCAATTCAGGTTGTGAAGTTAAGTCTTTTGCGTTCATGACAAGTCCCCTCCCACTCACTGTCAGCTCTTTTGCACCGCTGCAAACCTTTGAAATTGCAGCCTGTACTTCTGGCTCAGGTTTGCACCAGGAGGCCCCAGGTGCCAGCAACCCTGCCCTAACAACTATCTACCAGCTGGGCCTCATCCCTGCCCCCTGCCGGTATCTATCTCACAAGGTTCACATTATTTATAAAGAATTTGAATTCCTGCAGTCAGAGATAGGCCAGGAATGCAGGACCTGTCCTTACATGCAATCTTCCATGGTAAACTCTCCTGTACAACGCAGTATTCCCCAAGCACTACTCAGGTAAGCTCAAAGTTCTGCCACCTGTAGCAAAATCCAAACCTGCATTCTATAAAATGGGTTGGTGGAGGTTGACTTGTGAACAAATTAAATATATAGATATATATGTAGATATAGATATACACACACATACACACATATATAATATACGTCAAGCTACTGAGAGTATTCAATATGCCAGACACAGTAACAAAAAAGTCTCCAATGGAGACGTTACTGGGCCCGCTCGAGCAAATCGATGATCAACGGGAGGGCCTTTACTTTACTGTATATATATATATATATATATATATATATATATATATACACACATATATGGTCATGCCCTGTGGTTGCTGCCAAAAGGTACCAAACGGTACTCAGTGTGGTGCCGGGGTATACAGGTCAGCCGTGTACAAGGCCAGTACCCTACCAGACTATAGTTCTGGCACCTAAATTTATTGATTTATTTTTGGTTGACTTCACCCAATGAAGATTAGAGTTTACCCCGGCTCTGTTCTCATTGATAATGCTAGGTTTGGGGACCCTGTGAAGTGATAGGGATTGAACCCTGGTCGCTATGTGCCAGACAAGCAACTCGTGCTCTGTGCTATCTCTGTAGCCATCATAAAAATGCTTCTTTGCTAAGTCAAGAAAGTTGTGTTCTTTTTTCTGATTAACTACACAATTCACTTTTTTTTTTGGTTTTTCGGTCACCCCCAGTGATGCACAGGGGTTATTCTTGGCTCATGCATTCAGGAATTACTCCTGGCAGTTCTTGGGGACCATTTGGGATGTGGGAATAAAACCTGCATTGGTCGTGTCCAAGGTAAACACCCTACCAGCTGTGCTATCACTCCAGCCCCCCAAAGTTCACTTTTTGTGTTTTTGTGTTCGGATCACAGTCAGAAGTGCTCTGGGCTTACTCCTGACTCTGCACTCAGGAGTCAATCCAGGGGGGCCTGGGGGACCTATGAGAAGTGGGGGTTTGAACAGGATTTACACTTTAACAGATGTTCCCAGTCTCTCCTGGTGACTCTCTCTCACTGTCCACATTTGGTGCTCTCGAGCCACTTCTCCACCCTGGACAGCTGTTGCTTTGGACCGATGAAAGTAGAACGAGGACCAGACTGGTTGCTGATTAGTTGCCCTTTATTCAGTCTCTTGTCTATCCCCGATCTATCCAACCCTCTCTCTTACTCGCTCTCCAATGCTCTCTGTGACTCCTCTCCAAACCCCAGCCACTCTTACTCTCAGCTCTCAGCCTTCTCTCTAAGTCACAGATGTGTCCTCTAACTCTGAGTCTCTTCTTCTCTCACTGTATCATTGTCATCTTATTGTTCATCGATTGACTCAAGCAGGCCCCAGTAATGTCTCCTTCTTCCTATCCCTGAGATTTTAAGAACTGCCATATTTGAGGCTCTTTCGGGTCAGGAGAATGAGAACCGTCATTGTTACTGTTTTTTGGCATATTGAATATACCACGGGGAGTTTTCCAGACGCTGCAGTGTGGGCAGGATATTTCTGGTAGCCTGCCAGTTTTTCCAGAGTAAGACTAGATAATAAGATTTTATGTGTCCGTGCACTTCCCAGAGCACGGTTTTATAGTCTTTGGGTCTTGGCCATTGATGGGATTACGCGGCACCCGGGACAGTTAGTGGGTGTAACGCCTACATACTGGAAGATGGGAGATCTGGGTGGAGGAGGCCCATTCCCAATACGAGCAGCTTGGAGATCTAAGCCCCAGGTCCTGCACACCTGGGTTCCTCTGCCCGTTCCTTCATGCGTGAGGCTCATCCGAACTTGTGGAGAGTGGTCTTAAGCATGGCTGTGGCTCGAACCAGAGGTCTTCAGCTGCCAGGGCTCTGCTCGGGATGGGAAGGGAAACTGAACACACCTAGTAAGACAACCAGACGCTGAGTCAGGAGACTGGGCTGTTCTCTTCCAGGAGCAGGGTTTTATAGTCTCTGGGTCTTGGCCATTGATGGGATTACACAGCGCTGGGGGCAGTTGGTGGGTGTACCACCTACATACTGGAAGATAGGGGATCAGGGTGAGGAGGACCATTTCTTTTCTCAGTCTCCGTCATTCCCCCTGTCTCCCCGAAGCTGCTCATTTTCTTCTCTCACCATGACCACAATCCCCGCCTCCCCACGGGAAGTGCAATGAAAAATGGTTTTCCAGACTTCCCCATCACCTGCAGCCCACGAAGGAAAAGCAGCCCTTAGGGTGTATTATTCCTCTCCTTAGACAGACCAGCAACTTAATTGACATATTGATTTTTGCTTCCTAATGATTACCATTCTATATGGACACAGTAGTAGACACTTTTAGCGTTGTGGGTCTCCTGGGGACTTCTCACCACAGATCAGACTACAGTGCTCAGGCTGGATCAATCACTCCTAATCCCAGCAGCGTCCAAGTCTAGTTATTACTTTTTGATTCATGACAGAATTTGTCCATGACCAGGCTCTTATAGATAAGCATTATGGTACTTTGTCCAAGTTCGTTTCAATGCCAGGGTAGCTAGCTCACCACTTGCCCTGGGTCCATCTAGTCGCTCATCGGATCCCTCTTCTGAGGACCGAGGGAGTAAGGGCAATTGAGGCTTCAGTCAAGGGAGTAGGTGTCCAGGAGGTAATATTATCTGGAGACCATCAACTCTCAAGCTCAGGCTTGTCTTTCTAACTGTCTTCCTGTATCCATACAAAAAGCAATTGCTCTGAAATAGCTAACCATGCAAAAGACATTAAGGAGAAGAGAAAGACAATATTTACAAGTCAAAGTCTGATCAGGAGACAAAGGTAATTGAAAGGTTATGGGCAATCAACAAACATAAGTTCTCCCAGGCCAGGGAGCAAGGGCAGACCACTGTTATGCTACAATACCTGGTGATCCTCAGCGGTTTCTCCTGGCTCTGCACTCAGGTATTATTTCTGATGGTGCTCCGGGAGACTCTACAGGATCCTGGGGATAGAACCTTGGTTGGCCATGTGCAAGCAACACCCTACCCCAATCTACAGTTGCTCTGGTCTCAATTGGAGAGTTTAGATGCACGTAACTGTGCACAGAATGTCGTTTGAAAGGATGGAAGAGGCGCCTTGATGAAATCTTTTATAAGTGGGATTATGGGTCAGGTCCCAAGCTCCCCACATCCCAGCATACCATTCCGTTTATGTGTGATTACTCACAAGGTTGGTCACATTCCTCGATCCCACCCATGTCACTTCACTAATATTAGAGGAAAAAAAAGGAAACATTCGTGATTGGATAGACCAAAATTCCATCCATCTATGAGTCAGATGGTGCTCAGGGGACCATTTAGAATTCTGGACATTGTACCTAGATTGACTGCATGCAACACACTGTACTAGCCTGATACTCTCAGTTTGAAATCATGTTTCTGAAACTGCTTTCTGGGGTTTTCTTTGTAGCTGAGAGTCCACTGCTCGTGTGTTGTCAAGGGGTAGAGCATTGGCCGGGCCTTGCTCTCTGATGTTCTTACCAGCCTTTGCTCCTGTTCCAAGTCTCCAGCTCTCTGGGATTCTACTAGGCCAGTTCCTCTCTGAATCCCCAGGGTTGGCTTTGGAGTCACCGCTTTCATTCCCATCTGGATTTATCACTTCCCCAAGAACCTCATTGTCCTGTACCCTACCAGCTACCTACCTGCAGAGCTTGATTTCTTTTGACATGAAAACTCTCATGGCATAGACCAATGATTGGAATCCTCTGTTCTTCTACATGGCATAGACTAATGATTGGAATCCTTCTCTGTTCTTCTACATGGAAGGAGCCAGCCCTGGTGGAATGTCTCTTCCTGCACACTGTGATAAAGGCTCAAGTGAGCAATTTGGCCCTCATCCCCACAGGGATGCCGAGAAAGGTGGTATGTCTTCTGAGGGTGATCAGAAGATCACTCTTCCCATGTCCTCAGCACCATCACTTTCCCATAGAAGCCCATATTGGACAGAATCCCCAGAAATGTAAGCACTGAGGACAAAGTTTTCAGTCCAGCATCACCCGGGTGGGACTATGTGAACATCCACACAGGAGAAAAACCGTTTAAGTGTAAGGACTGTGGGAAGGTCTTTGATAGATCCTCATACCTTATACACAGGAGATTTCATACTGGAGAGTCCGTATGCATGTAAGGAATGTGCTGTGGTGTTTCTCTGACTCATACATCTTAGTATGCACAGAAAAAGTCACACTGGAAAGAAACCATATGCATATACAGAGTGAAAGTCTTTGCTTATTCCACAAGCCTTAGTACACAGAAAAACTCACACTGGAGAGATAATTTATACTTGTGAGCAAAGTTGGAAGGCATTTGCTTATTCCTGAAATCGTAGTTTTTATAATTTCTGTTTCATAGAAAACCCTTATATATGAGAGGTAGATATAAAGGCCTTTCATTTCTTCTCAGGTCTTTCTGAGCATAGGAAAGTTCATACAGGGGAATAAAATACTATTCGTGTCACTACTGTGGTACTGTGGTAGGGTCTTCACTTATTATTCAAACTTTGTTGTCCATAAGAAAACGCACATTGCATTGAATCCATATATACATATATAAATATATACATATACATAAATAAATAAATATATATATACATGTAAGGAGTGTGGCAAGGCCTTTGCTTATTTCACAGTCCCTTTGTGACACTGAAATTTTCATACTGGAGACAAACCTTATGTTTGTAAAGGCGTTGGCAAAGCCTTCACTTTCCCCTAACTCCTGTTTAAAGATAGGAAAATTCATACTCGAAGAAAACATATGTAGGGGTGTCGGAAGATTTTTACTCAATCCTCAAGCTTTGCTGTGTGAGAAAAATTTATCCTGGATTGACGCCTTATATATGAAATGATTGCAGGAAATTTTGATGCAATTGGCATAGCTTTCTGAACAGGAAAATTCACAATGCAGAGAAACCTCATATGTGTAAGAAATGTGGAAAGGTGTTCAGTTTGTCTTCAGCCCTTACTGCGCATGTGAAAAGTCATTTTGCAGTGAAACCTTATATCTGTCGGAGTGTGGGAAGGACTGTCCTGGATCCTCGGGCCTTATGCATAGGAGAATTCACAATGGAGAGAAGCTATATATAAATACACATATTTATATATATATGTAAGAATATATATATTTATGTAAGAATATGGAAAGTGCATTATTCGCACCTGCGACTTTAAAGAGAATCCTGGAAAATATCCTGTAAGTAAGGAATATAGGAAGGCCTTCATGTTCCCTCAAGCTTTAGTAAGTATAAAAGTTATGCTGGATCAGTCACTTCCATAATAACAATGGCCAGCGTCAGAACAGGGCCCTGAGGTAAAACAATTTAGTTTCAAAAAGTGGGTGGCGGGTTGATACAAAAGGACTATAAGGAAGGAAATAATCCTGTTACGTGTGAAAGCTTCCTGTGATAATAGTACCACAACTGAACGGTACTTGCTGATTATCCCCTGCACCATGGTTATGACAATGTCCTGGCATGTGGACTTCCCAGTATGTTAACTGGTAAATAATGGTTCTTAGTGATAAAGCAAGGTGGAAGGAATTAAATAAGAAGTAAATAGGTACAGACATTGCATTTTGCTGGGTACTGTCAAGACTCACCATGGTTTCATTCTTTGCTGTGACTCTGACGTGGCTCAGAGGCCCTGGTTTGCAGAGGATCATGGCAGAGATAAACCAGGATGCTGAGGTGAACTCTTGACGTTGGATAGACAGCCAAACCTCCATTCTTCATCCCCTTCTGTGTTATGTTCTGGGAGCCACATCCCGCAGTGCTGTCCATAATTTGTGTCCAGGTAGAGCCACATGCAAGGAAGCACTTCACTCGCTGTAGCATATCTGCACTCATTGTATGCAGTTTTCCATTTGATTTACACAAATACTGAGGGTAAATGTTTTGAGACTTAACATTTTGGAAGCAGTAAAATCCTAACAATCTATTCACTTAATCACTTAACTTCCCGTTAGTCGTCGATTTGCTCGAGCGGGCGCCAGTAACGTCTCCATTTGTCCCTGTCGCGTGCTAGTGTAGCCCAATGGCATCTCTTCGCTCCGGGAACATGGAGGGCCTCAAACCGATCGTTCATGACCTTGACAAAGAAGTCTGACCATCTGGTAGGTGGGCGGCCACGCGGTCTCTTGACATCCCGTGGAATCCAATCAGTAACAGCTCTAGTCCAACGGTCGTCTTTAAATCTCATTACGTGACCAGCCCATCTGATTTTCGACACCTTGGCAAATGAGACAGCGTCCCTGATCCTTGATCGTCGATGGATGTCAGAACTCCGGATTCGTTCTCTCATTTGAGTGAAACGTGATATTCCAAGCATAGCTCTTTCTATTCTTCTTTGGGAGACCTGAATGGCGTTCTCATCTTGTTTGCGTAGGGCCCAGGTCTCTGAGGCGTATGTTAATGCAGGAAGAACAGTGGAATCAAAGAGATGTGCCCGGAGCCGGAGGTTCTTCGTCCTCTTAGCTATTTCTTCGACGTTCTTGAAGGCGTTCCAAGCCGCTCTCTTCCTCCTGCGCAGCTCGGGTGCCAGGTCATTTCTCATGTTGACCTCTCGACCTAGGTACACATAGTTGTTGCATTCGGAGATGGTCGTTCCATTGAGAGCGAATGGGGCGTCAGGAACAAGGCTGTTTCTCATAAACACTGTCTTCGTAAGATTCAGCTGTAGTCCTACCTTTCCACACTCACGGTCAAAGTCGGCCAGCATTTGTGCCGCTTGGCTGATGTTTGGTGTTATTAAAACAATGTCATCAGCAAAGCGGAGGTGGTGTAGTTGCCGACCATCTATCTTCACTCCCATTCCTTCCCATTCCAGTCGGTGTCCTTGTCAACACAAACTTGGCCAAGAGCATTGATTCATTTGAATGCCTAACAACCCGAATCGGACGTTTACATTTGAATAGATGTGGCTCACTGCCTGCAGTTTCTATCTTCGTTGTCTACGCACCAACATCTCATTATGATGAAAGAGAAATCGAGAAGTTCTACATGGAGCTAGAGAAGTTCTATAAAGAAGACCACACCTTCTACAAGATCATTGTGGGTGATTTTAATGCCAAGATAGGACCGAGAAGATCAGCTGAAGAACTTCACATCGGAACCCATGGCCTAGAATGGAATGAGCAGGGTGAGAGACTGTCAGAGTTCATCATGTCGACCAAGACCATCCATGGTAACTCACAGTTCCAGAAGGCAGAATCTAAACGATGGACATGGGAGTCTCCCGGGGGACGATTCCACAACGAAATAGACCACATCATATTCAATCGACGGTTTTGCCTGACTGATGTCGCTGTTGTCCCAAAATTTCGAACGGGATCGGACCACCGTCTCCTTCGTGCAAAATTCTACTTCACAGAGCGGGGAGAAAGGGCTGCAAAGTTCAAAAAGAGAACTCCCAGAACGACCACCAACTGGGAACTCTTTGGTACTATTGCGGCAACATGGGAAGATGCCATTGTTGACAACATTGACGAGGAATACGATCGACTGGTTCAGCACCTCCATGAATGTGCGAGGAACGCCAAGAGAGAGATAGCCACAAAAAGTCGCCTATCTTCGAAAACTCTTGAGCTAATTCGCCAGCGTGGTTTGGCGCATGCCTCAGGCAACCGCAAGCTAACGTCCGAGCTTGCAAAGCAGTGCAGAGATGCGATCAGGGAAGACCTCAAAGAGAGAAGAGCAGAAGTACTGGTAGATGCGGCAGAAGCCGGGAAAAGTATTCGTAACGCCCGCCTGTCCTTCGCCAACTATAAGACCAAGATGACTGCCCTCCGACGTCCTGATGGATCCATCACATCCTCCAGAACGGCAATGGAGAAGATTATCCATGACTTCTACTCAAATCTCTTCGATAGCCATGTCCACTTGCCGACATACCAAATTCCACAGGATGGGTATGTCGTTCCCAACGTTCTCCCTTCCGAAATCCGACACGCCATTTCGTCAGTAAAGAAGCAAACAGCACCCGGCCCAGACAAGGTCAGACCTGAACACCTGAAGAACCTGCCGTCAGTACTCATCAATACACTGGCTCGGCTCTTCACTCGCTACCTGTCTGAATGCAAGGTTCCATCTCAATGGAAAACCAGCAGGACCGTACTACTGTTCAAGAAGGGAGACATCCATGACATTGGCAACTATCGCCCGATCTGCCTATTGTCTGTCATCTACAAGTTGTTCACTCGAGTCATCCTGAATAGGATTGGCAGAACACTAGATGAAGGACAACCATGTGAGCAAGCAGGGTTCCGCAAAGGATTCAGCACCATCGACCATATCCACACGATAACCAAACTCATTGAGGTTTCTCGGGAGTTCAAGATGCCGCTCTGCTTAACGTTCATTGATTTAAAGAAGGCCTTTGATTCTGTTGAGACGGAAGCGGTCATTGAAGCCCTAGCCAATCCGGGCATTCAAACCCAATACATCAGGATCCTCCGTGAGCTGTATTGCGGATTCACTACCAGGATCTCACCATTCTACAAAGAAGTGATCGTTGATGTCAAGAGAGGGGTGCGGCAGGGTGATACCATTTCACCAAAACTCTTCAGTGCCACCCTCGAGAACATCATGCGACGACTGGAATGGGAACAATCTATTATACACCAAAATGTTAAATACCATGTAGATCTGTGCAAAAGGCCAAGCTAGTACGCAAAGTGACCAGTGTGCTTTGCTGCCTGTTAGCCCCATGCATGGCTCCATGCTGGGGGTTGTTCTGTACTTAATTGTGGTGTTTTATGTACTTAATTATGTATTTTTTAAAAAATTTTATTAGTGAAACACCATGAGGTACAGTTGTAGACTTACAAATTTTTCTGCTTGGATTTCAATTATGCAATGATCAAATATCTATCCCTCCACAATTGCCCATTTTCCACCACCACGGGTCCCAGTATCCCTCCCACCCCCATTCCCCCTATCCCACCCTGCCTCTGTGGCAGGACATTCCCTTTAGTACTCTCTCTCCTTTTGGTGTTGTGGTTTGCAAAAGAGGCATTGAGTGGCAATCATGTTTGGTCTATAGTCTACTTTCAGCATGCTTCTCCCATCCTGGGAGGATCCTCCCAATTACCTTTATTTGGTGCTCCATTCTCTATCTGAGCTCCCTTTTCCTCTAGAATGTGTGTTGGGGAAAACCTGACAGTTCTTAAGAGTTACTTCTGGTGGTTCCCATGCCACTATTGGGGATGTCAGGGACTGAATTCAGGTTGACCGAGTTCATGACAAGTGCCCAACACACTATACTACCCCTCGGGCCACTGTTGGTTTGAAATATTGTTTCTGAAACTGCCTCCTAGGGTTTTTCTTGTAGGCATGAGTCCACTGCTCTGGTGTTGTTAAGGGGTAGAAGCCTTTCCTCCAGTTCCAGTGTCTCTCTGGCTCTCTGGGTTGTTTCTAGAGCAGTTCCTCTCTGCATCTCCAGGGCAGGCTTCAGAGTCACTGTGCAATACAGGATCAGGGGACTTCCTCTCCAGACCCCCACTTTGTGACTGAGCTCTCTAGCCACCACTTCTCAGTCCTTTATGTGAGCCCATTCCACGTGCAGTACACTTTTTTTTTTCTTTTTGGGTCACACCCAGCAGTACTCAGGGGTTTCTCCTGGCTCTTCTGCACTCCTGGCCCTGCTTGGGGGACCATATAGAATCCAGATGTTGAACCTGGGTAAGCTGCGTAGAAAGCAAACCCCATATCCACTGTGCTATCGCTCCAGCCAACCAGCCTTACACATTTACCTGCATTTTCCTAGTTTTTCTCTGCGCAGCTGGTCTCTGGCCATTTAAGGCTGCTTGCAGAAGCGGAAGTGACATCACAGCAGGGCATTTTGGTGTTTGCTTGCAAGAAGCTTGATCAGCCTCCATTTGTTGTGCAGGTGAGGGGTGAAGTGGCTGTTCCGCGTGGAAGGGGTCTGTGAAGGCCGGTCTCCTGGCAGAACACTAGCGGCCTCCCGTGAGTGCCCCGCCCTGCGCATCCCAGTCTCCACACTGTGAGGGGTGGGGCCAAGCCAGCTCTAAGGATACTTTTCCGCTCCTTTTTCAACCGATATCCAGGTGGTTCCTGAGGCACGCCAGGGTTTTGTGGGGGACGCGGAACTTTGGTGAGTGCAGTGGGGGCTGTAAAGGGGTGCAGGGGTCACGGGTGTGAGTCCATGGTTCTGGGGATCCCCTGCAGCCACAGTCGCCTTCAGCTGCGCCGTAAGGCAGTGGCGGGTGGGTACGGGGCTGAGCGTGGTGGCTACAGAGCATCAAGGCTGGGTGGTCCTGACCCTCCCAGCACGGGACTGTGCTGGGCGCTGTCCTGGACGCTTTGGCCCCGACCTCAGTGCTGTAGAACCTTCAAATTCTCTTAGAGGACTGGAGAGATAGAACAGAGGTTAGGGTGTTTGCTTTGCATCAGGCCCACCCAAGTTCGATCTCCGAGCTCCACCAGGATGGGTGCCTCAGCGCAGAGTCATTAGTTTCTCGTCCATATCGCCATTGATTCCTCCAAAACTATAAAAGGCCTGTTCATTTTTGAGTGGTGGGAGTGGCAGCTCCCAAATGGCAAATAACACTGTAGCCCTCAGTCACTATTCATTAGTAGCCTTGATGTCCAGACCATCCTGTGGGCGTGGTTCTAGGGATGGTTGCGATTTGCAAATGAAAATTTACTTTGGGGCTATTTTGGTTGTATTTTGGGCGCTTCTGTGGAAGCTCGGGGCTTACTTCAGGAGCAGCACTCTGGAATACTTTTTTTTTAAGTTCTTTATGGTTCATGTGAGATGCCGAATATCGATCTGGGTCAGCATGGGCATCGCCCCTCCCAGCTTACTATCTCTGACTCCACATTGTTGTTTTTTTCTAACGTAGGATTTCTTTATCCTAAAATCAAGTTGAAAATTGCACCCCGACTCTTCCTCTCTCCCTGATCAGGCAAAACTCGGCTATTGCACTGAGTACTGAGAGTTGTGTTCCAATAATGTATGGGCATGCGCTGTGTGCCTTTGGTGGCTATGATTGGTCTCCCCACCCTGACCGGTGAAGGGTGACAGAGGATCGAAGAAGGAAACGGGCCCAGGCTCTTGGTGATCTGCTGGATATTAACCCACAGTGTTTTAGGCTTCATCTATGAATTGCCCCTTTTCCTTCTTCCAGAGAAGCTTATCATGTCCTTGCTAACATCTCTAATTTAGTTAAAGTTTATCTTTAACATTTCCTTTGTATGTAACAGTTCCCTCGCGTTGTCTCAGTTCCCCACGTCAGTCTTGATTACTTATAAACCATAACTTTCTGGTAATTCTCAACTTTGTATTTGTACAAGCTTTGTAGTTGAAGTGGCTGTGTATTTGTACCTGCTTTCCTGTTTCCCCTATAGTTTTTTATGTTTTTACTCTACAGCACTGTTCTTTGGTTAAACACAGAAAGACCATCGATGCTTATACTCCTAATATTTGGGAGTTGATGGACTCAAGTATATCCACTCCTGGGCATAATTGCTTGGTCATAATTACTTGACTCGAGCTTCAGTTGCTGTAGCTCCTAACACACCAAAAGGGAGGTTCTGCCGTGGGACTTGGATGGACCCGGGGCAAGTGGGAAAACTACCCTGGCTTCGGAATGGAACATTCTAGAATGCATGGTCTTGATGCAAACTGTTACAACGTTAGAGATAGGACCCCCATGGGGAAGGACAAGCTGAACTGGCCTGAAGACTTAGTCTGGGGTTTACAGTAAGAGCCTTGCTTGCTCTCAGAGCCCATAGAAGTAAGTGTTAAAAGCTTTATATGCTCTGGGGGCTGGAGAGATAGCACAGCAGGTAGTGTGTTTGCCTTGCAGGCAGCCGACCTGGGTTTGATTTCCAACATCCCTTATGGTACCCTGAGAAGTGCCAGGAGTAACTCCTGAGCGCAGAGCCAGGAGTATCCCCTTGTATCACCGGGTGTGACCCAAAAAAGAAAAAAAAAAGCCTTATTTGCTGTCAAAGCCCAGAGAATTAAGTTTTGGCATCTTTGTCTCTTACTGTGTTTATCCAAACAACTACAAGTGTTGATAACTTATACAACTAGAGGAAAAGATAAGAGACAGAGTGTCTCCTTGGGTGAATCTCCCCCATGAGAATTTCCTCTGCCAAATATTTATCTGCGTAAATGATCAGTCATTCCTATGTCCTTACCTCATGCCCCCTCAGATGTTCTCAAAGTATGGTAGCTGTTCTCCAATAAACAGGTCACTTTTACCATCAGGATGTGATTTTATGTCTTCCTTTCACTCTTTCTCTGTTGGGAAGGGTTCCAGAGTTGTGGAGGGAGCGCTGGGCTACCAACACCTCACCGCACCCTAACATTATACGTTGTGGACTCACAGTGATGAGTTGCTCTTTATTCCGTTCTCCTGTGTACCTATACCAGTCTCCCACTGCTCCTCATTCCCTCTCCTCACCTGTCTTCCACAGCCTTTATTCTACAGCCCATCCCACAGAGTTAGGGGTAGAAAATACACAGAGATGTGGTTGTACAATCAAAGGATGTAAAGCCCTTCCCTCAGGGGAAACTTCTAGGACAAAAATCTAACTTGAAGGAGAGATCAGCTCAAGGGCAGGATTTTCTCTAAGGACATATTTTTTCTTTGCTTAGTTAATATTCATTGAAACAGTCATCTTAAATTTACACTTACTCTTTCTTTTCATTTTGAATGGACACAGTAAGAGGTATATTAAGTTTATAGGGTGTCTCCTATAGCTCCCAGACTACACTCCCCAGGACAGGTTAGTCCATCCTAAGCACAGAAGGATCCTTATCCAGTTGCTTATGTTTGGATCATAATGGAATTTGTTATGGTGCTTACCTGTTCCTTTTCAATGCAAGGATAGCTCACTTCTATCCTGTGTCCATTTAGTCTCTTGCTTTTGGGGTGCGAAGAACAAAGGGCAGCTGAGGTTTAAGTCTCATAAACATGACAATGCCCAGGAGTATATAGTGTCTGCAGTCAATTAACTCTGAAGTTACAAAAGCATAATATTGCCTTCCTTTTTATATACAAAGCTGAGGGCTGGGGACATGGCCATCCCAATCCTCCCAGCACAATCTTCCCAACCTGGGACTGCACTGGTCCTTGTTCAGGAGCAAAAAAGGATATTTTTTTCTAAAGTAAACTGTAGAGGATATAAAGGAAAGAGAAAGTCAACATTTTATTTACAAATACAAAATCCAGAGATCTCTGAAGAATCTGACTTTACAATTCACAGGTTGTGGTTATGGGAAATGGGTGAATAATGTATAGCGGAAGCAGAGCACAGGGAAGTTAAAGATGAATACTAAGGAAATGGGAGTGATTGGGATGGTTATTACTCAGTTAGCCTCAGCACCTTGTAGCAGATGAGAAACGATGAACCAATATTAAACCTAAATTGTTTAGAACTAGAATCCGACCAGGGTAGAGGGTTTTGTTTTTTTAAGCAAGAAAGTTTTGGTTTTCCAGGAGTCAGGACATTTGCTCAGAAATCTCACTGGGTGTGGTAGGAGCACATTTACTTAGGGCTGTAGCCATAGTACAGTGAGTATGAATTTAACCATCCAAGCAATCGACCCAAATTCTATCCCCTGCATCCCATAATGTCTGTACCAGAGTGATTCCTGCATATAGAGCTAGGAGTAAGCACTGAATCTGCCGGTTGTGGCCCCAAAACAAAAATCACACAAAGTCACAGTTATATATACAAATATATATGCACAAACAATGGTGAAAGAACAATAGGGGTTCAGAAGAAACTGTGAGTTTCTGTAGCAGGGATAGATCAAAAATAGGGGATTTTTTTTTCTTTTTTGGGTCACTCCTGGCGATGCACAGGGATTACTCTTGGCTTTGCACTGACGAGTGCTCAGGGGACCACATGGGATGCTGGGAATCGAACCTGGGTTGGTCGCGTGCAAGGCAAACACACTACCCGCTGTGCTGTCTCTCCAGCCCCAAGGATAGGGAAGTTTTAAGGACCAGAAATTTGAGTCTTTTAATGTTTCACTCTCAAATTTGTCTTTGTACATCATTTTTCCCCGCTTCGGTAGAATTTGCCTTTTTTCTTGTTATATTTTTCACCGCAGCCTACAGTGCTCAGTGTTTACTCTTGTCTCTGAGCTCGGGGATCATTTGACAGGAGTCAGGGTAACATTCTGTGTTTAGATAACATTGATTCGATGTTAGTTGACAACTGCAGGATCAGGGGACTTCTCCTTACCCCCAATCCCACAGTGTGTGACCGACCAGTCCAGCATTTGCCTCTCCACTCCTCTATTCGAGTCCATCCCCCTTGCAGCACAGATTTACCTGGGTGGCAAAAAGGTTCTCAGTGCTTAGACTCTGGCTCTTTAAGGTACCTAATCGAAATGGACGTGATGTCATAAGTGATGTCATAAATGTTATGGTTCATTTTCCATTCCTGACTCAGACACTGGGGCTGTGGCTCACTTGGCAAAGGACAAGTATATTTGCTCCCCATCCTGGAAGGGGGACTCTGAAGAAGGATTTAGTTGCAGGATTCGAGCAACCTCCTGTGAGCAACCTGCGCCTTCCCGTTTCCACACTCTGAGCCGAGGGGCCGAGCCAACTTGGGGGGCACTTTTGCGCTGGTTTTTCACTTGTTCGCCAACATCAAGGTGGATCGTGAGGTGTGATGGAGGTTTTAGGGGGACGCAGAGCTTTGGGGGTGCGGTGGGGGCTGTCTCAGGGTTCAGGAGTGACAGTTCTGAGTTTGTGATTCTGGGGTGCCTCTTTCGCCACGATTGTCTCCAGCTCTGGGATGGGGCAACAGTGGGTGAATGCGGGAATCATCTGAGGGCTTGGCTATTCCAATCGTCCAGCAGTCTCATGTTTGAACCATTGGCCCTAAGCTCGCTTCTGTAGAATCTCCAGATTTGAGGGGCAGAGCTTCAGCCCCTCCACCTAATTGCAGGAGACCTGTTACTGGTCATCTTCCTTGTCTGCCGTGATAGCCGCGATCATGCGGGGTATATGGGGCGGGGGGGAGGGGGCCTGCAGGTGGCAGAGGTTTGCCAATGAAAATGTATTTGGGGGGCTATTTTTGGTTCTTTATATTTTAGGGGGGAGAGAGAGCAAGTACGCGGAGATGCTCATGAGTTACTCGAGTTTCTAGGCTCAGGTATTATCCCTGGCAATGCTGGGGGCTATATGGGATACAGAGGATTGATTGGTTCATCTAGTCAAGCACCCAGTTCACATTATTGCCTTCTAACCACAATACCAGTGTATCTTTTTCTGGTTCATGAGTTTCAGGTCCCTCACATCAAGCTGCAAAGCACGCCTGACTCTTCATCTCTCCCTGAGCAAACGACACCTGCCATTGTGGTAAATACTGAGGTCCCCAGGACAGATTGCCCAGGTGCATGTCCTTATCCACCCTGCAAGTGAGTGTCGAAGGTTTGTTCACTCTAAGTCACATGGTGGAGCCACATTCCAGGCTACGGTTCCCATGGGGCAGCACTGCTGCCAGCCTGCAGGGGGGCGCTAGTATTCGGGAGCTCCTGGGCTGAGAGTCGGTCCCTGGAAGGGCCTACAGGGACTTTCCTGTGGGAGACAGAGAGGAATCCGGGGATCAGAGAAGGCTGTCTTTTCCTCCCCTGTAGCCTGGGCCCAGGCTCCTCTCCTGAAGTGCAGCACAGATGCCAACAAAATTTGCATTCCCAGCGGAGACAGGAGCTTCTGCCATTGTCTCCCAGAGGTGGAATTGTGAGGCTGTGCCCGAGGGTGTGGCTGGTCTGAGCTCAGGAGTCGGAGGAGGTACTGCTCTCTGGTGCTCACTGTTCTTACTTCTCCAGTTCTTTGCACGGAGCCTCCTGCTGATCCTCAGAACGACAGTGACAGGAGAAGATGGTGACGCGGCTTCTGAAAAACCGTCCCCAGGTAGGAGTAGATGGATAGAATGACATGAGATAGTACCAGGAGTGCCCCCGCTTCCAGGGCCATCTATTTGGATTTCTTTTGGATGGATTCCAAGATGAGACTTCTGATCGGATCGTCCCATTCTGCTGTTTGAAGCTGCTTTTGTGTATGTTTGTTTTGTTTTATTTGGCTTTGGGGCCGACCCAGTGGTGCATGAGGAGTACTCAAAGCTCAGTGCTCAATGCTCATTCCTGACAGGTCTAGGTGACCAATGGGATGCTGGAGGTCCAAAGGTTTCTTCTTGGGTTTTCTGTTTTATTTGGGGTAGCAGAGCAAGAATTCTTGCAATCATTTCTTGTGCTGCACTCTGGCATTGCCCCTGGCAGTGCTTGTGGGACCATATGGGATGTTGAGGATCGCCAGTCCTACATGCTCTCCCCGGAACAGCTGTCCTGTTATGCCAACCTGCTGCTTTGGTTTCTTTTGCATTGTTTTTGTCATCAGCTGTCCTCTTGACTCTGTGCTCTGGATTCACAAATGACTGGCCTCAGAGCACCCTGGGGTGTGCTGGCCCTGTTTGCACCCTGGAAACTACAGTGACTTGGGCCCCCAGCCTTGCTTTTCTCTTGTTTTGTCCTTCCTACTTTGGAGCGACTACCTGCTCAGACATATAGTCTTACATTCACATAATTTTTTGTGTGGATTTCTGGGCATGCGCCGATCCCAAGGAGAAAGAGCCAAGGATCTCTGAGGCCAGCAGAGATGTTGGGGTCCAGAAACTTCTACCTTCTTTGAGCGGGATTTGGGGCAGTCCTGAGCAGTGAGTTCCTACAGGCACACATGCCATGCACTGCTCTGAGTAGTTGTCTATATGGACTGTCGAGTTCTCAATCCTAGTGGTCATGTGCTGTGGGAGTGCAGTGGTGAGCGTGCAGTGGTTTTTGCTGCACGCAGGGATAGTCTTTTGGATCGTACAAGTCTGTGTTCAGGTGATCCTCTCTACAGTGCTCACTGGACCAGTGGTGCACAAATTGGTCCTGGGGTTACCAGGAAAGGCAGATACATCCAAAAACCTTCTGTATAACGTCCTCCCACTTTAGCAGAACTAGCTGACTTATGTGATTTCTGGGACCCATCAGTCATGCGTGTGTATGGAGGCTGTTCATTCGGAGGGGAGAGGACAAGCGACAATATAGGACCCTGGGACCTGGCCTCAGAGTAGTGGGAATGAGGCTAAGATAGACTCTGACTCCCACCCTTCCTGTGTGCTGACTCAGGACGCAGTGACCTTCCATGACGTGGCTGTGAACTTCACCCCGGAGGAATGGTCATACCTGGCGACCTCTCAGCAGACGCTCTACAGGGACGTGTTGCTGGAGACCTACCAGCATCTGCAGGCTGTCGGTGAGAACAGTGTGGAGCCAACTTTGTCTGAAAAGACCCACGTGTGCTCCCTGGGGTTGGGCGGCAGCTGTGTGTCCAACAGTAGCTCTGTGACAGGTTGGGATGTTGGACAGCCGTGCAGTAGCTGTTCCCTCCCTGGTTTATTTTTAGGGTTCACCTATATATACTCAGGGCTTCCTCTCATCTTTGTCCTCAGAAATCATTCTTGTGGGGTAGCGGTACTCTATGGGGTGATTCAGATCAACCCGTTTCAACTGTGCCCATGGGAAGATCCCTATCTGCCCAGTTATCGCCCAGGTCCCTTTAAATAGTTCCATCCATTGGTGAATCAATTTACTTTGTGTACTACACGAATTTTTGTGTGTTTAATTGGTTTTGCTGTTGCCTTTGTTTGTGAGGCACAGTCCACAATTCTCCTGGCTCTGTGCTAACGGATGACTCCTAAGAGTGCTCAGGGGCCATGGGGTACCGTGGACTTGGCAACTTAAAATGTTGGTGCCTTACCACAGGATTTGCTATCTCGTCTCTCAACTCATTCCTCGCTGCCCTATTTCAGTACTTGGATTTACTTCTAATGGTTCTTGTGAGACTTCCGCAGGACTTAGGGTTTGCTCCTGGACTCTGCACTCATACAGGAAAGAAACCTCATGAATGTCAGGCATGTGGAAAGGCCTTTATTCAGAACTCGAGTCTTAATAGACCTATGAAAACTCATAGTGGAGAGAAGCCTTCTATATGTCCGGAGTGTGATAATGCCTTTACTCGACCCTCAGACCTCAGTATACATAGAAGTATTCACACTGGAGAGAAACCATATATATGTAAGGAATGTGGAAAGGCCTTTGCGAAAGCCTCAAGTCTTAGTGTACATAGGAGAATTCACACTGGAGAGAAACCGTATATATGTAAGGAATGTGGGAAGACCTTTGCTGTAGCCTCAAGTCTTAGTGTACATAGGAGAATTCACACTGGAGAGAAACCGTATATATGTAAGGAATGTGGAAAGGACTTTGCTAGAGCCTCTAGACTTAATTTACATAGGAGAATTCACACTGGAGAGAAACCATATATATGTAAGGAATGTGCTAAGGCCTTTGCTGAATCATCAAGACTTAGTGTACATAGAAGAATTCACACTGGTGAGAAACCATATACATGTAAGGAATGTGGAAAGGCCTTTGCCAGAGCTTCAGGACTTAGTGTACATAGGAAAATTCACACTGGAGTGAAACCGTATATATGTAAGGAATGTGGAAAGGCCTTTGCTGTAGCCTCAAACCTTAGTGCACATAGGAGAATTCACACTGGAGTGAAACCGTATATATGTAAGGAATGTGGAAAGGCCTTTGCTTTGGCCTCAAGACTTAGTGAACATAGGAAAATTCACACTGGAGAGAGACCATATATATGAAAGGAATGTGGGAAGGCCTTTGCTATAGCCTCAAAACTTACTGTACATAGGAGAATTCACACTGGAGAGAAACCGTATATATGTAAGGAATGTGGGAAGTCCTTTGCAGAAGCCTCAAGCCTTAGTGTACATAGGAGAATTCACACTGAAGAGAAACTGTATATATGTAAGGAATGTGGGAAGGCCTTTGCTACAGCCTCAAGACTTAGTCTACATAGGACAATTCACACTGGAGAGAAACCGTATATATGTAAGGAATGTGGGAAGGCCTTTGCTTTGGCATCAAGACTTAGTGTACATAGGAGAATTCACACTGGAGAGAAACCGTATATATGTAAGGAATGTGGGAAGGCCTTCGCTGGAGCCTCTACAGTTCGTGAACATAGGAAAATTCCACACTGGAGAGAAACTATATATATGTAAGGAATGTGGGAAGGCCTTTGCTGGAGCATCAAGACTTACTGCACATATGAAAATTCATCTCAGAGAGAACCCTCATCAGTGTCAGACCTGTGGGAAGGGATTCACATGGTTCTCTTCCCTTACTCTACAGATGAGAATTCATAATGGAGAGAAGCCTTAGATATGTCTGGAGTGCGAAAAGTTCTTTAATTCATCCTCACAATTGACTGTACATAGGAGAATTCACAGTGGAGAGACACCGTATATATGTAAGGAATGTGGGAAGTCCTTTGCTGAAGTCTCAAGCCTTAATGTACATAGGAGAATTCACACTGGAGAGAAACTATATTTGTAAAGAATGTGCGAAGGCCTCTGTATGTCCTCAATACTTAATGTACATAGGAGAATACACACAGGAGAGAAACCGTATACATATAAGAAGTGTGGAAAGGCCTTTTGAGAACCCTCAGATGTAGTGTACATAGGAGCATTCATGCCGGAAAAAAACCTTATATATGCGAGGAATATTGGAAGGCCTTCTGCCATTCTGAATCCTTGCTAAGTACAGGAATATTCACAGTGGAGGGAAACCTTATCCGTGTCAGACTTGTGGGAAGGCCTTCATTTGGTGCTATCCAGAAATACAAAGACAAATCTCAAAACCCAGCGCCTTTTAGCAGAAATGCATCTGGACCCTGCAGTAAGTTACTGTCCCCGGTACACTCCAGGGGGAATTGGTGCTGTTCCCCCAACGACTCCCACTTGGTGGCTCAGTGGCCTCAATCCTCCAAAGGCCTTTGGAAAGTTAGGTTTGGACCCACACTCACGAAGCTACGTGGGGCCTCTCAGGATGGGGTGGAGCCGGCCAATTCCTCCCCACCCCAACAAGAGCCTAAGCGATTCCCACGAACCGCCTCTCTGACTCATGATAAAGCTGTTTAATGGCCATAATCCCAGAGACTCAGGAACAAATCTCGGAACCCAGCAGGTTTTGGCAGAAATCCCTCCAGATTTAGTTGTTAAAATTTCAGAATTTCAAAATTATATGTTATTTATAACCAGCAATCGAAAAAGAATTGTCTACTGTTGCGTTTTCGCCAGACCTGAGTGCTTGGGTAAAAATCCCAAATAATAATGGTGGGTCTCGTGTCAAAATATTGAATGTAATCAAAGTAGTAAGAAGAATGTGGAAATTATCTGCCCCACAGGTAGGGGGAGGCTGTGGAATGGCAGTATACTTGGGTTTTTAGTGGTGGAAAATAGGCACGGTGAAGGGATGGGTGTTTCATTGTATGACGAAAAATTAAACCTGAAAGCTTTGTAATTGCTCTCCCATTTTTTCCCATTTTCTCCCATTTATTTAGAAATGGCCAGAGGAATAGTAGAGCAAGTAGGATGCTTGCCTTGCATGTGGCCAACCCAGGAGTCCACCAGTCTACAACATCTTTGAGTTGCTCATTGGACATTGAGTATCCCCTTCTCATCCCTAGAACATGTGATATGGGGGTGTGGCATGGGGGTAGGGGTATCTTCTCCCAGGATCTGTTTATTATGGAGAGATCCTGTGCTTTCCTTTCTTGACTTTGTTGTCATTCTTCCTCACCTGTCAGTTATGTCGAGTAGTACATGTGTTTCAAAGCCCTTGTGTTCCTGGCTATAACTAGCCTGACTGTACACGCAAAGGGCCGGGTGCCGTTTCTGGACTCTGCTCAGTCAATCTGACACCATGCATATCTTTGCCTTTGGATCATTGCCATGTTTTTTTGAATATGGGAAGAAATTAAGTGTTCTTTTGTTTTGGGGCCTGGGGATGATCAGCAATTATTCCTGGTGATTCTCGTAAGTTGCTTTTGGCAGTGTTCAAGGATCAACCCCTGTCAGCCTCATGCAAGTCAAATGCCTACCTGCTCTACGCTTGTACGCACCAAAAATTGTTTTATTGTGTGTATGTTAAATTGTGACTGTGAGCCCATAGTGAAGTTAATTAGGACCAGAAGAGCAGTGCATCACTGTGGGTGCTCGCCTTACAAATGCCACCTACCTTCGATGTCCAGCATCCCCTATGGTATCCCAAGCATCACTGGGTCTGATTAAAAACAAAACCCAAAAGGATTTTTTGGGGATTGCCAAGCTCCTCCTAGCAACATTTCCCACAGATTTTCCATTTCTCTAGGCTTGTTTTGACTGTGAGAACTATGGAGATGTCCTCCACCTGCTTGGTCATTCTACTGCATTCCATTCAACATTGGACTAATTCTCATTGTGCATATTGTTTGATTTCAGAACTCAAATCACAGGTTCAGGATATGGCATTACAGCAATTTCTTTAGGAAACAGGGGTATTGCATACAAGTGTGCTGTAAGATTCTCTTCTTGAAACTAACTATTATGCCATTGGATTGCTCAATGGACCGAGCATGAGACTTGAAAGGTGGGGTCCGGCTCCATCCCCACAACCACATCTATGGTCTCAGCATCACAGGAGAAATATCGGAGCCTAATGCTGAGAATAGAGGGTCTTTAACCTCAGTGGGTACTGCAATCTGGAAATTTATTTTATTGTATTGTTTTTTAAAGTTTTCATTAAAGTGCCAGTATTTTTAAAGTTTTTAGTAGTTGTATTTAGGCGTACAATAATTGAACACCAATCCCTGCATCAGCTTCCCTCTACCCATGTTCCCGTATTCCCTCCCCACCCCAGTCCCCACTCTACCCCCGCCTGTCATCTGGACAAGCACATGACTAGGTTTCAGTGGTCACAGCTTAGATCTCTTGTTTTCAGTTCTGTTGCATCTGTGTTTTGGGTAAATGGTTACACCCCTCACTCATGTCACTGGCTTAAATGAATCCCTGATCCCTGTAAACTTCTGGTTCTCTTCCGCCCCAAATTTCTTTCCTTCTTTGTCCGGCTTCTCTCTAAACACTGGAATCAGGGATGATTGAAGCAGCCCCTTTACAGTACATTTCCACATCCAGTGTTCGGTATTCCACCAATGAGTGAACATCATCCAGTTTTTTTTTGTTTTGTTTTTATGGCTAACTTCAGTCAAGACAGTATCTTCCAGTTCCAACCGTGTTGCTGCATGAAAGAAGTAATTCTAAAACCTAAAATATAGATCACTTGATCCCCCTTTATTCATCGATTTATTCGAGTGGGTGCCAGTAACATCTACATGCATGCCTGTTGCGTGCTAGTGTAGCCCAATGGCATCTGTTCGTTCTAGGAACATGCAGAGCCTCAAACTGATCATTCAGGGTCTTGACGAAGAAGTCTGACCATCTTGTAGGTGGACATCCACGCGATCTGTTGACGTGCTGTGGAATCCAGTCAGTAATGGCTCTAGGCCAGTGGTTGTCTGCAAACCTCAGTACGTGTCCAGCCCATCTGATTTTTGATGCCTTGGCAGATGAGACAGTGTCCCTGATTCTTGACCATTGACAGAGATCAGAACTCCAGATTCTATCTCTCATTTGAGTCATGCGTGATATTCCAAGCATAGCTCTTTCGATTCCTCTTTGAGAGACCCGAGTAGCGTTCTCATCCTGTTTTCATAGGGCTCAGGTCTCTGAAGCATATGTTAATGCAGGAATAACAGTGGAATCGAAGAGATGTGCTTGTAGCTGGAGGTTCTTTGTCCTCTTAATTATTTCTTCAACGCTCTTGAAAGCATTCCAAGCCGCTCTCTTCCTCCTGCATAACTCAGGTACCAGGTCATTCATCATATTGATTTCTCAAACTAGGTATATATACCTGTTGCAATCAGAGATGGTGGTTCCATTGAGAGCGAATGGAGCATCAGGAACGAGGCTGTTTCTCATAAACATTGTCTTTGTAGGATTCAGCTGTAGTCCGATATTTCCACACTCACGGTCGAAGTAGGGCAGCATTTGTGCCTCTTGGCTGATGTCTGGTGTTATTACAACGATGTCATCAGCAAAGCGGAGGTTGTGTAGTTGACGACCATCTATGTTCACTCCCATTCCTTCCCATTCCATTCATCTCATTATGTTCTTGACGGTGGCACTGAAGAGTTTTGGTGAAATGGTATCACCCTGCCGAACCCCTCTCTTGACATGGATGCTTACTTCTTTGTAGAATGGTGAGATCCTGGTAGTGAATCCATAATAGAGCTCAAGGAGGATCCTGATGTATTGCGTTTGTAAACCCTGATTGGCTAGGTCTTCAATGACCGCTTCCATCTCAACAGAATCAAAGGCCTTCTTTAAATCAATGAACGTTAGACAGAGCGGCATCTTGAACTCCTGAGAAACCTCAATGAGCTTAGTAAACGTGTGGATATTGTAGATGGCACTGAATCCTTTTCAGAACCCGGCTTGTTCACATGGTTGTTCTTCATCTAGTGTTCTGCTAATCCTATTCAGGATGACTCGAGTGAACAGTTTGTAGATGACAGACAATAGGCAGATTGGGAGATAGTTGCTGATGTCGTGGATGTCTCCCTTCTTATATAGTAGTACAGTCTTGCTGGTTTTCCATTGGAATGGAACCTTGCATTCAGACAGCGTGTGAAGAGCCGAGCCAGTGTATTGATGAGTACTGATGGTAAGTTCTTCAGTTGTTCAGGTCTGATCTTGTCTGGCCCAGGTGCTTTTTATTTCTTTACCGACGAGATGGCATGTTGAATTTCGGAAGGGGGAACATCGGGAACTATATATCCATTGTGCGGAATATGGTATGTGGGCAGGTGGACGTGCCTATTAAAGAGATATGAGTAGAATTCATAAATAATCTTCTGACTGCCCTTCTGGAAGATGTTACAGATCCATCAGGATGTCGGAGGGGAGTCCTCTTGGTCTTGTAGTTGGTGAAGGATAGGCGGGCATTACAAATGCTTTTCCCAGCTTCTGCCGCGTCTACCAGCATCAGTGTTCTCCTGTCTTTGAGATCATCCTTGATGGCTTCTGTGCATTGTTTTGCCAGCTCAGACGTTCGCTTGCGGTTGCCTGAGGCATGTGCCAAGCCACGTTGGTGAATAAGTTCAAGAGGGCTCGAAGAAAGGCAGTTTTTTCGTGGTTATCTCTTGCGTTCCTGAGAGTCCCAGCAGCAGGAATCCCTGAGCACTGCTGGTGTGACCCTATCCCCATCTAAGTAAATGGAGCAAGATAACAGAAAACTCATAGATCCCCGAGAGGAATCTGTTTTAGGTGAGATGTTTTCAAAGGTCTGTCTCGGCTGTGTGGTGATGCATCATTGCCTTTGCACGTGTATCCCACTAAGCTATCCCACTAAGCTCCACACTAAGCTAGTACCAATCCCAGTCTCGGGCCCCTTTTATTTTCACTCTAATATGGTGCTTCAATTTTCTGCAGAGGGAGTTATTTCCATTACTGTGTCTGTTCTTTGAGTTGGAAAAAAATTAAACGGCTATGTGACCTGCCGTCGGTCTATTTTGTTTGTCCATCTTGCTGAAATATTAGTTCGTTGCCTGGAAAATCCATCCACGTGTCAGAATTGCAACCATGTTGGGTTAATGTTAGAAACCAACCTGCAGGTCTAGAATTTTTTTGACGAGAAGACTATCAGGCACAGCACAGTAATTGGAATCCTTCTCTGCTGTCCCTTGGGTAGAAACAGCCCAGGTGGAATTCTTCTGGTCATGCACACTGTGACAAAATCTCGAGTGAGCAGTTATGCCCTCAGCCCCATGAGGATGCCAAGACAGGTAGGATGTCTTCTGTGGGTTACCAGTAGGAAGTGAGAAACCACGCTGCAAACAAGCGCTCCCCTGGGTAAAGATACTCGGAGACTGTTCTGCTAAGTTCATGAACACAAACCGCCCCAGGAGAGAAGCCCCTGGACTGTGGGAGAGGAGCACTGTTTATAGTGAGTCCAGTTATGTGTCCCACAAGATATGAAGACTTGAATCGAACCCAGGTTACCCAATTGAAAGAAAGCTCTCACACACTTTGGCTCTCCATACAGCCCCACAATCATGCCAGAGTGCTTCCTGTGTGCAGAGCCAGGAGAACCTCTGCGCCTTGCTGAATTTGTGGCCCCCATACCATGAACAAACCAAATAAAAACAAAACAGCCTCAGTCCCTTATTGAAGGATTCCCTCACCCCAACGTGGACGTTTCTGAGCTGTATCTTGCTGTATCCATGCTGCCTCTTCCTCGTAGAAGAGGGTTGGGTACCCTCAGAAAGTGGGGTGATGAAGTGTGGGTTGCCCATAGCAGGAAATATTTCTAAATGGTTTCGTCACAGACATAACAAAGTGGCTTCAGATGTTTTTCAGCTCAGACTCTCACTGTCACTGTCCTCGCGTTTTTCATCGAGTTGCTTGAACGGGCCCAGTAACATTGTGAGACTTGTTACTGTGTTTTGCATATCAAATATGTTACGGGTAGCTTGGGAGGCTTTACCGTGTGGGCAAGATACTCTCGGTAGCTTGCCGAGAGGGGTGGAGGAATGAAACTTGGGCCGGCCATGAAGGTCGCCTGCACGGCAAACGCCCTACCTGCTGTGCTATGGCTTCAGCCTTGCAAATTTGCCTTGCTGTTTCCACGTCAGGTTCAATACTCTGCACCCATCGTGATCCAGAGGCAAAGATGGAGCAGCCCCCTGGACTCCCAAGGTGATTCAGCTATGTACACAAGATCTGAAGATGGAAATCAAATGCTTGTTACCTGTGTTAAAGACTAGCAACCTCAAGGCTCTCCTACCACTCCCCTTTGAAGCTCCGTGATTGATCTTTAATTACCCTATACTTAACACAAAAGCAAACTTAAGGGTGGAAAATTCTTAGAGAAACGGGCATGGAGAGGAACGGAAACACCCACAACTCCATCTCTTGGCGTTTCAGCATAACTTCCGTGGTCTAAATTTTCCCAAATTTAAGATTTACATCCCTTCTCTTTGCTTAAATGGGGTCATTAAGGATCAAGCACTGCAGCTTGGTCTGCTGCAATGGCAGCAGATAAGATAGGGCTCTTGCCTCGTATCCACAGGACCCGGGTATATTCATAGGATCCCCATATTGTTCTTCAGTCATGTCCGAAGCGTTTCCTGAGTTCAGAGGCAGGAGAAGGCCCTGAGCATATCCATTCTGGCCACAATCATAAAGGAACATACAAAAAAAAGTAAAACACAGAGCTTCAGTTCCTTGATGACGAATTCCCTCACCCCGACTTGAGGGTGTCAGAACTGTATATTCTTCCATTCCCCACGTTGGTGTAGAAGATGGTTAGAGTACCCTCATAATGTGGGATCATGGGGTGTGGGTTGCCCATAAAAGGAAACCTTAAAAGGGCACGGTCACAGGCATCAGAAGGTGCATTCAGAACTTTTTTTGTACAGAGAGAAAAGAACAATAAATGTAAGAAAATAACCCTGCCTTGCTCATCAAAGGCTCAGTTCAATTTGCTGCACCACTCAAGGTTTAGAGACAAAGCTAGGGAAACCCACTCGACTCCTGAGGAGATTCAGCTATCCACCCCACAAAGATCTGAAGGCTGGGATCGAACCCAGATTACTCAAGTGAAAGACAATAAAACGCAGGCTCCCCTAACGCTGCACCTGTGGAAGCTGCTTGCTTGATCCCTAATTACCCCATACTGAACACTGAAGATAACCCAAGAGTGGAAAATTCTTAGAGAAATGAGCCTGGAGAGGAACAGAAACGTCCACACCGCCATCTCGTGGTGTGTCGAAGGAAATACTGCTGCCCGACTTTCCCCACGCTTAAAATTTCCAGCCCATTTATTTGCTTCAATGTTAGGTATAAGGTCATTAAGGATCAAGCAAGCTGCTTGGGTCGCTGCAGCGGGAGCAGGACGGTTAGTGCTCTTGGCTTGCAGCACAGGCCCCTGGTTCTTTCTCTGGCTCTCCATACAGCCCCACCATCATGCAAGAGTGATTCCTGAATGCAACTTCAGGAGACCCTCTGTGTGTGGCTGGATTTGTGTCCCCCAAACCATGAACAAACAAAATAAAACCAAAACAGCCTCAATCCCTTATTGCAGGATTCACTCACCCCAACGTGGGCGTTTCTGAGCTATATCATGCTGTATCCATGCTGCCTCTTCCTTGTCGTAGAGGTTAGGGCACCCTCAAAATGTGGGGTGATGGGGTGTGGGTTGCCCCTAGCAGGAAATATTTCTCAATGACTTAGTCACAGACATAGCAAAGTGGCTTCAGAAGGTTTCTAGCTCAGAGAGAAGAGAACAAAAAATAAAAATAAATGACTTTGTCTTGTTCTTTCCACGTCAAGTTCAATCCTCTGCACCCCTCGTGGTGCAGAGACAAAGCGGAGGCAACCCACTCGACCCCCGAGAAGATTCAGTTATGTACCCCACAAGATCTGAAGGCTGGAATCAAATCCAAGTTTCTCTAGTGAAAGAAAGCACCTGCGCGGTTCTCGTACAGCAGCACCTGTGGAAGCGGTTTGCTTGATCCTTAATTATACCATACTTATCAATGAAGCACACCCAAGTTTGGAAAACTCTTAAGAGAAACGTGCCTGTTGAGGAACGGAAACTCCCACAGCGCCATCTTGTGGCGTTTCTGCGGAACTACCGTGGCCTGACTTTTCCCACGCTTAAGACTCCCTGCCCATTTCTTTGCTTCAGTGTTAGGTATAGGGTCATTAAGGATCAAGCAAGCAGTTTGGGCCACGGGAACAAGAGCAGAGCGGTTAGTGCTCTTGACTTGCAGTCATAGGCCCCTGATTCTTTCTTTGGCTCTCCATACAGCCCCACCATCATGCAAGAGTGATTCCTGAATGCAGCGTCAGGAGAACCTCTGTGTGTGACTGAATTATTGTTCCTCAAACCATGAACAAAACAAATGAAACCAAAACAGCCTCAGTCCCTTATTGGAGGATTCTCTCCCCTAAACGTGGGTGTTTCTGAGCTGTATCTTGCTGTATCCCTGACCTCTCTTCTTTGTTGAAGAGGGTTAGGGCATCTTCAGAACGTGGGGTGTTGGCACGTGGGACTGACTATAACTGGAAACCTTTCTAGAGAGCTCGGTTATGAACAGAGCAAACAAGTATAACTTTTCTCGTTCAAAGTAAACAGAACAACAACAAAATAATCTCACCCTGCTTGTAGCCAACCAGGTTCAATCCCAGGTACTCAATGGTCCCCAGAACCTTGTAGGCACACACCAAAGCAGCCCCCAAAAAAATCCTCGGAGGCAGAGCTATAGTACAGCATGTAGGATGTTTGCCTTGCATGCAGGCAACGTGGGTCCAATCTCTGGCATCCCCTATGGTTCCTCAAGTACTGCCAGGAGTAATTTGTGAGTGCAGAGCCTCGAGTAACCCTCGAGCATTGCTCAATGTTACCCAAAAAGCAAAAAAAAATGCTTGGCAGAAGTTATGTATTTCGGATTGCTAGGGAAGGAGATTGCTGGGTCTTAGGCTCATTATTCCTGTATTAATTAAAATTCTCCTTAACCTAACTCCAGTCTGTCTTATGACTGTTTCCTTCATCCCAGACATCTGGAAATGCTGGAGTTGAATCTGGCCCCTGCCACCCTCCTCCACGGAGAACAGAAGACATGAGACTTCTCATATGTATAGGAACCCCAAAACTCAGGACGGAAGATGGCACACTTAGCAATGTGGGGTGCTGTGATGTGGGGACCTGGGGTCTGGAGAACTTTAAACTGAGTTGGTTGGAAACATTATACTGCGGGATGGCACAGGCTCTCCTGTGTCACCCTGTTCCCTCTCTGGTGCTGGCTCTGGAGCACTGTCCACTGGGTGTGCCTCCACAGAGAGAGTGAGTGGGGAGAGCCCCAGGCAGCAAGGACACCCAGACACAATTCACCAGTTTATTCTCTGGCCCGAGGCCCAGTAACTGGGCGTGGGCAGGGCTGGAAGATTCTGGACTCTCATCCCCTCCAGCCCTTGGCGGGTGTAAGTGAATCGAATCCACCAGAGTTGGCTCCTCTTAGCACACTGATCCCTCGAGAATTAAGGCAGCACCATTGGGGTCTGGAGTCATCCTCCAACCCCCATCCAACCCCTCCTGATCTGGCTATATGATTTGGGGGAGGGGGTCTGAAGCAGGGGTGGGACAGCGTCTGGAGTTGGGCTGAGGTGAGGTTCACACAGCTCTGCCAGGGTGTCCCACATCCTTCTGGGAACCCCAAACCTGCCCTGCCCCTGCAAATGTCTGGGGAAGCCAGTGAGTAGTCTCCCTCAAACAGAAGGGAATTCAGTGGTCAACAAGGATTTCTGGAAGCACCAGATTTTTTTTTGCTTTTTGGGTCACACCGGCAATGCACAGGAGTTACTCCTGGTTCATGCACTCAGGAATCACTCCTGGCGGTGCTCAGGACCATATAGGATGCTGGGAATCGAACCTGGGTCGACTGCGTGCAAGGCAAATGCCCTACCCACTGTGCTATTGCTCCAGCCCCAGGAAGCACCAGATTTTTGCGAGTCAGGGCGAGAGGCTGGTTTGGGGTCGCTGTATCAGCTCCAAGCTGGAAGTCCTTTGTATGGGGTGCAGAGGTGCTAAACATCCAGCTAAACTTCCGCTGCGCCCCCCAAGGTCAGCTGAACACTGCTCACTGGGGCGCCAACCACGTCCACTTAGGAGAACTGTGGATGCCCAAGCAGGAGTTCAGGACCAGTGGGTCGCCAGGGGCAGGCCGGACAGCCCGATTTCTTCCTCCTGGTTGCATTTGGTTTTGTTTTCCACACCTGGCGGTGCTCAGGGATCACTACAGGTGTGCCTGGGGGGGCACTGTGGGGTGCCTGGGATCGAACCCCAATCGACATGATGCAAGGCATCATGGTCTTGATGCAAACTGTTACGACCTAAGCGACAGGACCCCCATGGGGAAGGACAAGCTGAACTGCCCCGAGGATTTAGTCTGGGATTTACGGTAAAAGCCTTGCTTGCTCTCAGAGCCCAGAGAACTAAGTGTTGGGATCTTTGTCTCTTACTCTGTTTATCCAAACAACCCATGTATTGATCACTTATACAACCAGTGGGAAAGATAAAAGCAATGTAGATGTCCCTGGAGACAGTGTCTTCTTAGGTTGATCTCCCCAAGAGAGTTTCCTCTGACAAATGTATATCTATGTACATGACCAATCACACCTATGTCCTTACCTCAATCCCCCTTCAGATATTCTATAAACATGCTAGCAACTAAGCATCAAGGGTGCGTTTTTCAACATCAGACTGTGGTCCCACATCTCTCTGTCTCTCTGTTTGGTAGCCCTGTGAAGGAGGGGAGGTGAGTACCCAGTTCAGGGTCACAGAACACACACACACAAACATGCATCGTAGCAGTAGCCCCAGCGTTTCACCTTGTAAACTCAAACACTTGATGATGCTTGGAGCTGAGTATTGAAAGCAGGTAAAGGGATATACATGATAACCTGTCAGCATCTGTATTGAAAAACATAATGCCTTAAATTAGAAAGAGAGAGAGAGAGAGAGAGAGAGAGAGAGAGAGAGAGAGAGAGGAGCAGTACTTGCCATAGAGACAGGCTGGGGTTGGGAGTGACTTGAAGAAGTGGGAGGGAAACTGAGAACCCTGGTTTTGGGAAAATACACTGGTAGGAGGGATGGGTATTGGATTATTGTATGACTGAAACACTATCATGAACAATTTTGTAATGCTCTGATTCACCCTGATTCAATAAAAACATAAATAATTTATAAATTTTGACCCCAGTTCTTACGACACCAATGTGAACCCATTACCAAATTTACTGAATACAATCTGTGACTGTAATTGTAAATGTGGAAGGGGAACCATATTGCCCCTCAGAGATAGGTTTCTCTGTAGAAAAAAAAAAATTATCGTCTTATGGAGGGTTACTAAAGTTTCCATTTAAAATCCTACCATAATAGTGGTTGGAGTGATAGTACAGCAGGTAGGGTGGTTGCCTTACATGCACGTAATCTGAGCATAATCCTGAGCATCCCATATGATCCACTGAGCCCCGCCAGGAGTATTTTCTGAGTACTTCCAGGTGAGGCCTCAAAACAAAAGAAAAATCCAAAGTATTATTACCACATCCTTTAAAGAATGCAGTGAGTTTGCTCTAGGTATTCAGATAGTGCATTTACAGAGGGGGATCCAGCTAACAGGCTTCTGGGACCTGCTTTTGGACCCAAGACTGGACTTCTCTACTTCCTTGCCTCATTGCCAGGGGAGAGGGAACAGGTTTATAAGACCTTGTAGATATCCCCGTAACCAAGAGACAAACAATTTAAACTGAACAAAATAACACTATATATTGAGAAATACATAAATTCTCTGTCACACCAGTAAAACACCTTAACCTTCCTGAGTATTACATTGAGGGTATTACCATACAACATACCCAGAGCTATGAGCTTCCTACAAACCACTTTCTATTTGACTCAAAAGATTTCAAGATCAAAACGCAATCATGAAAGTTTGTAAGTCTGTTTCTCATGGTGATTCATTAAAATAAATAAATATATATATATATATATAAATTTCGAGATAAAAGAAAACAAAGATTGAGGCGCTGTGTGTATTAGTTTGAATGTGAAATTCTGGTAACTGTCAGTCACCTTTTATTTTGTTAGCCTGCATCTGTGAACCAGAAATGCTAAGGAAAGGCAGGGTTGTCTGAGATTCTTTATTATTTGAGCCGCAATACTGGGTTTGGCAGAGCAAGGTTTGTAATGAGTACATCAAAACTCACTGTGCCAGATGCCAAGTTCAAAGTCCTGGGCTGGCCACATGCAAGTCAAGTTTTATAGAAAGTTCCTTAATTAGGAAGTGCTAACTCCCTTCCCCCCCCACCCACCACCACCAATACACATGTGGCAGGTGAATCTTATGGAAACTTGGACAGATCTCTTATTGGCTAAACTTAAACTTCAAATATCCTAAGATTGATCTTAATATTTCTAAAACTCTGATATATAGGTCCACTGAGACCTTCTAATGAATTGGAGCCACGGTCAGGGTATTTGTTTTGGGTTTTGCAAAACACACGGAAAAGCTTATAAACAGGCATTGGAGGACTAGGTCCGGAGATGAAGCACAGGGTATGTAGTCTAACGGTCAGCATCTAAAGGTACAGAAGAGAAGCTGGTCTCTGGAGCACAAAGGTTTCCTGGCTAAAGAGCATGCGCCTTTGAGCCCGCCCTGAAAAATCAGTCCACAGTGCGCTAGGCCTTAGCAACAGCCAATGATAGAGGAGCGGGACAAAACGTGGACCAGTAGGAAGCGTGTCCATAGGTATTTACTGGCCCTGGGGCAAGGTTTGCTCATTGCCTGTCTCGGCATCGAAGGGTTAGTCGTGGACTCTGATCTGCTAGGATGAGATCTAGAAAATTGCATTGTGGATCCCGGGCATCCTGAGCATCCCAAGAATCTCAGAAATCCCCAGATGACAGGTCAGCAGGATGGGGTCTGATTTTGCCTACAGCGGGCCAGGGAGAAAGCGACCGTGGGGAGGGAGGAGCCTCACCCAGGACTCAGAGGGTCCCAATGGCAGGTGGAGGGTTAAGTCCTGCGGGGCGAGTCGGATTTGATGGCTGGTGACCAGCGCAGTTTGGAGCCGGTTCGTAGAGGTGTCTATACTGGCAACAAGAGGGATTGGGTTTGGATCTTCCTTGAGAAACTTTAGGGGAGTATCCTTCTGACAGCTCCTCGCCCTGCTCTTCACGGTCTAGGAGAGCCACCCTTGAGTCAGGGTTGGAGGTTTGTGTGTCTGAAAAGCTTTTGCTGTGGGGATCAGGTGCCAGATCGGAACTGATAACCAAGGGTGAAACGCCCGTTTCTCACCAGTCCAGTGATTCTAAGTAAAAAAAAAAAAACCCTTATTTTAACTAATTTGGTGGGGGATAATTTTTTGTCATGCTCTAAGCAGCAGTGTGTTCCTCCCCCCCATCCTGCCTCTTTTGGACAAAGCAATAAACGGATCAGAGTTGTGTTTGTAAATATCTTGTTTCTGACGACTTCAATGAGGGGTAGGGGAGGAGAATTGAGTGGCATCATATAAAATCGTTATCAGTTTCTGAGAATTTAAGTTAGGTTAATTTTAACTTTATGATTTAACTTGGCCGTGATTCAGAGCCCAGCCAGCTTCCCCACTCTAGTGCATTGATCTCAACTTTCTATATTTTAACTGGGATGTCTCAATTTCAGGGAAACTGTGTGTCTTGTATCTTCACTTGACTCAAGTGGAGAAGCTTCATTTATGCTATTTCAACTACCGCAAATACATTCTTCACACCTAAGATGAACACCAATAACTTGGTTTTTGTTTGATTTTGAAATGGGTTCAAAACGCCACCACGGGCCAGGGCAACAACTCAAAGGGCTGGGGCGCATGCCAGGCTGGCAAAAGACCCCACGTTTGAACGCGGGCTCCCTTTGTTTCCCCCTCCCCGCATCTGCCCCACTGGGTGTGACGTCAGCAGCATCAACCCTGGTGGCCCTCAACACTGAAGGTAAACTCTGAACTGAACCCCAATCCTTTGGACCCGCACCTGGGCAGTTTTCCAGAGAGGGGGACTCTGTCAGGCACCTCCGTGGAGCTCTTCCCTCATCCCCAGGAATGGATCAAATTAAAATAAGCTTACAGAAAGGCCCTGGGTAGAGAATACTTACTTGTTTCAATCATTTAGCGTTCCTACACCACCAGTTTGACTGTCCCTCCACCAATATCACCAGTTTCCTTCCCAATCCCAATATACCCCCTTTGGCACGTAACAAATTCACTTTATATTGTTTATTCCAACAAAACATTGAGAACGACCAATAGAAACATCAGAAACTAGATCAGTAAGGGCTAATTAGTGCACATCTGAGTCTTTTAAAAATGTATTTGTGGGGCTGGAGCGATAGCACAGCAGGTAGGGCATTTGCCTTGCAGCAGCTTACTCAGGTTTGATTCCCAGCATCCCATACAGTTCCCTGAGCACCGCCAGGAGTAATTCCTGAGTGCAGAGCCAGGATTAACACCTTTGCATCGCTGAGTGTGACCCAAAAAGAAAAAAAATTGCTCATTTAAATTAAAATTTTATTTTTATAACTCACTTGATCACTTGACATCCGTTACTCATCGTTTTGCTCAAGTGGGCGCCAATCACGTCTCCATCCATACGTGTCACATGCTAGCGTAGCCCAATGGAGTCTGTTCGTTCTAGGAACAAGAACGAAGAGCCTCAAACTGATTGTTCAGAGTCTTGATGAAGAAATATGGCTATCTCGTAGGTGAGCAGCCATGCGATCTTTTGACACCCTGGGAACTCAGTCAGTAACGGCTTTAGTCCAGCAGTCATCTCCAAATTTCATTACATGTCCAGCCCATCTGATTTTTGACGCCTTTGCAAATGACACAGCATCCCTGATTCTTGACTGTCAACGGAGGTTGGAACTTCCGATTCTTTCAATCAGTTGAGTGAAGTGTGATACTCCAAGCATAGTTCTTTCAATTCCTCTTTTGGAGACGTGAATAGCGTTCTCATTCAGTTTTCATAGGGCTCAGGTCTATGAGGCGTATGTTAATGCAGGTAGAACAGTGGATTCAAAGAGATGTGCCCGGAGCCAGAGGTTCTTTGTCCTCTAAGCTGTTTCTTCGACGCTCTTAAAGGTGTTCCAAGCCACTCTCTTCCTCCTGCGCAACCCAGGTGCCAGGTCATTCGTAATGTTGACTTCTCGACCTAGGTACACATGACTGTGGCATTCGGAGATGGTCATTCCATTGAGAGTGAATGGAACGTCAGGAACAAGACTGTTTCTCATAAACATTGTCCTGGTGAGATTCAGCTGTAGTCCAACCTTTCCATGCTCACGGTCAAAGTCAGCCAGCCTTTTTGCCACTTGGCTAATGTTTGGAGTTATTAGAATGATGTCATCAGCAAAGCGGAGGTGTGTAGTTGCCGACAGTCTATCTTCACTCCCATTTCTTTCCATTGCAGTCATTGCATGACGTTCTCGAGGGTGGCACTGAAGAGTTTCGGTGAAATGGTATCACCCTGCCGAACCCCTCTCTTGACATCGATGATCACTTCTTTGTAGAATGGTGAGATCTTTGTAGTGAATTCATAATACAGCTCATGCAGGATCCTGATGTATTGAGTTTGAAAGCCCTGTTTGGCTAGGGCTTCGATGAGAGTTTCCATCTCAACAAAATCAAAGGCCTTCTTTCAATCAATGAACATTAGACAAAGCCGCATCTTAAACTCCCGAGATACCTTAATGAGCTTGGTTATCATGTGGTTATGGTTAATAATGCTGAATCTTTTTCGGAAACTGGCTTGCTCATATGGTTGTCCTTCATCTGGTGTTATGCCAATCCTATTCAGGAAGACTCAAGTTAACAGCTTGTAGATGGCAGACAATAGGAAGATTGGGCAATAGTTCCCAATGTCTTGGATGTCTCCCTTCTTGTACAGTAGTACAGTCCTGCTGCTTTTCCACTGGGAGGGAAACTTGCATTCAGATAGGTAGCATGTGGAGAGCATAGCCAGTGTATTGATGAGTCCTAATGGCAAATTCTTCAGGTGTTTGGGTCTGACCTTGTCTGGGCCAGGTGCTGTTCACTTCTTTACCAACGAAATGGCGTGTCGCATATCAGAAGGGACAACATTGGGAACGACATATCCATCCTGCGAAATTTGGTATGTGGGTAGGTGGATGTGGATATCGAAGAGGTCTGAGTAGAAGTCATGGATAATCTTCTCCATTGCCCTTCTGGAAGACTTGCTAGAACCATCAGGATGTCGGAGGGGAGTCATCTTGGTCTTATAGTTGGCCATGAAAAGGAGGGCATTGTGAATGTTTTTCCTGTCTTCTGCTTCGTCTGCCTGGACTTCTGCTCATCTCTCTTCAAGTTCTTCCTTTCTCACTTCTCTGCACTGCTTTGTGAGCTCGGACATTCGATTGTGGTTGCCTGCGGCTAGCACCAAGCCATGTTGGCAAATAAGCTCAAGAGTTTTCGAAGACAGGCATTTTTGTGACTATCTCTCTCTTGGTGTTTCTCACACAATCATGGAGGTGGTGAACCAGTCGATCGTATTCCTTGTCAATGTTTTCTACGATGGCATCTTCCCATGTTGCCGCAATAGTGCCAAAGAGCTCCCAGTTGGTGGTCGTTCTGGGAGTTCTCTTCTTAAACTTTGCAGCCCTTTCTCCCCATTCTGTGAAGTAGAATTTTGCATGAAGGAGATGGTGGTTCGATCCTGTATGGAATTTTGGGACAACAGCGACATCAGGCAAAAGCATCAATTGAATATGATATGTTCAATTCTGTTGTGGAACCATCCACTGGGAGACTCCCTTGTTCAACGTTTAATTTCGGCCTTCTGGAACTATGAGTTATCATGGATAGTCTTGGTCAACTTGATGAACTCAGACAGTCTCTCACCCTGTCTGTTCCATTCTAGGCCATGGATCCCGATGTTGAGTTCTTCTTCTGATCTTATTGATCCTATCTTGACATTAAAATCACCAAAATGATCTTGTAAAAGGTGTGGTCTTCTTTATAGAACTTTTCAGCTTTCTGTAGAACTTCTCAATTTCTCCTTCATCATAATTGGATGTTGGTGCGTAGACAACGAAGACAACTACTTTTATAAAGTAGTTGACAATATTTGACAACTGCTTTATATTTGACAATTACACTTTATAGTTGAACACCAATTACACCACCAATGGACCTTCCCACTACCATATTTTAGATGTTTCCATTTCGAACCCCAACCTCTGCCCGAAAGCAGAACTAAAGTAATTTATTTTCTATTGTTTGTTAGCAATAAATCACTGAAAACTCTCCAGAAAACTTTACTTAGGGTAGTGTGTGTGAAGATTATTGTATTTCACCCAAGGGCCATTAAACCCTTCTATAAGAGATGACTAATATGTTGTTAAATTAAACCACATTTAATGCGGTGTGCTACTTTTGGAATATGAGTGGTGTGAGGTATGTGATAGTGTGTGGCTGCACAGTCCAGGATTTCAGTGGCCAGGTCTGGGTCCCTTGGGGTGGGGAGGAGCTTCCCCTGCCCCCTTACCAGGTACACTGTAAGAAACAGCCTGGCTTGGGGTCCAGCAGCATGGCTATTGCGTGTGTTGTTTTATGCTGTCTTCCAAGAGAGAAGGACAGTGAGTCTCTGGATCACGTCCATTGATGAGATTATCTGGCCACATTTTATTCTTGAGCACTTCTGAGCACTAAATCAGGAATAGCCTGAGCACTGCCAGATGTGCTCCAACATCCCCTGACTGCCAACTTTTCCCAAAGAGAGAAATGCTTGAGAATGTTAGTGGCACGTTCAGAACTTCACATTATTGAGGCTTATTTTTTTGTTAATTTTTTATTTTATAAAGTAGTTTACAATATTTGATTACATTGAATATCCCAACACTAATCCCACCACCATTGTACCTTCCCAACAACATATTTCAGATGTTTCTATCCATCTCGAACCCCAACCCCTGCCCCAAAGTCAAAACAAAATAATATATTTTGTAAAGTAAAGTAAAGTAAAGACCCTCCCGTTGATCATCGATTTGCTGGAGCGGGCCCAGTAACGTCTCCATTGGAGACTTTGTTGTTACTGTGTCTGGCATATCAGATACTCTCGGTAGCTTGCCGGGCTCTCCGAGAGGGGCGGAGGAATCGAACTCGGGTCGGCCATGTTGGCTACGTGCAAGGCAGACGCCCTACCCGCTGTGCTATCGCTCCAGCCCTATATATTTTGTATTTTGTTATAAAAAAAAAACTGCTGAAAACTCTAAAGAAATGTATCCTTAGAGGAAAGAGTGTGAAGATTGTTGTGTTTCACCTAGGGACCATTAATCCTTCTATAAGAGATAACATGTTGTTAAAGGTTTAGCCTTCTGTGCATATATATATGTATATATATATATGTACACACACACATATATATATATGTAAAAGAAATATTTCCCTCTAAGATTGGTTGCATCCTTCTTTGAACCCCATCAAATGTGGTGTGATATTCTTGGAGTATGGGTAGGGTGTGTCCTATGAGGCGTTGCACGGCTGTGAATGTGGCCATGGAGTCCAGGAATAGGTTCACTCATGGGTGAGGCTTGACCTGAACATGTGGAGTCAAACAGCTCTGTGTGAGGTCTGGTAGCATGCTTCTGGTGAGTGTCATGTTATGATCTCTTCCGGGAGAGAAGGAGATGTGATCTGGATGGTGACCAATGACGAGATTATCTGGCGTCAGTCAGAGGTGGCTTATGGGCATGCCTATTGACTTGCTGGAGACAGGGCCATATGGCCAGAGGATCTCTATTCCCGGTCCCATTGAACCCAGAATTCTCAGTGACAAAGTCCTGCATCTGGGAATTCAATCATGGGTGAGGCTCAGTTCAAATGTATTGAGTGGCCATGAGCATGACCGTGGTTGAGTTCTGGAGGTTTACGGCTGCCAGGATTGGGTCCCTTGGGGCAGGGAGAGGTTTCACCCAACCCCTCTGGGGCGCCCCGGGTGAAATAGCTTGGCTCAGGGTCTGGTGGCATACTTAGGTCAAGTGTCATGTTATACTCCCCTCCAGGAGAGAAGGACATACGACTCTGGATGGTGGCCAAAGACGAGATTATCTGCCGCCAACCAGAGGTAGCTTATGGGTTTGACTGCTGAGTTGCTGGAGATAGGGAGATATGGGCAGAGGATCTAGTGAGGAATTGTTGATATTTTGGTTGGGTTAGGCCATGGCAGGATTCATTTTCCATGTCAGAGTGTATCCAATTCTCATTGAATGATGAGGACAGAATGAGTGGAGGGAAAGCAGATTCATTATAGTACCTGTGGAAAATATCAATCCATTACCATGCAAGTTTTTATTTTTTATTATAATTATTTAAATTTTTTTAATTGAATCACCATGAGATAGAGCATTACAAAGCTCTTCATGATTGGGTTTCAGTCATACAATGTTCTAACACCCATCCCTCCACCAGTATAATTTCCCAGCACCAGTGTTCCCAGTTTCCCTCTGACCACTTCAAGTCACCCTCCCAGCCTGCTTCTATGGCAGGCACCTCTCTTCTCTCTCATTCTCTTTTTAGTAATTATAGTTTGCTACACAGACGCTGAAAAGTTATGTATATCCCTTTATATACTTTCACACTCAGTTCTTGTCCAGAGTGATCATTTCTAACTATGCTGTCATGATGAATCCTCCTCTATATTAACTACCCTCTATCTCCAAACCTTTGTGGTAATTCCCAACAATTCACTAGTCCGCGTGGCCCCTGTTTTCACTGGCCTCGGATATTAGGTTATTTTAATTTTTTAAAATTTTATAAAGTAGTTCACAATATTTGATTACAATTAATACTCAAACACCAATTCCACCACCATGACACCTTCCCACCACCATATTTTGGAAGGTTCCATCCCAAACCCCAACCCAGGCCCCAATAGCAGAACTGAAATAATATACTGTGTATTGTTTGTTATGAAAAACCACTGACCATGATACACATGTCCACTTGCCGACATACCAAATTCCACAGGATGGGTATGTCGTTCCCAACATTCTCCCGTCCGAAATCCAACACGCCATTTCGTCGGTAAAGAAACAAACAGCACCCGGCCCAGACAAGGTCAGACCTGAACCCCTGAAGAACCTGCCGTCAGTACTCATCAATACACTGGCTCGGCTCTTCACTCGCTACCTGTCTGAATGCAAGGTTCCGTCCCAATGGAAAACCTGCAGGACCGTAGTACTGTTCAGGAAGGGAGACATCCATGACATTGGCAACTATCGCCCGGTCTGCCTATTGTCTGTCATCTACAAGTTGTTCACTTGAGTCATCCTAAATAGGATTGGCAGAACACTAGATGAAGGCCAACCATGTGAGCAAGCCGGGTTCCGCAAAGGATTCAGCACCATCGACCATATCCACACAATAACCAAGCTCATTAAGGTTTCTTGGGAATTCAAGATGCCGCTCTGTTTAACGTTCATTGATTTAAAGAAGGCCTTTGATTCTGTTGAGACGGAAGCGGTCATTGAAGCCCTAGCCAATCAGGGCATTCAAGCCCAATACATCAAGATCCTCTGTGAGCTGTATTGCGGATTCACTACCAGGATCTCACCATTCTACAAAGAAGTGATCGTTGATGTCAAGAGAGTGGTTCGGCAGGGTGATACCATTTCACCGAAACTCTTCAGTGCCACCCTCAAGAACATCATGCAAAGACTGGAATGGGAAGGAATGGGAGTGAAGATAGATGGTTGGCAACTACACCACCTCCGCTTTGCTGATGACATTGTTTTAATAACACCAAACATCAGCCAAGCGGCACAAATGCTGGCCGACTTTGACCATGAGTGTGGAAAGGTAGGACTACAGCTGAATCTTACGAAGACAATGTTCATGAGAAACAGCCTCGTTCCTGATGCCCCATTCGCTCTCAATGGAACAACGATCTGCGAATGCAACAGCTATGTGTACCTAGGTCGAGAGGTCAACATGACAAATGACCTGGCACCCGAGCTGCGCAGGAGGAAGAGAGCGGCTTGGATTGCCTTCAAGAACGTCGAAGAAATAGCTAAGAGGATGAAGAACCTCCAGCTCCTGGCACATCTCTTTGATTCCACTGTTCTTCCTGCATTATCATATGCCTCAGAGACCTGGGCCCTACGCAAACAAGATGAGAACGCTATTCAGGCCTCCCAAAGAAGAATAGAAAGAGCTACGCTTGCAATATCACATTTCACTCAAATGAGAGAAGAATCCGGAGTTCTGACATCCGTTGACGATCAAGAATCAGGGACGCTGTCTCTTTTGCCAAGGTGTTGAAAATCAGATGGGCTGGTCACGTAATGAGATTTAAAGATGACCGCTGGACTAGAGCTGTTACTGACTGGATTCCACGGGATGTCAAAAGACCGCGTGGCCGCCCACCTACCAGATGGTCAGACTTCTTCGTCAAGATCATGAACGATCAGTTTGAGGCCCTTCTTTTTCCCGGAGCGAAGAGATGCCATTGGGCTACACTAGCACGCGACAGGGACAAATGGAGACGTTACTGGCGCCCGCTCGAGGAAATCGACGACTAATGGGAAGTTAAGTGATTAAGTGAAGTGATGATACAAAAAGTTTCCTTAGAGTAAAGAATGTGAGAATTGTTTTATTTCACCCACAGGCCATTAAGCCCTTCTATAAGAGATTATTCACATGTTGCTAAAGGTTGAGCCTTGTGTACTATATCACTTAATCACTTAGCTTCCCGTTAATCGTTGATTTCCTCGAGTGGGCACGAGTAACATCTCCATTTGTCCCTGTCGCGTGCTAGTGTAGCCCAATGGCATCTGTTCGCTCTGGAAACATGAAGAGCCTCAAACCGATCATTCATGATCTTGATGAAGAAGTCTGACAATCTGGTATGTGGGCGGCCACGCGGTCTTTTGACATCCTGTGGAATCCAGTCAGTAACAGCTGTAGTCCAGCGGTTGTCTTTAAATCTCATTACGTGACCAGCCCATCTGATTTTTGACACCTTGGCAAATGAGACAGCGTCCCTGATTCTTGATCGTCGCCGGATGTCGGAACTCCGGATTTTTTCTCTCATTTGAGTGAAACGTGATATTCCAAGCATAGCTCTTTCTATTCTTCTTTGGGAGACCTGAATAGCGTTCTCATCTTATTTGCGTAGGGCCCAGGTCTCTGAGGCATATGTTAATGCAGGAAGAACAGTGGAATCAAAGAGATGTGCCCGGAGCCGGAGGTTCTTCATCCTCTCAGCTATTTCTTCAACGTTCTTGAAGGCGTTCCAAGCCGCTCTCTTCCTCTTGAGCAGCTCGGGTGGCAGGTCATTTGTCATGTTGACTTCTCGACCTAGGTACACATAGCTGTTGCATTCACAGATGGTCGTTCCATTGAGAGCGAATGGAGTATCAAGAATGAGGCTGTTTCTCATAAACATTGTCTTCGTAAGATTCAGCTGTAGTCCTACTTTCCCACACTCATGGTCAAAGTCGGCCAGCATTTGTGCCGCTTGGCTGATATTTGGTGTTATTAAAACATTGTCATCTGCAAAGCGGAGGTGGTGTAATTGCTGACCATCTATCTTCACTCCCATTCCTTCCCATTCCAGTCTTCGCATGATGTTCTCGAGGGTGGCACTGAAGAGTTTCGGTGAAATGGTATCACCCTGCCGAACCACTCTCTTGACATCAACGATCACTTCTTTGTAGAATGGTGAGATCCTGGTAGTGAATCCGCAATACAGCTCACAGAGGATCTTGATGTATTGGGCTTGAATGCCCTGATTGGCTAGGACTTCAATGACCGCTTGCGTCTCAACAGAATCAAAGGCCTTCTTTAAATCAATGAACATTAGACAGAGCGGCATCTTGAACTCCCGAGAAACCTCAATGAGTTTTTTTATTGTGTGGATATGGTCAATGGTGCTGAATCCTTTGCAGAACCCGGCTTGCTCGCATGGTTGGCCTTCATCTAGTGTTCTCTCAATCCTATTTAGGATGACTCGAGTGAACAACTTGTAGATGACAGACAATAGGCAGATAGGGCGATAGTTGCCAATGTCATGGATGTTTCCCTTCTTGAACAGTACTACGGTCCTGCTGGTTTTCCATTCAGATGGAACCTTGCATTCAGACAGGTAGCGAGTGAAGAGCCGAGCCAGTGTATTGATGAGTACTGATGGCAGGTTCTTCAGGTGTTCAGGTCTGAACTTGTCTGGGCCGGGTGCTGTTTGTTTCTTTACCGACGAAATGGCGTGTCAGATTTCGGAAGGGAGAACGGTGGGAACGACATATCCATCTTGTGGAATTTGGTATGTTGGCAAGTGGACATGGCTATCGAAGAGATTTGAGTAAAGTCATGGATAATCTTCTTCAATGCCATTTTGGAGGATGTGATGGATCCATCAGGACGTCGGAAGCTAGTCATCTTGGTCTTGTAGTTGGCGAAGGACAGGCGGGCGTAACGAATACTTTTCCCAGCTTCTGCCGCATCTACCAATACTTCTGCTCTTCTCTCTTTGAGGTCTTCCTTGATCGCATCTCTGCACTGCTTTGTGAGCTCAGCGTTAGCTTGCGGTAGCCTGAGGCATGTGCCAAACAATGCTGGCGAATTAGCTCAAGAGTTTTCGAAGACAGGCGTTTTTTTGTGGCTATCTTTCTCTTGGCGTTCCTCACACATTCATGATATATATATATATATATATACATATATATATATATATGCGTGCGTGAAAATATTTTCCTCTAAAATTGGTAAGATTGGTTGACTCTTACTTGAACCCCATCAAATGTGGTGTTTTACTCTTGGAGTTTGAGTAGTGTGTGGTATGAAGTGTCGTACGGATTCAAATGTGGCCGTGCAGTGCAGGAATAGGCTCACTTGAAGGTGAGACTCAGTCAGAGTGCGTGGAGAGTCACCATGACCATGGTGGCAGTTGAATTCTGAAGGTTTTTGGTTGCCAGGTATAGGTCCTTTGGGGTGAGGAGGGGTCTCAACCAGCCACCCTCTGGGGTACCCCAAGTGAAACAGTCTAGCACAGGATCCTGTGGCATGGTTATGCAAGTGTCATGTTATGCTCCCTTCTGGGAGAAAAGAACATGTGACTCTGCATGGTGGCCGATGATGAGATTACCTGGCACCAGCAAGAGGTGGCTTATGGGTGTGACTGCTGTTTCTGGAAACGGGGATACGGGTGAAGGATCCCCATTCCTGGTTCCATCAAACCCTGAGTTCTCTATCACAAAGTCCAGCATACCTGGGTTTTCTGGGGATCCAGTCATACGTGAGGCTTGTCCCAAGTGTACGGAGAGTGACAGTGAGCAGGGTGGTGGTTGAGTTCTGGAGGTTTTCAGCTGCCCGCGCTGAGTCCCTTGGGGTGGAGATGTGACAGAGTTTTTAGATTTGTCAGGCTACTCCTATCACAGTGTTCCCATTACTCTGTGTTTATTTGTGACCTTTTTCTTTGTGCATTCCTGGGTGTGATCCAAAAAAGGAAAAAAATGACAAAAAAGAGAAAGAAAGAAATATTGTTTGTTTTCATGCTAAGTGAAATGAGTCAGAAAGAGCGGAACAGATATTGACTGCACTCATTGTGGAATAAAAACATGAGACTGACACCAAAGGGCAGTACACACAAGGCCCAGAAATATTACTCCATGGTTGGTAGCCTGTCTCATGAGCTGGGGAGAAGGCAGCTGGAATAGAGAAGATATCAGTAATTCAATGAGGGTTAGAAGGATTGCTGGGATGGGACGTGTGTGCCGAAAATAGATAAAGGGCCAAAGGTGTTAGCCCCTCAGTGTCTGTATTGCAAACCATAATGCCCAGAAATAGAGAGTATGGGGGAGATTGTCTGCCATAGAGGTAGGGGGGAGACATTGATGGTGGAAAATGGAGGATGGGTGTTCGATCATTGTATGACCGAAACTCAAACTCAAACTCAAGCTACAATGCGGTTGCCCTACCTGCTGTGCTATCACTCCAGCCCGGTGTCTAATTTTTGCTTGGACTCTGGTTTGAACAGAGGTCCTGGTTTTCAGGGTTTATGGTAGACATCAAGCAGGACGTTGCAGTGAATCCTTTGGAATGGAAAAAGATGCAAACCTCCACACTTCAGCCTTTCCTCTGTTATATTTTGAGGAGCCACGCTTTCTTTTCTCAGCCCGTACTCTTGGCTCTGAGCTCATCCATACCTGCAAGGGAGAGCATAGGTGTCCTTAAGGGGATCTGGAATTTGAATCCAGATCAGTCTTATGCAATCAAACACCTTCACGCTGTATCAGCTCTGCACTCCTAGCATTCAGATTTTCATTAGATTTCCCTAAGCATTAAGAATAAATATTTCTGAAAAGTTTGACAATGTTTATGAGAAACAGCCTCGTTCCTGATGCCCCATTCGCTCTCAATGGAACAACGATCTGCGAATGCAACAGCTATGTGTACCTAGGTCGAGAGGTCAACATGACAAATGACCTGGCACCCGAGCTGCGCAGGACAAAGAGAGCGGCTTGGATTGCCTTCAAGAACGTCGAAGAAATAGCTAAGAGGACGAAGAACCTCCGGCTCCGGGCACATCTCTTTGATTCCACTGTTCTTCCTGCATTAACATATGCCTCAGAGACCTGGGCCCTATGCAAACAAGATGAGAATGCTATTCAGGTCTCCCAAAGAAGAATAGAAAGAGCTATGCTTGCAATATCACGTTTCACTCAAGTAAGAGAAAGAATCCGGAGTTCTGACATCCGTCGACGATCAAGGATCAGGGACGCTGTCTCATTTGCCAAGGTGTCGAAAATCAGATGGGCTGGTCACGTAATGAGATTTAAAGACGACCGTTGGACTAGAGCTGTTACTGACTGGATTCCACGGGATGTCAAAAGACCACGTGGCCGCCCACCTACCAGATGGTCAGACTTCTTAAACCCAGGTTTAATTAAACCCAGGTCGGCCACCGTCAAAACAAATGCATATTTATCTATGTTATCACTCAGTCCCCAAGGTGTAGAGCTTTAAGACAACTCAGTGTTGGGGCGTAGGTCCAGAGGGATGCATCAGGGTTGTGCTATGCCACCGTGGGTCTTGCAACCAAATATGCAATCTTAGCAGGAAGTAGCTTGGGCACTTCAGAGTGTGCCCTAAACCCTCTAATAATGCAATTTAGGATCACTACTGGCCACCAAACCTTGATTGATTTAAATGAATGAATTATTTAGTCTGTAGGAGTACAACTGCAAGACTCATTTACTCCTCCTACCTCAGTAGTCATGGATCACTCCTGGATGAGCTCAGGGCACCATATGGGATGCCAGGATTCAAACCTGGGTTGGCCGTGTGCAAGACAAGCATCTCTCTTGCTCTACTATCTCTCCAATCTCTTTTCACAGAAATTTTTTTTATTATTTAATTTATTGTACTTTTTGAGGCCACAACATCACTCAGTGCTCAGGGCTTACTCCTTGTTTCTGAGATCAGGTATCATTTTTAGCAGTGCTGGGGTGGGTGAGTCTATGTACTATTGCATATTGACCCTGGCTTAGCTGCTTGATAGAAAAGCACCTTAGCAACTTATTATCTTTGCTAACCCTATATGATTATATTTCCTCAGAAAAAAGAATTTCTGCCTCAACTGCCAAGATTCCAATCATCCCCCACTGTCCATCACTCCCAGACTAGAGGAGTGTCCTGCTGTTGAGTGAGTACTTTCAGAAAGGGGTTTTCCAGGGACCAACTGCAATAGATTCTAAACGTCTTACTCTTAGGGGGCTGGTGCAGTAGTATAGCCAGGAAGGTGTTTGTCTTTCTTGCCATGACCAGAGTTATCCCTGCCACACCACAGGGTCCCTTGAGCATCACTAGGTATGACTCCAACTCTCCCACTCCAAAATTTGTCTTGACGCATGAGCATCCTTTGAACAGCTTTTTGGTGTTGGAGTATATCTCCTGTCTTCCCCGCTCCATTTGCTACAAACTTGGAGATAGTCAGAGACAACTCTCCCCCTCTGTGTCTGTGTGTCTGAGATGCAGGGGGAGCCATGCCATGAACCCCAAAGTTAGATCAGGTGCTCAGTCATCTGAGCTCCTCTCCTTAGGTGTATTTCACTACTTGAAATACAGATGAGGTGAGATTTGGGGCCACACCTGGCAGTGATTGAGGTCTGTTCCCTGCTCTGTGCTCAGGGGACGAGTGGACACTGGGTACAAGGGAAGGCCCTCTGGGCTTCCAGTTGGCCGGTATCTGCTTCAGTCTGGTGTGCTCTTCCCTGCCCCTGTGTTCATAACTTCATTGAAAGTTCTTAGATGTGAACATTCTTGAGTCCTTTAAACAAGTGGTTATTAGGAGGAAAGGAAGGAGTTGGAGGCTCTGAGCAACATTATGGACTTAAAATCTCATTTGGAATAAGCGTAATTTTTCTTTTCTTTTTTCTTTTATCTTTTTTTGGGACACAGTGGTGATGTTCAGGTGTTAATTCTGGCTTGGCACTCAGGAATCACTACTGGCAGTGCTTGGGGAACCGGTTGGGATTCCGGGGACCGAACAAATACCCTTCCTGCTGTACTATCACTCTCGCTCCAAGTGTAATTCTTCATCCTCTTTTTCTTTTATAAAATCACTTACCCGCAGGAGTAAAATCATAGTCTCAAAACGTGGCCTGTGTACTCTGAGCACTTCTAGATGTGGTCCCAAAACAAAATAACAAACCCAGTGGACTGACCCTTGAGAACATATTACAGGTTTCACACTGCTGCTGTTGGCAGATAACTTCTCATTGCCTTTATTTGGGCAGAAGGAGGATTGGATATGCGGGCTTTTGCCAAACCCAGCAGTGCTCCGGGACAATTCAGGATGTGACGTTGAGTTTTCTGAATTCATGACAAGTGCCCTGCCACTCACTGTCAGCTCTTTAAGGCCCCTGCAAACATTTGAAATTGCAGCCTGTACATCTGGCTCAAGTTTGCACTGGGAGGCCCCAGGTGCCAGCAGCCCTGCCCTGACCTCTACTAGCTGGGCCTGATCCCTGCCCCCTGCCTGTATCCTTCTCACAAGGTTCGCATTATTTGTATAGAATTTGAATTCCTGTGATCAGAGATAGTCCAGGAGTGCAGGAACTGTCCTTGCAAGCAGTCGTCCACGGTAGAGTCTACTGTTCAACACAGGATTCTCCAAGCACCAATCAGGTAAGCCCAAAGTTCTGCCACCTGTAGCCCCAAAACCCAAACCTGCATTCTACAAAACTGGCTGGTGGAGGAGATTGACTTGTGAACCAATTATATATATATATATATATATATATATATATATTTATACACAAAAAACACACATGTATATTTATATATTTAATGTCTACCCTGTGATCTCTGCCAAAAGGTACCAAAATATACCTAGTGTTGTGTGGTGCTAGGGTATACAAGTCAGCCGTGTACAAGGCCAGTAACTTACCAGACTATAGTTATGGCACCTAAATTTGTAGATTTATTTTTGGTTGGCCACACCCGATGAAGATTAGAGTTTTCCCCGGCTCTTTTCTCATTGATAATGCTAGGTTTGGGGACCCTGTGAGGTGATAGGGATTGAACTCTGGTCAGCAATGTGCCAGACAAGCAACTCATGGTCTGTGCTATCTCTGTGGCGATCATAAAAATGCTTTTATGCTAATTTGAGAAAGTCGTGGTCTTTTTTTCCTTATTAACTACAGTATTCTATTTTTTTGGGGGGGGGTCATACCTGGTGATGCACAGGGTTTACTCCTGGCTCATGCATTCAGGAATTACTCCTGTCTGTGTTTGGGGAACCATATGGGGTGCTGGGATCAAATGTGGGCTAGTGGCGTGCAAGGTAAACGCCCTACCTGCTGTGCTATTGCTCCAGCCCCCCACAATTCAGTTGTTGTGTGTTTTTGTTTTCGGGTCACAGCCAGAAGTACATTTGGCTTACTTCTGACTCTGCATTCAGGAATCACTTCAGGGGAGCTTGGGGTACCTATGGAAATTGGGGGTTGAACTAGATTGACATGTTAACAGATGTTCCTGGACTCTCAGCGGCTCTCTCTACCTGTCCGCATTTGGTGTTCTCAAGCCACTTATCGACCCCGGACAGCTGTTGCTTTGGACTGGCAAAAGAAGAATGAGGGCCAAGCTGGTTGCTGAGTATTTGCAGTTTATCAAATCCCTTGACGCTCCCAGCTCTATCCAACCATCTCTCTAACACTCTCTACAATGCTCTCCGTGACTCCTCTCCAATCTCCCCAGCCACTCTTACTCTCAGCTCTCAGCCTTCTATCTAAGTCGCAACCATCTCTAACTCTGTCTCTTCTCTCAGTCTACTTCAATCGCTCTGTCTCCCTGAAGCTGCTCTTTTTTCTCCTCTCACCATGCCCCCCCAACCACGCCTCCCCACGGGAAGTGTAATGAAAAATGTTTTTACAGACTTCCCCATCACCTGCAGCCCACGGGGGCAAAGCACACCTTAAGGTGTGTTTCTCCTCTCCTTAGACCAGAAAATAACTTAACATATTTAGCACAGCAGTTGGGCGTTTGCCTTGCACAAGGTCTGGCAAGCTACCCATGACATATTCAATATACCAAACACAGTAAGAACAAGTCTCAAAATGGAGACAATACTGGGCCCGCTCGAGAAAATCAATGAACAGTGCTCAGGCCGGATCAATCACTGCTAATCCCAGCAGGGTTCAATTCTAGTTATAAGTTTTTGATTTATGACATAATTTGTCCATGACCATGCTTTTAACTTATATATAAGCATTATGATACATTGGCCAGGCCCATTTCGATGTCAGGGTAGCTAACTCACCACTTGCCCTGGGTCCATCCAGTCCCTCATCGGGACCCTGATTTGGGGGATCAAGGAAGTAAGGGCAACTGAGGTTAGTCAAGAGAGAAGATGTCCAGGAGGTAATATTATCTGGAGACTATCAACTCCCAAGCCACTGTCTTGTCTTAGTAACTATCTTCCTATATGCATACAAAATGCAATTGCTCTGAAATTGCTAATCACGCAAAGGACATTAAGGTGATGAGAAAGACAATATGTAAAGTAAAAGTCTGATCAGGAGACAAAGATAATTGAAAGGTTTAGGGGCAATAAACAAAGACAAGCTCCCAGAGACCAGGGAGGAAGGGCAAACCAATATTATCCTACAATACCTGGTGATGCCCAGGGGTTTCTCCTGAGTTTGCACTCAGTTGGTGCTCTGGGAGACTCTTCAGGATCCTGGGGGTTGAACCTAGATTGGCCATGTGAAAGCAACACCCTACCCTGAACTACAGTTGCTCTGGTCTTGATTGGAGACAGTTTAGATGAACTTTACTGTACACAGAATGTCATTTGAAAGGACGGAAGGGACCCCTTGATGAAATCTTTTATAAGTGGGAATATGGGTCAGCTCCCAAGCTCCCCACATGCCATCAGGCCATTCCATTTACCTGTGATTACTCACAAGTTTGGTCACAGTCCTGGATTCCATACATGTCACTTTACTAATATTAGAAGAAAAAAGTGCAACATTTATGATTGGATAGAGCAAAATTCTATCCGTCTCAGGATGGATGGTGCTCAGGGGACCATTTGGAATTCTGGACATTGTACCTAGATTAACTGCATATAGCCTACTGTACTAGCCTGATACTCAGTTTAAAATCATGTTTCTGAAACTGCCTCCTGGGGTTTTCTTTATAGCTGAGAGTCCACTTCTTGTGTGTTGTCAAAGGGTAGAGTGTTGTCCAGACTGTGCTCTCTGATGTTCTTACTAGCCTTTACTCCTGTTCCCTGTCTCCAACTCTCTGGGTTTCTACTAGTCCAATTCCTCTCTTAAGCCCAGAGCTGGCTTCGGAATAACTACTTTCACCGCCATCTGGATTTATTACTTCCCCAAGAAACTTATTGTCCCATGCCCCATCAGCTACCTACCTGCAGAGCTTGATTTCTTTTGACATGAAAACTCTCATGGCATAGGCTACTAATTAGAATCTTCTCTGCTCTTCTACAAGGAATCCGCCAGCCCTGGTGGAATATCTCTTCCTGCACACTGTGATAGAGGCTCAAGTGAGCAATTTATCCCCCATTCCCACGGGGATGCTGAGACAGGTGGAATGTTTTCCAAGGGTGATCAGAAGATCACCCTTCCCATCTCCTCAGCACCATCATCTTCCCTCAGAGGCCAATAATGGGCAGAATCCCCAGAAATTTAAGCACTGAGGACAAACTTGAGTCCAGTGTCACCCCGGTGGGACTATGTGAACATCGACACAGGAGAGAAACCGGTTAAGTGTAAGGATAGTGGGAAAGCCTTCATAGCATCCTAATATCTTACACACAGGAGATTTCATACTGGAGAGTTCGTATGCATGTAAGGAATGTGTCGTGGCCTTTATCTGACTCTTACAACTTAGTATGCACAGAAAAAGTCACACTGGAAAGAAACCATATGCATGTACGGAGTGGGAAGTCTTTGCTTATTCCACAAGCCTTAGTACAGAGAAAAAAGTAACCTATACATGTGAGCAATGTAGGAAAGCCTTTCATTATTCCTGAAGTGTTAGTTTTCACAGTTTTCATTTTGCAGAAAACACTTATATTTGTGAGGTAGGTGAAAAGGCCTTTCATTTCTTATCAGATCTTTCTGAGCATTGGAAAATAGTAATGACACATTATTTTTGTCATTACTGTAGAAGGGTCTTCACTTTCTATTCAAACTTTTTGTCCACAAGAAAACACACTGCAGTGAATCCATATATATGTAAGGAATGTGACAAGGCCCTTGCTTATTTCGCAAGTCTTTTGAGGCACAGAAAATTTCATACTGGACACAAACCTTATGTTTGTAAAGACTTAGGCAAAGCCTTCGCTTCCCCCTAACTCCTTATTAAACATAGGGAAATTCATACTCAAAAAACATAAGTAAGGGTGTGAGAAGAACTTTACTAAATCCTCAAGCTTTGCTGTGTGTAGAAAAATTTATCCTGGATTGAGGACTTTTATATGTAAGGATTGCAGGAAGATTTTTATGCAATTAGCATAGCTTTATGAAGAAGAAAATTCACAGTGAAGAGAACCCTCATGCGTGTAAGTAATGTAGAAAGGTCTTTAGTTTGTCTTCAGCCCTTCATGTGCATGGGAAAGGTCATTTTGCACTGAAACCTTATATATATCAGGAGTATGGGAAGGACTTTCCTGGATCCTCAGGCCTTATTATGCATAGGAGAATTCACACTGGAGAGAAACTATGTATATGTACAAACATGGAAAGCCCATTATTCGCACATGTGACCTTTAAAGAGAATACTGGAGAAAATCCTTTAGGGAAGGAATAGAGGAAGGCCATCATGTTCCAGTCAAGCTTTAGTAAATATAAAAGTTATGCTGGATCCATCAATTCCATAATAACAGTGACAGGGGTCAGAATAGGGACCTTGGATAAAACAATTTTAGTTTCAACAAGTGGATGGGAGATTGATACAAAAGTACAGTAAGGAAGGAAATAATCCTGGTATGTGTGACAGCTTCCTATGATAATAGTACCATAAGTGAAAGGTACTTGCTGATTATCACCTGGACCATGGTTGTTATAACGTCCTGGTATGTGGACTTCCGAGTATGTTAACTGGTAAATAATGGTTCATAGTAATAAACCTGGGTGGAAGGAATTAAATAAGACGTAAATAGGTACAAAATTGCATTTTGGTGGGTGCTGTCAAGACTCACCTTGGTTTCATTCTTTGCTGTGACTCTGGCTTGGCTCAGAGTCCCTGTTTTGCAGGGTTCATCAACCACAATGCTGCGGTGAACCTTTCTGACATTGAATAGACAGCCAAACCTCCATTCTTCAGGCCCTTCTGTGTTATATTCTGGGAGCCACATACCGCTGTGCTGTCCTTAATTTGTTTCCAGGTCACTCACATGCAAGGAAGCACTTAACTCGCTGTAGCATATCTGCACTCATTATATTCAGCTTTCCATTGGATTTCCACAAATACTGGGGGCAAATGTTTTGAGACTTTTACTTTGGAAGCAGGAAAATCCTAACAATCCATTATACACCAAAATGGGACCATATAGAATCCAGATGATTGAACCTGGGTCAGTTGCGTACAAGACAAACACCCTATCTACTGTGCTTCCGCTCCAGCCAACCAGCCTTACACATTTACCTGCATTTTCCCAGTTGTTTTCTGCGCAGCTGGAGTCTGGTCCTTTAAGGCTGCGTGCAGAAGCGGAAGTGACATCACAGCAGGTCACTTAGTTGTTTACTTGCAAGATGCTGGATCAGCGTCCACTTGTTACGCAGGTGTGGGGCCAAGTGGCTGTCCCTCGTGGAAGGGGTCTGTGAAGGCCGGTTTCGCCGCCGGACACCAGCAGCCTCCCGTGAGCGCCCCACCCCAGCCTCCCGGTCTCTGCGCTGAGGGGCGGGGCCAAGTCACCTGGGAGGACGCTTTGGCACTCCTTTTCAATCGGTTCCGATATCCAGGTGGTTCCCGCAGAGGGGTTTGGTGGTTGACACGGAGCTTTGGTGAGTGCAGTGGGGGCTGTGCAGGGGCGCAGGGGCTGGGGGTGTGAGTGCGTGGTTCTGGAATCCCCTGCAGCCACAATCGCCTTCGGCTCCGCCATGGGGCAGTGGCGGGTGGGCTTGGGGCTGAGCGCGGGGGCTGCAGAGCGTTGGGGCTGTCGGGGCTCGGCCTTCCTGACCCTCCCAGCACGGGACTGCGCTGGGCCCTGTCCTGGATGCTTTGGCCCCTACCTCACAGCTGTAGAACCTGCAGATTCACTTAGAGGACCGGAGAGATAGCACAGCTGTTACGGCGTTTGTTTTGCATCTGGCCCACCCAAGTTCGATCTCCAAGCTCGACCAGATTGGGTTCCTGGGCGCAGAGTCAGAAGTTTCTCATCCCGATCGCCGCTGGTGCCTCCAAAACTATAAAAAGTCTGTTCATTTTTGAGCGGGGGGCGGGGGGCACTCCCTAATGGCAAATGACACTGTAGCCCTCGGTCACTAGTCATTAGTAGCTTTGATGTCCAGGGCCATTCTGGGGCTGTGGTCCTAGTAGTGGTTGCAGTTTGCAAATGAAAATTTACTTTTGGGCTATTTTTGGTTGTATTTTGGGCACATATGTGGAAGCTCAGGGCTTACTTCAGGAGCAGTACTCTGGAATTCTTTTTTTTTTCAGTTCTTTAGGGGGTCATGTGAGATACCGAGTATCTGGGTCAGCATGGGAAGCACCCCTCCCAGCTTACTATCTCTCTGAGTCCACATTGTTGTTTTTTCTAACATATAGAATTTCTGTACCCTAAAATCAAGCTAAAAATTGCACCCCGACTCTTTATCTCTCCCTGATCAGGACAAAACCCGGATGTAACACTGAGTACTGAGAGTTGTGTTCAAATAATGTCTGGGCATGTGCTGCATGCATTTGGTGGCCATGATGGGTCTCCCCACCCTGGCCAGTGAAGGGTGACAGAGGATCAAAGAAGGAAACAGGGGCCAGGCTCTTGGTGACCTGCTGGATATTAACTTACAGTATTTTAGGCTTCATCTGCCCCTCCTGCTCCTCCCAGAGAAGCTTATCATGTCCTTGCTAACATCCCTAATTTAGTTCAAGTTTATCTTTAATCTTTTCTTTCTATTTTACCTCTCATTGTCTCAGTTCCCAAGTCAGTCTTGGTTACTTAAAGCCATAACTTTCTGTTAATTCTCAACTTCATATTTGTACTTCTTTGTAGTTGAAGTGCTGTGAATTTGTACCTGCTTTTCTATTTCCCTTTTAGATTTTTTATGTTTTTACTATACAACAATTTGTTTGGTTAAACACAGAAATACCATCAATGCCATGCTCCTAATAATTGGGAGTTGATTGACTCTGAAGTTATCTACTCCAGGGCTTGATTGCTTGGTCATCATTACTTGACTCAGGTTACAGTTGCTGTAGTTCCTAACACATCAAAAGGGAGGTTCTGCCATGGTACTTGGATGGACCTGGGGCAAGTGGCAAAACTACCCTGGCTTCGAAATGGAAAATTCTAGAAAGCAGATATGCATGGTCTTGATGCAGACTGTTACAACGTTAGAGACAGGATCCCCACGGGGAAGGACAAGCTGAACTGGCCTGAGGATTTAGTCTGGAATTTTCAGTCTTGCTTGCTCTCAGAGCATTAACTGTTTTAAGTTTTAGCATTTAAGTTTTAGCATCAAGTGTTAAAAGCCTTATATGCTCTCAGAGCCCAGAGAATTAAGTGTTGGGATCTTTCTCTCTTGCTGTTTATCCAAACAATTGCAAATATTGATAACTTATACAACTAGAGGAAAAGATAAAAGCAAAAGCAATTTAGATGTCCCTGGGAGACAGCATGTCTCCTTGGGTGAATCTCCTCATGAGAATTTTCTCTGCCAAATGTTTATCTCTGTAAATGACCAGTCACTCCTATGTCCTTACCTCATGCCCCTCAGATGTTTTATAAGTGTTGTAGCTGTTCTGCATTAAATGGCCATTTTCACAATCAGGCTGTGGTTTTCTGTCTTCCTGTCTCTCTGTCTCTGTTGGGAGGTGCTCAGGAGATAGGAGGCAGCGCTGGACCACCGACACCTAACCGCACCCTCACATTTTACTTTGTGGACGCGCAGTGATCTGTTGCTCTTTATTCCATACTCCTGCGCAACTATACCAGTCTCCCACTGCTCCTCATCCCCTCTCCTCACTCATCTCCCACAGCTTTTATTCTCCAGCCAATCCCACAGAGTTAGGGGTAGCAAATACTCAGAGATGTGGTTGTACAATCAAAGGATGTAAAGCTCTTCCCTCAGGGGAAACTTCTAGGGCAAAAATCTGACTTGGAAGGAGAGATCAGCTCAAGGGCATGATTTTCTCTACAGACATATTGTTTCTTTGCTTAGTTCATATTCATTGAAACAAACATCTTAAATTTACACTTCATCTTTCTGATCATTTTGAATGGACACAGTAAGAGATCTATTAACCTTATAGGGTGGATCTGTTGGGGATATTTACTATAGCACCCAGACTACACTCTTCAGGACAGGTTAGTTCTTCCTAACCCCAGCAGGATCCTTATCCAGTTGCTTATGTTTGGGTCATGATGGAATTTGTTATGGTGCTTACCTGCCCCTTTTCAATGCCAGGGTAGCTCACAGCTATCCTGGGTCTATCCAGTGTCTTGCTTTTGGGGTGCTAGAAACATAGGGCAGCTGAGGCTTCAGTCACAATCACAATCATCCTGTTGTTCGTGGATTGCCTCGAGCAGGTACCAGTAACATCTCCTTCGTCCTAGCCCTGAGATTTTAAAAAGTGCCATATTCAAGACTCTTTTAGGGTTAGTAGAATGAGACTCATCATTGTTACTGATATTTGGCATATTGGGTATGCTACGGGTCCTTTGCCAGACTCTGCCCTGTCGGCAGGTTACGTTCGGTAGCCTGACTGGTTGTCCAAAGTAAGAACGAGATAAGATGCTCCACTTCTAGGAGCAGGATTTTATAGTTTCTGGGACTTGGTGGAGGATTCTGGGTGCAGGATCTGGGGTGGAGGATACTCAGCCCCGATCCGAGCAGGCTTGGAGATCTCAGCCTCCGGACCGCATGCCTGTGTTAAGCTGAGGCTTAAGTCTCATAAATATGACAATGCCCAGGAGTAAATCGTATCTGTAGTCAATTAACTCTGAAGTTACAAAAGCATAACATTGTATTCCTTTGTCTCTACAAAGTTGAGGGCGGGGGGCATGGCCATCCTGATCCTCCCAGCACAATCTTCCCAACATGGGACTGAATTTGTCCTTGTCTAGGAGCAAAATGGATATTTGTCTAAAGTAAACTGCAGAGGACATAAAGAAAAGAGAAAGTCAAAATTTGATTTACAAATACAAAATCCAGAGATCTCTGAAGAATCTGACTTTACAATTGACAGGTTCTGGTTAGGGAAGTGGTATTTAATGCATAGGGGAAGCAGAGCACCTGGAAGTTAAAGATGAATACTAAGGAAATGGGAGTGATTCACTAGCATTGAGATAGCCATCACTCAGTAAGCCTAAGCTCCTTGCAGCAGAGGAGAAATGGTGGACCAATGTTAAACCTAAATTGTTTAGAACTCTAATCCAACAAGGGTAAAGGTTTTTTTTAAGCAGGAAAGTTTTGGTTTTTCAGGAGTAAGGACATTTGCTCAGGGATCACCCTGGGTGCACATTTACTTAGGGCCGGAGCCATAGTACAGTGAGTAAGGACTTAACCAAGCAGTCGACCCAGGTTCCATCCCCTGCATCCCATGTGGTCCGTACCAGAGTGATTCCTGAATGTAAAGCGAGGAGTAAGCCCTGAATCTGCCAGTTGTGGTCCCCAAACAAAAATCACACAAAGACACACTTGTGTATACACACTTATATGCACGTATAATTAAGAAAGATGCAAAATGGAGAAAGAACAATTGGGATTCAGAAGAAACTGTGACATTCTGTAGCGGGGAAAGATCAATAATAGGGGATTTTTAAGGATCAGTAATTTGACTCTTTAAATGTATCACTCTAGAATTGTCTTTGTACATCATTTCCCCCCCTTTGATAATATTTTAATTTGGGGGGGGGTTTGCATATTTTTCGCCACAGTCTACAGTGCTCAGTGTTTACTCTTGTGTCTGAGCTCAGAGATCATTTGGTAAGAGTCAGGATAACATTGTGTGTCTAGATATCATTGGTTCAATGTTTGGTGACAACTGCAGAATCAGTTTACTTCTCCTTCTTCTCCTTACCCCCAGTCCCTCAATGTGTGGCCGACCACTCTAGCATTTGCCTCTCCACTCCTTTATTCGGGTCCATCCCCCTTGCAGCACAGATTCAGCTGTGTGGCAAAAAAAAGGTTCTCAGTGCCTAGACTCTGCCTCTTTAAGGCACCTTATGGAAACGGAAGTGATGTCATAAGTGATGTCATAAATGTCATGGTTCAATTTCCATCCCTGACACTGACACTGGGGCTGCTGCTCACTTGGCAAAGGACAAGTAAATTTGTGCCCCATCCTGGAAGGGGGACTCTGAAGAAGGATTTAATTTTAGGACTCGAGCAACCTCCTGTGAGTACCCCGCACGATGCCGTTTTCACACTATGAGCCGAGGGGCTGAGCCAGCTTGTGGGGGGCAATTTTGCGCTGGTTTTTCACTTGTTCCCCAACGTCCAGGTGGATCCTGAGGTGTGGTCAAGGTTTTAGTGGGACCCAGAGCTTTGGGGGTGCAGTGGGGGCTGTATCAGGTTCAGGGGTGGCAGTTGTGAGTTTGTGATCCTGGGGGGCCTCTTTCGCCACGATCATCTCCAGCTCCAGGATGGGGCAATATTGGGTGAATGCGGGAATCGCCGGGGGCTTGGCCGTCCCAACCCTCCCAGCAGTCCCATTTTTGAACCATAGTCCCTAACCTCGCTTCTGTAGAATCTCCAGATTTGAGGGGCAGAGCTTCAGCCCCTCCTCTTAATGGCAGGAGATCCTTTGCTGGTCATCTTCATTGTCTGCCGTGATAGCCGGGGTCATGTTGGGTATGTGGGGGGGGGGGGGGAGGGGGCTTGCAGGTGACTGAGGTTTGCCAATGAAAATGTATTTGGGGGCTATTTTTGATTCTTTGGATTTTTGGGGGGAGGGGGAATACACCCGGAGATGCTTATGACTTACTCTAGCCTCTAAGCTTAGGAATTATCCCTGGCACTGCTGGGGGGCTATATGGGATGCAGAGGATTGATCGGTGGATCTAGTCAAATGCCCAACTCACATTACTGCCTGTCCAACAACAATACTGGTGTATCTTTTTCCAGATCATGAATTTCACCTCCCTCACATCAAGCTGTAAAGCAGCCCTGACTCTTCATCTCTCCCTGAGCAGACAACCCCTGGAATTGGGGTAAATACTGAGGGTAAAGGGGTTTTTAATGTTTATCTTTTAAAAGAAGATTTTTGTGTGTGGGTGGGGAGGGAGAGCTGTGTTCATGACTCACTCCTGGTATTTTTGGAAGAAATTTTCATAGGAAGCGGCGGAGCAAAAGTACAGCAAGTAGGGTGATTGCCTTGCGCACAGCCAACCCAAGTTCTGTGTCTTGAATCCCACTGGTCCCCATACCTGCTGGGAGTGAAACTTGAGTGCAGAGCTAGGAATACTCTGTGAGCAATGCTGGTTCTGACTCAAAGAAAAAAACAGGCACACATACCCACACAGACACATACATGTGTACAGAGAAAACGTGTGATCACAGAAAAAGAGAATAATAAGAATTCATGGAAAATCGTTCAGAAAAACTTTGTTTTAAGGACCTGCTATTTGACTATATAAATGTTCTTCCCTCTTATTTTGCACATAGAATTCTGTTTGTTTCTTGTGCTTCGTATTTGCCTTCTTGTTGCAGTATAATCTACAGTACTTAGGTCTTAATTTCTGACAGTTCATATTATGGTCCTTAGTAAAAACCCTCGTTATTTGAATTATTTTGCTATACAAACGACTGTTTGCGCGATTTTCCAATGTATTCTTGCACAACAGGAGGAACTGTTGGCTGAGGCTCACGCAGATGTGCCGTTTCAGGGTTAGAGTAAATCAGGACCCATACGGGCTCCAGTGGGACAGAGCAGGGCTGTGCCTCTGACCCAACTGTACCCAGAAGTGATCTCGGTCCCCGGGACAGAGTTCCCAGGTGCATGTTCTTGTCCCTTCTGCAAGAGAGTGGCTGAAGCTTTGCCCACTCCATGTCCCTGTGGCTTTCCCCATGACAGAGCCACATCCAGGCTATAGTTCCCAGGGGGAAGCACTGCTTCCAGCTGCAGGAGCATTAGTACTCGTGAGTAACGGGACTCAGAGTCAGCCACTGGCTGGGTCTGTAGGGATTTTCTTGTGCAATCCAAGGAGGAATCCGGGGATCAGGGAAGGCTGTCGTTTCCTCCCCTGTAGCCTGGGCCTGAGCTCCTATTCTGAAGTGCAGCACAGATGCCAACAAAATTTGCATCCCCAGCTGAGACAGGAGCTTCTGCCATTGTTTCCCTGAGGTGGAATTGTGAGGTTGTGGCTGGTCTGAGCTCAGGGGTGGGAGGAGGTGCTCCTCTCTAGTGCTCACTGTTCTGACTTCTCCAGGACTTTGCACAGAGCCTCCTGCTGATCCTCAGAACAACATGGCAGGAGAAGATGGTGACTCGGATTCTGATAAACCGTCCAAAGGTAGGAGTAGAGGGACAGAATGGCATGAGGTAGTGCCAGGAGAACCCGGGCTTCCTGGGCAATCTGTTTTGAGTTTCTTTTGGGCGGATTCCAAGATGAGACTTCCGATCGAATGCCCCATGTTTGGCTTTGGGACCGACCCAGCGGTGCATGAGGAGTACTCAAAACTCAGTGCTCAATGATCATTCCTGACATGTCTAGGTGACCAATGGGATGCTGGAGGACCAAAGATTTTGTCTTGGGTTTTCTGTTTTATTTCGGATGGCAGAGCAAAGGATTCTCGCAATCATTCTTTGTGCTGCACTCTGGCATTGTCCCTGGCAGTGCTTGTGGGACCATATGGGATGGCGGGGATCACCAGTCCTACACGCAGTCCCCGGAACAGCTGTCCTGTTACGCCAAACTGCTGCTTCTTTTTCTTTTGCATTGTTTTTGTACTCAGCCATCCTCTTGACTCTGTGCTCTGGATTCACAACTGATGGGCATCAGAACACCCTGGGGTGTGCTGACCCCATTTGTGCATTAGCAACTACAGTCACTTGGGCTCCAGGACTTGCTTTTCCTCTGTTTTGTCCTTCCTTCTCTGGAGAGCCTCGCCTTCTCAGTCATACAGTCTTACGTTCACATAATGTTATGTGTGGATTTCTGTGCATGTCTCAGGCCCCTTTTATTTTCACTCTAAACTGCTGCTTCAATTTTCTGCAGAGGGAGTTATTTCCACTTACTGTGTCTGTTCTTTGAGTTGGAAAAAAATTTACACAGCTATGTGACCTGCCGTCGGTCTATTTTGCTTGTCCATCTTGCTGAAACGTTAGGTCGCTGCCTGGAAAATCCATCCACATGTCCAAATAGCAATCGGGTTGGGTAAATGTTAGAACCCAACCTGCAGGTCTAGAATTTTCTGGACAAGGAGACTCTCAGGCACAACACAGTCATTGGAATGCTTCTCTGCTATTCTTTAGGGTAGCAGCCAGCCCAGGTGGAATTTTTCTGATCATGCGCACTGTGACAAATGCTCAAGTGAACAGTTATGCCCTCAGCCCCATGAGGCTGCCAAGACAGGTGGGATATCTTCTGTGGGCGACTAGAAGGAAGTGAGCTCCCATACTGCAGGGTAGCGCTCCCCTGGGTAAAGCTTCTCGGAAACTGTTCTGCTCAGTCCATGGTTCCAGACTGCCTCAGGTGAGAAGCCCCTGGACTGTGGGAGAGGAGCACTGTTTATAGTGAGTCCAATTATGTACCCCACAAGGTATGGAGGCTGGAATCGGACCCAGGTTACCCAAATGAAAGGACTCACAATCTTTGGCTCTCCATACAGCCTCACCCTCATGCTGGAATGCTTCCTGAGTCAGGAGTCCTTCTGCACGTTGCTCGATTTGTGTCCCCCAAACCAGGAACAAACCAAATAAAAACAAAACAGCCTCATTAGAGGATTCCATCATCCCAACGTGGGTGTTTCTGAGCTGTATCTTGCTGTGTCTATGGTGCCTCTTCCTCGTATAAGACGTTTGTGTACCCTCAGAACATGGGGTGATGAGGTGTGGGTTGCCCATAGCAGGAAATATTTCTAAATGGTTTTGTCACAGACGTAACAAAGTAGCTTCAGATGTTTTTTTTAGCTCAGAGTGTCACTGTCACTGTTCTCCTGTTGTTCATGGATTTGCTCTAGCGGGCCCAGTAACATTGTCAGACTTGTTACTGTGTTTGGCATATCGAATATGTGACGGGTAGATTAACAGGCTTTGCCCTGTGTGCGAGATACTCTCGGTAGCTTGCCGAGAGGAGTGGAGGAATCAAACTCAGGTCAGCCATGTCGGCCGCATGCCAGGCAAACGCCCTATCTGCTTTGCTATTGCTCCAGCCTTGCAGCTTTGCCTTGCTCTGCCCATGTCAGGTTCAATCCTCTGCACCCCTCGTGGTCCAGATGCAAAGGTGGAGCAGCCCACTCGACCCACAAGGTGATTCAGCTATGTACCCCATAAGATCTGAAGGTGGGAATCGAATGCTGGCCACCTGTGTGAAAGACTAGCACCATCAAGGCTCTCCTAACACTGCTCCTTTGAAGCTCCATGCTTGATCTTTTAATCACCCCATACTTAACACAAAATCAAATCTAAGGGTGGAAAATTCTTAGAGAAACGGGCCTGGAAAGGGACGGAAACACCCACAACTCCATCTCGTGGCGTTTCAGCCTAACTTCCGTGGTCCAATTTTTCCTGCGTTTAAGATTCTCAGCACTTCTCTTTGCTTAAATGTTAAGTATGAGGTCATTAAGGATCCAGCACGCAGCTTGGGCTGCTGCAACGGGAGCAGAGAGGATAGGGATTTTGCCTTGCATCCATAGGACCCAGGCATAGTCAGACTTCCCCTGCAGTTCTTCAGTCATGTCCATAGTGATTACTGCATGCAGAGCCAGGAGAAGGCCCTGAGCATACCCTGGTGTGGCCACAACCATAAAGGAATGAACAAGAAAGAAAAGTAAAACATAGGACTTCAGTTCCTTGATGGCGAACTCTCTCACTGCGAGTTGAGTTTGCCAGAATTGTATAATCTTCCATTCCCCACGTTGGTGTGGAAGACGGTTAGAGTACCCTGATAATGTGGGGTGATAGGGTGTGGGTTGCCCATAACAAGAAACATTCAAAGGGCTCGGTCACAGGCATCACAAGGTGTGTTCAAAACTTTTCTTGTACAGAGAGAAAAGAAGAAAACATATAAGGAAATCACCGTGCTTTGCTCATTAAAGGATCAGTTCAATCCTCTGCACCCCTCTAGGTTCAGAGACAAAGCTAGGGCAAACCAGTCGACCCCCAAGGAGATTCAGCTATCCAACCCACAAATATCTGAAGGCTGGAATCGAACCCAAATTACTCAAGTGAAAGACAAGCAACCACAGCCTCCCCTACCGCTGCACCTGTGGAAGTGGCTTCCTTGGTCCTTAATTACCCCATACTGAACACTGAAGCAAACACAAGGGTGTAAAATTATTAGAAACCAGCCCGGAGAGGAACAGAAACGTCCACAGCGCCATCTCTTGGCGTTTCGGTGGAATTACCGCGGCCCGATTTTTTCCACGCTTAAGATTTCAGCCCATTTCTTTGCTTCAATGTTAGGTATAGGATCATTAAGGATCAAGCAGCTGCTTGAGTTGCTGCAGTGGCAGCAGAGCGGTTCGTGCTCTTGGCTTGCAGTCACAGGTCCCTGGTTCTTTCTCTGAATCTCCATGCAGCCCCACCATCATGCCGGAGTGATTTCTGAATGCAGCTTCAGGAGAACCTCTGCGCACTGCCGGATTTGTGTCCCCCAAACCATGAAGAAATTAAATAAAACCAAAGCAGCCTCAGTCCCTTGATGGAAGATTCGGTGGGTTCTGAGCTGTATCTTGCTGTATCACTGACCCCTATTCTTTGTTGAAGAGTGTTGGGGCATCCTCAGAACACGGGGTGATTGCACATGAGGTTGACTATAACTGGAAACCTTTCAAAGAGTTGGGTCACAGACAGAGCAAAGACGGCTTATAACTTTTCTTGTTCAAAGTGAATAGAACAATGACAAAATAAGCTCACCCTGCTTGTAATCAACCACGTTCAATCCCAGGTACTCAATTGTCCCCAGAACCCTGTGGGCACACACCAAAGCAGGCCCCCAAAAAACCTTTGATGCCAGAGCTATAGTATAGCTGGTAGGATATTTGCCTTGAGGGCTGGAGCGATAGCACAGCGGGTAGGGCGTCTGCCTTGCACGCAGCCAACATGGCCGACCCGAGTTCGATTCCTCCGCCCCTCTCAAAGAGCCCGGCAAGCTACTGAGAGTATTCGATATGCCAGACACAGTAACAACAAAGTCTCCAATGGAGACGTTACTGGGCCCGCTCGAGCAAATCGATGATCAACGGGAGGGCCTCTTCAGTCAACCCGTGTCTAATCCCCGGCATCCCATATGGTCCCCCAAGTACCATCAGGAGTAATTTCTGAGTGCAGAGCCTGGAGTAACCCTTGAGCATTGCTGGGTGTTACCAAAAAAGCAAAACAAAATTCCCTGACAGAAGTGATGTATTTAGAATTTCCAGGGAAAGGGATTGCCCAGTCTTAGGCTCATTATTCCTGTGTTCATTAAAATTCTTCTTAACATACCCTAGTTCCTCTGATGACTGTTACCTTCACCCCACACATTTGGAAATGCAAGAGTTGAATCTGGCCTCTGCAAACCTCCTCCACAGAGAACAGAAGACGTGGTACTTCTCTGTGTATAGGAACCCCAAAACTCAGGACGGAAGATGGCACTATCAGCAATGTGGGGGGCTGTGATATGGGCACATGGGGTCTTGAGACCCTTAAATCCGAGTTGGTTGTAGATATCATACTGCAGGAAGGCAAGCCTCTCCTGTGTCACACTGTTCGCACTCGGGCAAGCTGGCTCTGCTGAACAAGCCACTGGGTGTCTCTCCATGCAGAGGGTGATAGGGGCGAGCCCCAGGCAGCATAGACACCCGGACACAGTTCACCAGTTTATTCTCTGACCTGAGGTCCAGCAGGGCTCTGCAGGGCCGGAAGTTGCTGGACTCTCATCCCCTCCAGCCCTTGGCGAGTCGAATCCACCAGAGGTGGCCTGCTCTTGGCACATGTATCCCTCAACCCCCAATCCACCCCACCTGGTCCACACCTCCATTTCTGGCTATATGATTCAGGGGAGGGTTCGGAGGCAGAGGTTAGGCAGCTTCTGGAGTTGGGCTGAGGTGGGAGGGCACACAACTCGTCCAGGGGGCCCTACATTGTCTGGAGTCTGACTTTGGTTCCCACACTCGGGGACCCCCCCACCTGCCCTTCTCCGAGAAATTTCTGGGGAAGCCAATGAGCAGTCTACCTGGAACAGGAGGGAATCCAGTGGTCAACAAGGAGGTCCAGAAGCACCAGAGATTTGGGGGAACAGGACGGGAGACAGGTTTAGGAGGGCTGTATCAGCTCTGAACCTGAAAGTCTTTGTATGTGGTGCAGAGGTGCTAAACTTCCAGCTAAACTTCCACTGTGCCCCCCCAAGAGAGGAGGGGAGAGGCTTGGGGGTCCCCCGGGAGGCTGAAGAAGGAAGGAAATTCCTTTTGTCTGACCATGAAGCAGTTGCAGGAGAAGATAAATGGGTCAGTTAGAGGCCTCATCACCATTAGTGCCCCCGTGGGGGTGTCCCATCTGTACCCCCTTCACCTCCGCGACCCCCGACTCTCTCAGCTACTGAAGCAGAGAGCTCCTGTTGGAAGCCGAACTTCTGGTCTGGCTGTCTGAATTCAGCAGCTGCCATATTGAGCAGCGACAGGATCCATCCCTGGGAGCACTGAATGCCAGCAGGGTCTCTGCCTGGCCCCCCCAGAACTGAGGGGGTGTGGGCAGGGCTTGTCAGGGGCATGGCTAGCGGGTGTAGGGACCCCGATGTGTGCTCCCACCGCCTGCTCCACGGATCCACCAGTGGTCCTGGGGGACCGGAGTGCGGCCACCGCCATCTGGTTGAGCCCAGCTCCTGGCCCACAGACCCCCGCAAGTGCAGCTCGTGGCCCTGGCCCCCAGTGGCCTCAGCCTGGTGGCCTAGTTCTGGCACAGGTAGGCAAAGGTCTGCCGTCAGCAGGGACAGGAAGGTGAGCTGCACGTGCTCACTGGGGCACCGATCGTGTCCACTTAGGAGAACTGCCCAGGCAGGAGTCCAGGGAGAGTGGGCCACCAGGGGCAGGCCGGCCAGCCCTGGTTCTTCCTCCTGGTTGCACTTGGTTTTCTTTTTCCACATCTGGAAGTGCTGAGGGCTCATTCCAGTCACGCCTCGGGGGGCACTATGGGGTGCCCGAGATCAAACTCCGGTTGATGTGTGCAAGTCAGTGTGTCCCAGTTGGACATCGCTGGGGCCCGGCTGAAATTTTTTTCCCTCTGGAGACGCCTGTGCTCTCTCCCCAGCGTGTGCTTCTCTCTCAAACTTTCTAAGTAATTTACTATAAAAACTATCTTATTGGAGCCCGAATGATGATATAGCAGGTAGGGCACACAGCAGACCAGAGTTCAATTCCTGGCATCTCATAGTGTTTCCCTGAGCACAGCCAGGAATAATTCCAGGACAGAGAGCCAGCAGTCAGCCCTGCGTATTGCTTGCTGTAGCCCAAAAAGGAAAAGAAAAAAGAAAACTATCTTGCTTCACACACACACACACAAACACACACACACAATTTTTAAAAATCCAGTTGAGCCTCTCTGGCTCTGAGCTTCAGCAGAGTCTGTTCCAGCAGCTGGCACACTTGTCCCTGTTCTCCCAGTCACTGACCCCAGTCATTACTCAAGCCTCAGTCAGTTTGCACCTTGTCCCCAGACCTTTGGGTCCTTCCAGCACATAGGGCCCCCAAGCTGCCACCATGTCTATGGGTTCCCCGCCCTCTCCCACAAGCCAGTCTCTCTTCCCAACCTGCCCGAGTTCCAATGACATGACTGACCTTCTTCCCTCGACGGAAGGAGCTGTACCAGCTTCCTGGCTTCTCCCTGGACCATGAGGCCAGTTTCACCTGGGGGACACAGGGAGTCAGTGGAACACAGGTTTTGGCTGCCTCCTACCATCATGATTTTTATGAGGTGGGTCAATTCCTATGCAATGCTAAGGAGTTTGTGGGCCCCTCCTGGTGAGAATTGGTTGTTCAGACCTTGAGGTGCTGAAGGCCTCCAGTGTAATACCTGTGTGTGGGGGGCATGTGGTTCCATGGACAAAACTCAGTATTTGCACGTGCAAGGCATGTGCCCCACCTCCTGAACTACCTCTCCAGACCCTGCCCTGGCCCTTGTGGCCTTGTCATCCCAGGCTGGAAACTGGAGGCGTCTGGGTCTCCCATCGTGCTAGTGGGCTTCAGGAAAGGTTCGATGCAGCACACACTCTTCAAGCAATGATGGACAGATGGAGCTTGTGGGCAAATGCCCCTAGTTCTTGGCCCGCTCTATGCTGATGTGGAGCAATTCCCAAGTGCTGTCTGCATCACACTGTCTCTCAGATGTCCCCAGTGAAGCTGAGTACACCCAACAATGACAATATAACTAAGCTCCCTTGGGGCCACTTCCCTAAGTTTGTCACCACCCATCATCCCCCTCTTGCCTTCGGGGGCTAGATTATACTGGAGACTCCTGCCTTTTACACAACTGACCCGGGTTCCATCCCTAGTATCTCAGAGGTTTCCCAGAGCCCTGCCACGAGTGATCCCTGAGCATTGCTACATGTGATCTGAAGACTAATAATTATCATTAGTATTAATTTTGTTTGCAGGTCATACCTGGCAATGCTCAGGGATCACTCCTGGCTGGTCTGAGGGACCCTTCGGAGGACTGGGGATCCAACCAGGACCAGCTGCATGCAAGGCAAGCACCTCCCCTCTGAACTAGCTCTCTGGCCTCACATTTGTTTGTTCTTTTTAAAACAAAAAAAGGTTTTATATGGACACTCTCAGGAAGGAGAGAGAGAGAGAGAAAGAGAGAGAGAGAGAGAGAGAGAGAGAGAGAGAGAGAGAGGGAGAGATGCTAGAGAGATCACGTTGGTCACAAGTAGAGCAAGCCTAGGACACAAATGTGCCTATTCGGGTATAAGGGCTTGTCTCAGGAGCCGGGGGAAGGCTCAATGTGACGGCACAGAGGGGAGGGCGCTGGCCGTACATGCCACTGACCTGGATTTTATCCCAGGATCCCACAGGTCCCCCAAGCACTGCCAGGAGTGAGTCTTGACGCAGTGCAAAGGTGCTTGTATCTATATCTCACAGTGATTCAACTAAAAACACACACCAAAAAAAAAAAAAAAACGTTGTTGAACGTGTGAGTCTCTCTCCTTGCTGGCCCTTAAAAACATTCCTGAGGACTGGAATGTTCCCTTTGATCATGAGCCTATTTCCAGTTGATTCTCAGTCACTCATTTTGAAACATTATTCATACACCTACGACCTCTGTCACTGAAAAGTTTTTGAGCCCAAATCACTGTCTTCCCTCCACAGATTGTGATCTCTGGCACTGCCTAACCCACTCCTGCTCCATTTTGGTGGTGTGATGCTCAGGAAAGCTATTTTCAGTACTCATCCCCCTCACCCTCTGACATTCGTTAATCCTCACTTCTCACTCTGGTTGTGGCCTTCCTCACACATTCTGACTCTGCTCACAATATAGAAATTCGCCATTCGGGTTGAAGTCATAGTGCAGTGCTAGACATTTGCTTTGCATGAAGCCAGCTCAGGTACAATTTCTGGCATCCCCTATGGTTCCCTGGGCACTGGAAGCAGTAATTCCTGAGTGCAGCGCCAGGAGAAACCTTGAGCATCACCAGCTGTGTCAAAGAAAGAAAAGATTGTAAATAGGAAAAGGAATAAACTCATTTTTTTATTTGAGGTGATGTAATTTTTCAGCTAGATAGAAGTAAATGTTGCACAACATTTCTAATGTAGGAACAGTCATGAGGAAAAGGAGCACCGTATTATTTAAAGAAGAATTCGTTTCAGTCAATTATTAAATGAAGTACAAAATATGCATGTAAGTAATAAACAATGTTTTCAAAATAGCATAGGAAAAGGCTTGGAGCAATAACACCACCGGGAGGATACTTGCCTTGTAGACAGCTGTCCTGGGTTCGATCCCTGGTACAACATATCACCTGAGCCCCAGAAGGAGTGATCCCTGAATATGGACATAAGTATGAACATATCAAGTATCATAAGCTCAATTTATTCCATTATATCTGCAATAGAATAATAAAGCAAGAAAGAAGATACACGTTGAAAAATATAAATAGATGTCTTGATTCACTGTTGATGAAGGATCTACGTTGGTTAATAATTGAAACCTCCAAAGAAAACTATCATTCTGATAACACAAGTCATAAAAGAATTGCAAAGTTAAAGGATTTTCAATAGTCTTGCTCATATAAAATAATTCTAATTGGTCCAAGAAATTCTCTCTACCCTGCTCACAGTCACTCTCCGTACACTCGGGTAAAGCCTCATGTATGACTGGATCCCCAGAAAACCCAGGTATGCGGGACTTTGTGACAGAGAACTCAAGGTTTGATGGAACCAGGAATGGGGACCTTCACCCGTATCCCCGTTTCCAGAAACAGCAGTCACACCCATAAACCACCTCTGGCTGGTGCCAGATAATCTCATCATTGGCCACCATCCAGAGTCACATGTGCTTCTCTACCAGAAGGGAGCAGAACATGACACTTGCCATAACCATGCCGCTGGACCCCGTGCCAGGCTGTTTCACTTGGGGAACCCCAGAGGGCGACCTGTTGAGACCCCTTCCCACCTCAAGGGACCCAGCCCTGGCAACCAAAAACCTCCAGAACTCAACCGCCACCATGCTCATGGCCACTCTCCACACAATCTGGCTGAGCCTCACCCACAAGTGAACTTATTCCTGGACCGCACAGCAACATTTGCATTCACACTTCATATGGCCACACTTCATACCACACACCACTCAAACTCCAAAAGTACCACGCTACATTTGATGGTGTTCAAGTAAGAGGCAACCAATCTTACCAATCTTAGAGGGAAATTTTTTTCATAGATAAATATATATATATATGTATACATACATATATCACATCACACAAGGCTCAGCCTTTAACAACATGTGAATGATCTCTTGTAGAAGAACTTAATTGCCTGTGGGTGAAATACAACAATCCTCACATTCTTTCCTCTAAGGAAAGTTTCTGTATCATGTTCACTGGTTTTTCATAACAAACAATACAAAATATATTATTTCAGTTCTGCTTTGGGGCAGGGGTTGGGGTTTGGGATTGAACCTTCCAAAATATGTTGGTGGGAATGTGTAATTGTGGTGGAATTGTTGTTTGAATATTAAATGTAATCAAATATTGTGAACCACTTTATAAAATTTGAACAATTTTAAAATAATCTAATATCCGAGGCCAGTGGAAACAGGGGCCACATGGACTGGTGAATGGTTGGAAATTACAACAAGGGTGTGGGGGTAGAGGGTAGTTAAGATAGAGGAGGATTCATCATGACAGCATAGTTGGAAATGATCACTCTGGACAAGAACTGAGTGAGTGTTGAAAGTCGGTAAAGGGATATACATAACTTTTCAGCATCTGTATAGCAAACCATAATGCCTAAAATACGATAAAAAGAATGAGACACAGAGAGGTGTCTACCATAGAGGCAGGCTGGGGTGGGGGCGTGTGACTTGTATGGGGTGGGAGGTAAACTGGGAACACTGATGCTGGGAAATTATACTAGTGGAGGGATGGGTTTTAGAACATTGTATGACTGAAACCCAATCATGAACAGCTTTGTAATGCTCTTTCTCATGGTGATTCATTTTTTAAAAAATTAATAAGAATATTAATAAATAAAAACATGTGTGATCATGGATTGATATGTTCCACAGATACTACAATTAATCTGCTTTTCCTCCACTCATTCTGTCCTCCTCATTCAATGAGAATTGGATACACTCTGCCATGAAAAATGACTCGTGCCATGGCCTCACCCAACCAAAATATCAAAAATTCCTCAATAGATCCTCTGCCCATATCTCCTTATCTCCAGCAACTCAGCAGTCACACCCATAAGCCACCTCTGGTTGGCGACAGATAATCTCATCATCGGCCACCATCCAGAGTCGCATGTCCTTCTCTCCTGGAGGGGAGCATAACATGACACTTGACATAACTATGCCACCGGACCCTGAGCCAGGCTGTTTCACCCTGGGTGTCCCAGAGGGGTTGGGAGAAACCCCTCCACGCCCCAAGAGACCCACCCAGTCCCGGCAGCCGAAAACCTCCAGAACTCAACCACGGTCATGCTCATGGCCGCTCTCCATACATTTGGACTGAGCCTCTCCCATGATTGAATCCCCAGAAAACCCAGGTATGCAGGATTTTGTCACTGAGAAATCTGGGTTTAATGGGAACTGGAATAGAGATCCTCTGGCCATATCCCCCTGTCTCCAGCAACTCAACAGTCATGCCCATAAGCCAACTGCGACTGATGCCAGATAATCTCATCATTGGTCACCATCCAGATCACATTGCCTTCTCCGCACGTCTTTCTCTACTGGAAGTGATCATAACATGACACTCACCATAATAATGCTTTCAGACCCCGCACAGATCTGTTTCACTCCATATGCTCATGTCATGCCTCACCCATGAGTGAACCTATTCCTGGACTGCGTGGCCACATTCACAGCTGTGTGATGCTTCATAGGACACACCCTACCCATACTCCAAGAATACCGCACCGCATTTGATGGGATTCAAAGTAGGAGGCAACCGATCTTAGAGGGAAATATTTCTTTATAGATATATATATATATGCATATATATGTATATGCACAGAAGGCTAAGCCTTTAACAACATGTTATCTCTTACAGAAGGGCTTAATGGTCCCTGGTTGAAATACATCAATCTTCACACTCTTTTCTCTAAGGATACTTTTTGGTAGGATTTTCAGCAGTTTTTTTTTTATAAAAAACAATACAAAATATGTTATTTCATTTCTGCTCTGGGGCAGGGGTTGGGGTTAGGATGGACATATCTAAATTATGTTGGTGGGAAGTTACAATGGTGGTGGAATTGGTGTTCAAATATTAAGTGTAATTCTCAAATAGAAAGCAGTTGTCAAATATTGTCAACTACCTTATAAAATTAAAACAAAAATTTAAATGAACAAACAAAATTTTTAAAAGACTCAGATGTGTACTAATTAGTCCTTGCTGATTTATTTTCTGATGCTTCTATTTGTAGTTCTCAAAGTTTTGTTGGAATAAACAATACAAAGTAAATTTGTTATGTGCCAAAAGGGATAGATTGGGATTGGGAGGGAAAATGGAGATGTTGGTGGAACGACAGTCACACTGGTGGTTTTGTGACACTAAATGCTTGAAATAAGTAAGTATTCTCTACCCTGGGCCTTTCTGTAAGCTTATTTTATTTTGATCAGTTCCTGGAGACTGGCGAGGAGCTCTACAGAGGTGCCTGACAGGGTCCCCCTCTCTGGAAAACTGCCCAGATGCAGGCCCAAAGGTTTGGGGTGCAGTTCAGTGTTCAACTTCAGTGTTGGGGGCTACCAGGGTTGTTGCTGCTGACTTCACACCCAGCGAGGCAGACGCGGGGAGGGGGTAACAAAGGGAGCCCGTGTTCAAACTTGGGGTCTTTTGCCAGCTTGGTACGTCCCCCAGCCCTTTGAGATGTTGCCCTGGCTTGTGGCAACGCTTTGAAACCATTTCAAATTCAAACATAAACCAAGTTATCGGTGTTCATCTTAGATGTGAAGAATGTATTTGCTACAGTTGAAATAGCATAAATTGAAGCTTCTCCACTTGAGCCAAATGAAGATACAAGATACACTGTTTCCCTTAAATCGAGACACCCCGAATCAAATATAGAACGTTGAGATGAACGCACTAGAGTGGGGAAGCAGGTTAGGTCTGGGCTCCAGAATCACGGCCAAGTTACATCATAAGTTAAAAATAACCCAACTTAAATTCTCAGAAACGGACAGCGTTTTAATATGATGTCACTCAATTCCCCTCCCCTCCCCCTCATTGAAGTCGTCATAAAAAAGAAATTGACTGTGTTTGGCATATTGAATACATCACGGGTAGCTTGACAGGCTTTGCCGTGATGGGGAGATACTCTCAGTAGCTGGCCGGGCTCTCTGAGAGGGATGGAGGAATCGAACCCTGCTCAGCCAGGCTGGCTGCATGCTAGGCAAATGCCCTACCGCTGTGCTATTGAGCGTGACAAAAAATTACCCCCCCAAATTTAATTAAAATAAATTTTTAAAAAATATAATTGCTGGGCAGGCAAGAAATGGGTGTTTCACTTTGGGTTATCAGTTCCAAATCTGGCACCTGCCCCCACAGCAAAGAAATTTCATACACACACACCTCTGACCCTAACCCAAGGTTGGCTCTAGTGGGACATGGAGAGCAGGGTGAGGAGCTGTCAGAAGGAAACTCCCCAAAAGTTTCTCAAGGAATATCTGCACCCAATAAATGATGTCAGCAGTATAGATGCCTCTACCAACCGGGTCCGCACCACGCTGGTCACCAGCCATCAAATCCAACTCATCCCCCAGGACTTAATCCACCACCTGCCAGTGGGACCCTCTTAATGAGGTGAGGTCCCTCCCTCCCCCCAGTCCCTTCCTCCGTGGCCCAGTCTAGGCGAGTGCAGCCCCCCATCCTACTCACCTGTCATCTGAAGATTCTTGGGATTCTTGGGAAGCTCGGGATCCCCAGTGCAATTTCCTAGACCTCATCCTAGCATATCAGAGTCCACGACTGACCACTTGGATGCTGAGGCAGGCAATGAGCCAAACCCTGTTCCAGGGACGGGGAATACCTATGGACACACCTCCTATTGGTCCATGTTTTGCCCCACTTCTCTCTCATTTGCTGGCAATGAGCCAAACCCTACCGGGACATACCTATGGATTCGCCTCCTATTGGTCCATGTTTTGCCCAGCTCCTCTCTCATTGGCTGTTGCTAAGGCCCAGAGCCACCGGTTTCTGGGGGCGGGCTCAAAGGCGTGTGCTCCTTAGCCAGGAGACCTTTGTGCTTCTGCCACCAACTGACACTGGAGCTGGCTCCAGTCAGCAGCTTCTCTTCCCCATCATTAGATGCTGACCATTAGGCTACAGATCCTGTGCTTCATCACCGGAGCTAGTCGTCCAGTGCCTGTTTATAAGCTTTTCCGCATGTTTTGCAAAACCCAGGACAAATACCCAAACCTTAGCTCGAATTCATTAGAAGGCCTCAGTGGAACCTATATATCAAAGTTTTAGGAATTAAGATCAATCTTAGGATATTTGAAGTTTAAGTTTAGCCAACAAGAGATCTGTCCAGGTTTTCATAAGATCCACCTGCCACATTTCTATTTGTGGGGCAAGGGTTAGCACTTCCTAATTGAGAAACTTTCTATAAAACTTGCCCTGCGTGTGGCCAGCCCATGACTTTGAACTTGGCACCAGGCACGGTGAATTTTGATGTACCCATTACAAACGTGGCTCCCCCAAACCCAGTGATTGTCGCTCAAATATAAAGAATCTCAGACACCCCTGCCTTTCCTTAGTACTTATGGTTCACGGATGAAGGCAAACAAAACAAAACATGACTGACAGTTACCGGAATTTTACATTCAAACTAACACATAGAACGCCTCATCTTTGTTTTCTTTTATCTCAAAATCTTTAAATTTTTTTTATTTTAACAAATCACCATGAGACACAGTTACAGACTTACAAACTTTCATGATTGTGTTTTGATCTTGAAATCTCTTGAGACAAATAAAAAGTGTTTGTATGAAGCTCATAGCTCTGGGCATGTTGTGTAATAATACCCTCAATATAATACTCAGGAAGATTAAGGTATTTTACTGGAGTGACTGAGAAGTTATGTATTTTTCAATATATTGTGGTATTTTGCTCAGTTTAAATTGTCTCTTGGTTACGGGTGTGTCGACAAGGTCTTATAAACCTGTTCTCTTTCCCCTGGCAATGAGGCAAGGCAGTAGAGAAGTCCAGTGTTTGGTCCCAAAGCAGGACCCAGAAGCCTGTTGGCTGGATCCCCCTCTGTAAATGCACTATCTAAGTACCTACATACAGTAAACTCACTGCATGCTTTAAATGGTGTGGTAATAATACTTTGGATTTTTCTTTTGTTTTGAGGCTCTCCTGGCAGTACTCAGGAAATACTCCTGGAAGGGCTCAGTGGATCATAGGGGATGCTCAGAATTATGCTCAGATTAGTTGCATGTAAGGCAACTACCCTACCTGCTGTACTATCACTCCAAACCCTATTAAGTAGGATTTTAAATGGAAACTTCATTTACCCTCCATAAGACGATAATTTGTTTTTTTTTCTACAGTGAAACTTGTCTCTGAGGGGTAATATGGTTTCCATTCCACATTTTCAATTACAGTCACAGATCGTATTCAGTAAAAGTGGCAATGTGTTCACATTGCTGTGGTTAGAACTGGGGTCAAAATTTATGAATTATTTATATTTTTATTGAATCAGCATGCATTAGACCATTACAAAATTGTTCATGATTGTGTTTCAACCATACAAAATTCCAACACTCATCCCTCCCACCAGTGTAATTTCCCAACACCAGGGCCCTCAGTTTCCCTCTCACATCTTCAAGTCACGCCCAACCCCAACCTGTCTCTATAGCAGGTACCTCTCTACTCTTTCTCTCTCTCTTTTTTCTCTCTCTTTCTCTTTCTCATTTTAGGCATTATGGCTTGCAATACAGATGCGGGATGTTATCATGTATGTCCCTTTATCAGCTTTCAACACTCAGCTCTTGTCCAGAGTGATCATTTCCAACTAGTGTTGTCATAATGGACCCTCCTCTATCATAACTACTATCCAGTTCCCGCACCACTGACCAATCACTGACCATTCAACTAACTTGAGAGTTGTTAATTTAGATTAAATAAAATTAGAGAAAGATCGCTTTACCCAGGAGGCACCTGGTCCTATTTTCCCAACTGCAGGCCCCAAGGCAGTTTAGCTTTTTTGATTTTTTTCTGCCTGACCCCAAAGGATCCTTCTAGATCTCAGAGACAGAAGCACTGTTTTCCTCTTGTTAGAGGCTGTGTCTTTAAGTCAGTGACCTACTATCAATATGTGTGTGGCCCCATGGAAAAAAATACCAATAGATGCTAAAGAATCAAACAGGACGTGGCCCAGACAAGGTCAGACCTAAACACCTGAAGAACCTGCAATCAGTACTCATCAATACACTGGCTCAGCTCTTTATACACTACCTGTCTGAATGCAAGTTTCCGTCCCAATGGAAAACCAGCAGGACTGTACTACTGTACAAGAAGGGAGACATCCACGACATTGGCAGCTATCGCCCGATCTGCCTATTGTCTGTCGTCTATAAGCTGTTCACTCAAGTCATCCTGAATAGGATTAGTGGAACACTAGATGAAGAACAACCATGCGAGCAAGCTGGCTTCCGAAAAGGATTTAGCACAATCGACGATATCCACGTGATAACCAAGCTCACTGAGGTTTCTCTGGAGTTTACGATGCTGTCCTAAATAATGTTCATTGATTTAAAGAAGGTCTTTGATTCTCTTGAGACTGAAGTGGTCATCGAGGCCCTAGTCAAACAGGGTGTTCAGAGTCAATACATCAGGATCCTCCGTGAGCTGCATTGCGGATTCACTACCAGGATCTCACCATTCCACAGGGAGGTGATCATTGATGTCAAGAGAGGGGTTATGCAGGGTGATACTATTTCACCGAAACTCTTCAGTGCCACCCTTGAGAACGTCATGCGACGACTGGAATAGGAAGGAATGGGAGTGAAGATAGACGGTCGATAACTATACCACCTCCGCTTCACTCATGACATAGTTATTATAACACCAAACATCAGCCAAGTGGTACAAATGCTAGCCGACTTCGTCCGTGGAAGGGTCGGACTACAGCTGAATCTAACAAAGACAATGTTTATGAGAAATGGTCTCGCTCCAGGCGTTCCATTCACTCTCAATGGGATAAATGTCTCCGAATGCAACAGTTATGTGTACCTAGGTCGAGAAGTCAACATGACTAATGACCTGACATCTGAGTTGCGCAGGAGAAAGAGAGAGGCTTGGAACGCCTTCAAGAACATCAAAAAATAGCTAAGAGGACAAAGAACCTCTGGTTCCGGGCACATCTCTTCGATTCCACTGTTATTCCTGTATTAACATACACCTCAGAGACCTGGGCCCTTCTCAAACATGATGAGAACGCTATTCGTGTCTCCCAAAGAGAAATCAAAGCTATGCTTGGAGTATCACTCTTCACTCAAATGAGAGAAATAATTCGAAATTCTGACCTCTGTCGACAGTCAAGAATCAGAGACCATGTATCAATTGCCAAGGCGTCAAAAATCAGATGGGCTGGACACGTAATGAGATTTGGAGATGACCGCTGACTAGAGCCATTACTTGACTGGATTCCACGGGATGTCAAAAGATCACGTGGCCGCCCACCTATAAGATAGTCAGACTTCTTCGTCAAGACCCTGAAAGATTGATTTAAACCTCTTCATGTCATAGAATGAGCAGAAGCCATTGGGCTACATTAGCACGCGACAGGGATGAATGGAGAGGTTGCTGGCGCCTGCTCGAGTGAATCAATGAGTAATGGTATATCAAGTGATCAAGTGATCAAGATGCTAGTGATAAAGGAATAAGAAAGAATGAAGAGATTGTACACAGAAGTTTCAGGTCAGTGATGTTCCTCTATGATTATAATGATGGATAAATAATATGAATTTCTCCAAACATCTAGGAAGTATAGCATTGAGAGTGAATCATGGGACCAGATTGATAAGGGTAGGGTGTTTGCCTATTATGTGGCTGACCTGGGTTAAATTCCCAGTATCCCATATGGTCCACCCATGCACTACCAGGAGTAATTCCAAACTGCAGAGCCAGGAGTAACCCCTGAGAATCGCCAGATATGACCTCAAAAGCTAATAATAATAATATCCATCATATCTACTTTAGAAATGTCTTTGACGATTGTTAAATGAAGCAAGTCAGAAGAAGGATAAACACAGGATGATACCACTTGTATGAGGCATTTAGAATAACTGGATGAAGAAATGCAATGTCTTAAAGAGGAGGATGCTCTATTCAACCTTAGCCTCAGGATAGAGAGAGGAGAAAGGAAAAAATGTGGAAGGGAGGGAGAGAAAAGACAGAGGAGAAGGAATGGGGGTCAGGAATGGAGATGCAGGTTTTATTAAGGAAAGATAGAATCAAATTCCCTAACGACAGTGTCAACAACACTGAAATCAAGTTACCTAAACTGTAACAGCCAAAGCGAGAAAGCGGCTTGTCCAGAGGGCAGGGCTGGAGGTGGGTAGGGGATATGGGCAGGAGTCTGAGACCATTGGTGGGGAGAACTTAGCACTAATGCACGGATTGGTGCTGTAATGTTGTATGTCTAAAGCTCAACACTGAATAACTTTGGAATTATGGTGCTTTTTTATTTTAAATGTCTTGATTGGAAAATGAATTTTAAAAAGAAAAGAAAAAGAAATGACTTTGATAATTAAATTTCATGGAAAAGAAAGTCAAAGCAGAAGGAGTACATCAAACTTAAAACACTTCTGCACTGCCAATGAAAGGCGGCCAAAATTAAAACACTCCCTCAATGAACAGGAGAAAATATCTGCACAGCATTCGTGTGACAGAAACACAAATGTCCAAGATGTGCAAAACGTAGCAACGAAATAATATACTCAGAACTTATTCCTAGCTCTGTCCTCAGAGATCACTCCTGGTGGGCCTCGGGGACCCTAAGTGGTGCAGGGGATCAAACCCAGGCAGCCCTCAGCACTGTGCAAAGCATGATCCCTTCCCACTGTCCAAGTAATCCAGCCCCTGTCCACATAATTTTAATTGATGCTTCCAGGACCTTGAGTCTCTCTGGAGTGATCCCTGAGCAGAGCCAAGTGTGCCCCCCACCAAAAAAGAAAAAAATCACAAAATAACAAAAACATATCTTCCCCCTTTTACTTTTCATTTCCCCCTTCCTCCATGCCCATGCTTGCAAGACGTCAGTGAGGAACAGCTCATCAGAGATTCTGCTCTACTCAGTGTAGCCTTTCGCCACTAAACAAGAGCTGTAGGAATGTAAGTACAAGGTTGGCGTGCTGAGACTTTTTTTTCTTGAATCTCATTTTTTTGCACAAGGTTCAGCCTATTTTATTTTAGTTTTTCTTTTAGTTGGGAAGTCACACCTAGTGATGCTCAGGGCTCACTCCTGGGTCTACACTCAGAAATTCCTCCTAGCATTTCTTGCGATGTGGAGGAGATGGAGAGATAGAGTAGGAGTAGGGTGTTTGTCTTGCATGCAACTGACCCAGGTTCCAACCTCCCTGACATTCCATAGGGTCCCCCAAACACTGTCAGGAGTACTTCCTGAATGCAGAGCCAGAAGTAACCCGAACATCACCAAGTGTGTGAGTTCACAAGGTAAACCACTGGGGCTGCTACTGCGATGCGTGTGTTTGTGTTCTGTGGCCCAGAGCTGGCTCCCCACCTCCCCACCTCCCCAGGGCTCCCCAACAGAGAGAAAGAGGGATGGGGAGATGCGGGAACATAGTTGATGGTAAAAATTGCCCCTTTATTGGAGAGTTGCTAGCATGTTTATAGAATATCTGAAGGGGGATTGAAGTCAGGACATAGGTGTGATTGGTCATTTACATAGATAAATATTTGACAGAGGAAATTCTCTTGGAGAGATCAACTCAAGAAGACACTGCCTCCAAGGGACATCTACATTGCTTTTTATCTTTCCCTCTAGTGTATAAGTTATCAATAAATGCAGTTGTTTGGATAAACACAGTAAGAGTCAAAGATCCCAACACTTAGTTCTCTGGGCTCTGAGTGCAAGCAAGGCTTTTACCATAAATCCCAGACTAAGTCCTCAGGTCAGTAGAGCTTGTCCTTCCCAATGGGGGTACTGTCTCTTAGGTTGTAAAAGTTTGCATCAAAACCATGCATGTATGCCTTTTACAATGTCCCATTTCGATGCCAGGTAGCTGTGCCACTGCCCCGGGTCCATCCCAGTCCCACGGCGGAACCTCCCTTTTGGGGTGTTAGGAACTACAACAACCGAAGCCTGACTCAAGTAATTATGACCAAGTAATTATACCCAGGAGCAGATATAACTTAGAATCAATCAATTCCCAAATATTAGGAGCATAGCATTAATGGTCTTTCTGTGTTTAACCAAAGAACATTGCTCTATAGTAAAACATAGAAAAGGCTATAGGGGAGATAGAAAATCAGGTAGTTATATAGAGCACTTCAAATACAAAACAGTACAAATACAAAGTTCAGAATTACCAGAAAGTTTTGGCTTATGAATAATCAAGACTAACTTGGAAATTTGTGACAATGAGAGGTAAAATATAAGGGAAAGGTTAAGGATGTTCTTTAACCAAATTAAGTTTTCCAGCAAGAGCTTGTTAAGCTTCTCTAGGAGGAATAAAGGGGACAATTCACTGATGAAGTTTAAAGCACTTAGGGTTAATATCCAACACAAAGGAAAGGTTGAAGATACACTTTAATAAATTAGGGATGTTAGCAAGGGCATGGGAAGCTTCTCTGGGAGGAGGAAAGAGTCAATTATTCTGTGAAGCCTAGGGCACTGAGGGTTGATATCCAACAAAATGTGACAAAAATAAATAAAAAAATAAATTTGTAAAACGGAGAATTTTTTTCCTGGTGCTGTTTTTGTGGGACACACATTGGAATGTTAAGCTCACCTGAGTTCCTATACTGACATTCCGTTATACTCATGATACTCTGGAGTTTTTTCTTCTTTGTTTTGCTTTATGCTTTTGAGCCACACCAAGTGATGCTGAGGGTTCTTTCTGCCTCTGCACACAGGAATTACTAAGATGGTGTTTGGGGCAGCCTATGGGATGGTAACTGGTCAGCTGCGTGCAAGGCAAGCAGGAATTACTGTGGTCATACTCAGAGGATACTGAGGATGGAATCCGGGTTGGCTGTGTGAAAGGCAAGTGGGGACCCTATACGATGCTGGAGATAAATACCAAACCCATCACGAGCAAGACAAGCTCCCAGCCACTGAACTATCATTCTGGCCCCTTTTATTGCTTTTAATCTGTATTTTCATTTAAAGTATTTTTTAAAAGTTTTTGGTGGCCTGTCGCCTTCTCCTCTCTGGAAAGAAAGATGGCGGCCGCATGGGAGCCTTGTGGACAGCAGGTATGAGCCGGGGGAGTGGGGGCGACTAAAACCTCATGGGAAGGGGGGCGTTTCGGTCCGCCCTTCACGCCCTACCGAGGCCACCAGTTGCCCCCCATGAGCGGCTCTCCAGCACGGCCACAGTCCCAGAAGCACAAGGACTTAATGCAGAACCCAGCAGCTTGGAGCAGAAAAGTGAAAGGACTATGCGTTAATCCAGGCCATCAGGTCTGTCCGGAGAGGAAAGGGTGTTGGCCCCTTCCGCCCTCCTCCCTCTGGAAAGAAAGATGGCGGCCACATGGGAGCCTTGTGGACAGCAGGTATGAGCCGGGGGTGTGGGGGCGACTAAAACCTCATGGGAAGGGGGGCGTTCCGGTCCGTCCTTCACACCCTACCGAGGTCACCAGTTGCCCCTCGCGAGCGGCTCTCCAGCACGGCCACGGCCCCAGAAGCACAAGGACTTAATGCAGAACCCGGCAGCTTGGAGCAGAAAAGTGAAAGGACTATGCATTAATCCAGGCCATCAGGTCTGTCCGGAGGGGAAAGGGTGTTGCCCCAGTCACCTTCTCCTCTCTGGAAAGAAAGATGGCGGCCACATGGGAGCCTTGTGGACAGCAGGTATGAGCCGGGGGACTGGGGGCGACTAAAACCTCATGGGAAGGGGGGCTTTTCGGTCCGCCCTTCACGCCCTACCGAGGCCACCAGTTGCCCCCCACTAGCGGCTCTCCAGCACGGCCACGACTCCAGAGCACAGAAACCAATTTCTTAACTATCTGACTTTTAGTAGAAATACTTCCAGGGTCAATAAGTAAAACAGCAGTAATCCAAAACCGACATATAATTCTTGAACCCAGCTGTAGAAAGCAAATCACTTCACAATGCTTTGTCAGCATGTCTGATTTGGGGGTGGGGGGGTAAACTCTAAATAATAGTGGTGAATCTTTTATTGAAACAATGAATCTAATCAAAGCAGATAGAGTGTTAACTAGAATTCATCTGCCCCACAGGGACTGGGAGGGGTGGGGGGTGGGGTTTTATTGAGGTTCTTCATGGTAAAAAATAAGTTTTGGTAAAGGGAAATGTGCTTGATATTTGCATGACTGAGACCTAAACCTGAAAGCTTTGTAACCTTTCCCATGGTGATTCAATAAATAAATTTAAAAAATAAATAAATAAAAAAATAAAAAAAAGTTTTTGGTGGCATAACCAGTTCTTATAGTAACACATACAACAAGTCACTTAGAATGTTTACATCCTCACTCATTCACTGACACAGAAGCTCTATTCACCTTTACACTCTGATTAAACTTTGTTTTCTGAGTTCACTTTTCTTTTATTAATCTTCCCCATCTCTTTATGCATTTCTCATTGATTTTTAACTTTTCTCTCAAATGCCCTTTTTTATGTATTTTTCGTAGCGCCTATGATTTAATAACCAAAGTATCAGAACTATTGGGGGAGGCAGCCACAGTGAAGTGGGGAGGGCTCTTGCTGTGCATGCAGCTGATGCAGGTTCGAACCCCGACAGCCCATAGGGTCCCTGAGCCTCCAGGACTGATTTTTGAGTGCAGAGCCAGGAGTAAGCCCTGAGTAATGCTGAGTGTGGCCCCAAAATAAACAAAATAAAATTAGAACTATCTTATCTAGTTCAGATTAGTTAAATGATTCTAGGGTTGTTTACGGAATTGTTTTAAAAATTTTAGAGTTTTTAATTTTGGTAAGAATTTTCTATCACAATACCAGATGTTCTGATTCATGAATATTTTATGTACTCAAATGTCTTTTTCTGTCTCCAAAAGTGGGACTGGAGAGGTAGCACAGCTTGTAGGGCATTTTCCTTGCACGCTGTTGACCTGGGATCAATTCCCAGCATCCCATAAGTCCTCTGAGCACCGCCAGGAGTAATTCCTGAGTGCAGAGCCTGGTGTAACACCTGTGAATTGATGGATGTGGCCCAAAAAGCAAAATCATATCAAAAATATTTTTCTACCATTTAAACGTTTTGATCAAGAATTTCTTGAACCAATTAGAATTATTTTATATGAGTAAGATTGCTGAAAATTCTTTAATTTTGCAATTCTTTTATGACTTGTGTTATCAGAATGATAGTTTTCTTTGGAGAGTTCAATTATTAACCAATGTAGATCCTTCATTAACAGTGAATCAAGACATCTAATTATTTATATTTTTCAATGTTTATCTTCTTACTTGCTTTATCATACTATTGAAGATACAATGGAATAAAGTGAGCTGTAGTATATATTTAGTATAGTTCATATGTTCATACTTATGTTCATACTCAGGGATCACTACATCTGGAAATATGCGGTAGCCGAGATTGAACCCAGGACAGCTGCGTACAAGGCAAATATCCTCCTCACGGTGCTATTGCTCTAGGCCTTTTCCTATGCTATTTTGAAAACATTGTTTATTACTTACATGCATATTTTGTACTTCATTTAATAATTGACTGAAACAGATTCTTCTTTAAATAACACTGTGCTCTTTCACTCATGACTGTGCCTACATTGGAAATGTTGTGCAACATTTGCTTCTATCTAGCTGAAAAATTACATCAACCCAAATTTTAAAAAAATGAGTTTAATTCCTTTTCCTAATGACAATTTTTTCTTTCTTTTCCACATTTGGTGATGCTCAAAGTTTCTCCTGGCCCTGCACCCAGGATTTACTCCTTCCAGTGCCCAGGAAACCATATGGGATGCCAGAGGTTGTAACCGAGCTGGCTTCATGCAAAGCAAATGTCTAGTTCTGCACCATGACTTCAATCTGTATGGCAACTTTCTATATTGTGAGCAGAGTCAGAATGTGTGAGGAAGGCCACAACCAGAGTGAGATGTGAGAATAAACGAATGTCAGAGGGTGAGGGGGATGGGTACTGAAAATAGTTTTCCTCCATTTCCACCAAAATGGAGCAGGGGTTGGGATAGGCAGTGCCCCATTATTACTCTGATAATCTGTGAATCTGTGGAGGGAAGACAGTGATTTGGGCTCAAATAACTTTTCAGCAACAGAGGTTGTACGTGGATGCCCAGTATTCCAAAATGAGTGACTGAGCATCAACTGGAAATACACTTGTGATCAAAGGGAACATTCCAGTCCTCGGGGGTATATTTAAGGGGCAGAAAGGAGAGAGACTCACACATTCAACAAGGTTTTGTGTGTGTGTGTGTTTGTGTTTGTGCCTGTGTGTTTAATTGAATCACTGTGAGATAAAGATACAAGCACCTTTGCACTGCATCAAGGCCATTCCTGGCAGTGATTGTGGGACTCTGCGTGATGCTGGGGATCGTGCAATCACACTGGCCCCGGTCTCCTGAGACAAGCACTTCTACCCAAATAGCTGCATTTGGGTCCCGGGCCTGCTGTACTTGGGACCAACCAACGTGTTCTCTCTAGCATCTCTCTCTCTCTCTCTCTCTCTCTCTCTCTCCCTCTCTCTCTCTCTTTCCCCTTCCACAGAGCGTCCAGATAAAACCTGTTTTATTTTAAAAGAACAAAGATTGTTAGGGATCTCCGACGCAGACAAGGACCACACAGGAATGCCATCAGCAAGCAGGCAGTTTATTGAGCTGGCTCGCCAGAATCAAGCCATCCCACCGACATGCAGGTCCAGTAGGTGAGGCAAGACCCCGAGCTTCTTCAGAAGGGAGCATTTATAGGCCTATACTGGCCGTTACAGAGGATTTGAAGGTCTCAATTTACGTAAGTGCCTGCTCCGGGCTTCACGTGATATCCGGGTCTGAGGGCTGAGCCTGGACCGGTGGCAACTGTTTCATTAGTCAACCACAAGGTCTTTTATGAAATTAGATTATACCTTTATATGGTCATAGCTCAGGGGCCCATACATTCCTCCTGGAACAAGCAGATAATAGAGGCGTGAGTGGAAACTATACTATCTTCATTGTCCTTGGCCCAGTCCGAGGCTGTCCTGTCCTAACAAGATATGTGAGGCCAGAGAGATAATCCAGTGGGGAGGTGCTTGCCTTGCTAGTATGGCTCCATTCAACGAGGGAAGGTCATTCATGCTGTTGGGCCGCAGGTGGGCCGAGAGGAGAGAGGCTGGCTTGCGAGAGAAGGCGGGGGACCCAAAGACATGGTGGGAGTTTGGGGGCCATGTGTTCTGGAAGGACCCACTGGCCTCCCGGGTACAAGTTTCAGCCTGATTGGGGCCTGATCAATGACTGGGGTCAGTGACTGGGAGAACAAGGACAAGCGTGCCAGCCACAGGAACAGACTGTTGAAGCTCGGAGTCAGAGGCTTCTCTGGATTTTTAAAATTTGTGTATGTGGTGTGGTGGTGTGTGTGTGTGTGTGTGTGTGTGTGTGAAGCAAGATTGTTTTCTTTTTTCTTTTCCTTTTTGGGTTACACCAAGCGATACTCAGGGCTGACAGCTAGCTCTGCGTCCTGGAATTACTCTTGGATGTGTTCAGAGGAACACTATGGGATGCCAGGAATTGAACCTGGGCCTGCTGTGCGAGTCTGTGTGTCCTACATACTATATCATCACTCGGGCCCAACAAGCTAGTTTTATAGAAACATACTTAGAAAGGATTAGAGAGAAGCACATGCTGGGGAGCGAGAAAAAGGCTCAGTCGGGCCACAGTGATGTCCAACGGGACACACTGGCCTTGCACACGACGACCGGGGTTTGATCACGGGAACCGCATAGTACTCCCTGTGACCCACGTGGAGTGATCCCTGTGCACCACCGTGTGTGCAAAAACAAAACTAAAACAAAGCCAAGTGCAACCAGGAGGAAGAGCCGGGGCTCGCCAGCTTGTCCCTGGTGGCCCTCTAGCCCCCGAATCCTGCCCGGGCACCCACAGTTCTCCTACGTGGATGACGATGGCGCCCGGGAGAGCGGCATGCAGCTGACCTTCCTGTGCCTGCTGAGCACCCGCACCTGGCAGTCCTTCACAGACCTGTGCCAGAACAATGCCGCCAGGCTGGACTTGGCGGCGGGGAGCCAGGGCCTCATGCTGCACTCCCGGGAGGCCACGGGCCAGAAGTCGGGCCTCAACTAGATGGCCAGATGGCGGTGGCCGCAATACGGCCCCCTAGGACGGCTAGGTCAGGGGAGTAGGCGGTGGGAGCGCGCAGGGGGTCCCTGTGCCCCGGGAGTGGCAAGGCCAAGACCCTGCTGGAATTCAGCGCCCCCAGGGATGGGTCCTCCCGCTGCTGGATGTGGCGGCTTCTGGTTTCGGACAGCCTGACCAGAAGTTTGGCTTCCAATGGGGGCCCGTTTGCTTCAGTAGCTGAGAGTCTGGGGGTCGCGGAGGAGAGTGAGGGACAGATGGGACGCCCTCACAGGGGCACTAATGGTGATGAGGCCTCCAGCCACCCTATTTCTCTTCTCTTGCAACTGCCTCACTGTCAGATAAGAGGAATCTCCTTCCTTCTTCAGCCCCCAGGGGGATTACCAAGCCTCTCCCCTCCACTCTTGGGGGCGCAGTGGAAGTTTAGCTGGAAGTTTAGCACCCCTGCACTGCATACAAAGGGCTTCCAGCTCAGAGTTGATACAGCCCTCCTAAACCTGCCTCTAAACCTGCCTCACATCCTGTTCCCCCAAATATCTGGTGCTTCCGTACCTCCTTGTTGACCACTGGATTCCCTACCATTCGAGGTAGACTGCTCGTTGGATTCCTCAGAAATTTCTGGGAACAGAGCAGTTGGGGGTCCCCGAGTGTGGGAACCAAAGTCTGACTCCAGAAGGATGTGGGGCCCCCTGGCAGAGCTGTGTGCCCCCCATCTCAGCCCAACTCCAGATGCTGTCCCACCCCTGCCTCCGAATCCCTTCCCCTGAATCATATAGCCAGATCAGGTGTGGACCAGGTGGGGTGGAGTGGAGGGTGGGGCATGACCCTGACCCCAATGGTCCTGCCTTCATTCTCAAGGGGTCTGTGTGCCAAGAGGAGGCCTCTATGGTAGATTCTACTCCCTTACACCCGCCACGGCCTGGAGGGGATGAGAGTCCACCAATGCCCGGCTCTGTAGTACCCTTCTGGAACTCAGGTCAGAGAATAAACTAGTGAACTGTGTCCGTATTCCGTGCTGCGTGGGACTCGCCCTACTTACCCTCTATGTGGAGAGACACCCAGTGGGCCGTGCTCCAAAACCAGCTGCCCGAGAGTGAACAGGGTGACACAGGACAGGCTTGCCTTTCTGCAGTACGATGTCTTCAACCAACTTGGTTCTAAAGATCTCCAGACCCCAGGTCCCCACATCTCAGCACTCCACATTGCTGAGGGTACCATCTTTCCTCCTGAGCTAAAACACACCAGAAGCCACTTTGTTATGTCTGTGACCAAACCATTTAGAAATATTTCCTGGTATGGGCAACCCACACCACATCACCCCACATTCTGAGGATACCCAACCCTATACTACAAGGAAGAGGCAGCATGGATACAGCAAGATACAGCTCAGAAACGCCCACGTTGGGATGAGGGAATCCTCCAGTAAGGGACTGAGGCTGTTTTGTTTGTATTTGGTTTGTTCATGGTTTGGGGGCCACAAATCAAGCAACATACAGAGATTCTCCTGGCTCTGCACTCAGGAAGCACTGTGGCATGATGGTGGGGTTGTATGGAGAGCCAAAGAGTATGAGAGCTTTCTTTCACTTGGGTAACCTGGGTTCCATTCCTGCCTTCATATCTTGTGGGGTACATAACTGGACTCACTATAAACAGAGCTCCTCTCCCACAGTCCAGGAGCTTCTCCCCCAGGGACAGCTTGTGTCCATGGACTGAGCAGAACAGTCTCCGAGTAGCTTTTTCCAGGGGAACGCTTCTTTAAAGCATGGGTGCTTACTTCCTTCTGGTCTCCCACAGAAGACATCCCACCTGTCTTGGCATCCTCATGGCGCTGAGGGCATAATTGCTCACTCGAGATTTTGTCACAGTGCGCATTATCACAAAAATTCCTCCTGGGTTGACTGCTACCCTCAAGAACAGCAGAGAAGAATTCCTATTATTGTGCTGTGCCTGAGAGTCTCCTCATCCAGAAAATTCTAGATCGGCAGGTTGGTTTCTAACATTTACCCAATTCAATTGCAATTCTGACACGTGGGTGGATTTTCCAGGCAACGACCTTACATTTCAGCAAAATGCACAAGCGAAATAGACCGACGGCAGGTCACATAGCTGTGTAAAATTTTTTTCAACTCAAAGAACTGACAAACAAACAAAACAAACACAAACATTGTCCTCCCATTGTTCATTGATTTGCTCGAGCAGGCCCAGTAACGTCTCCATTTTGAGACTTGCTGTTACTATGTTTGGCGTATTGAATATGTCACGGGTAGCTTGCCAGGCTTCGCTGCATGTGCGAGATACTCTCGATAGCTTGCCAGGCTGTCCTAGAGGGGTGGAGGAATCAAACCCAGCTCGGCCGGGCTGGCTGAGAACAAGGCAAACACCATACCGCTGTGCTATCGCTCCAGTCCAAGACACAGAAACTGGAAATAACTACCTCTGCAGAAAATTGAAGCACCAGTTTAGAGTGAAAATAAAAGGCGCCCGAGACTGGGTTTGGTACTAGCTTAGTGTGGAGCATAGTGGGATAGCTTAGTGGAATACACTTGTGAAGGCAATGATGCATCCCCACACAGCCGAGACAGACCTTTGAAAACATCTCACCTGAAACAGATTCCTCTCCAGGATCAATGAGTTTTTTGTTATCTTGTTCTATTTACTTAGGTGGGGAGAGGGTCACACCAGCATTACTCAGGGATTCTTGCTGCTGGGGCTCTGGGGGCCCTGAGGGGTGCTGGGATGGAACCAGAGTTTTCTTCCTTGGGGCCAAGCAAGTGCGCTTCTTAATGCAAAACCACTAATGCTGAACCATCGAGTTCTTTTCAACAATCACACTTGTCCTTGCTGTCTATCAAATGTAAAGTCACAGTATTTACCCTGTAATAAAAAGAATTTTTGGGGGGTTCCATAGTACAGGGGTAGGCATTTGCCTTGCATAGAGCCGGCCCAGCTTCAATCCCAGGCATCCCATATGGTCCCACATGCACCACTAGGAATAATTCCTGAGTGGAGAGCTATGAGTAACCCCTGAGCATCACTGGATGTAACCCAAAAAGCAAAAAAAAATAAATAAAATATACATATTTTTAGGTTTTAGAACTACTGATTTTATGCAGCAACACGATTGAAACTGGAAGATACCATCTTGAGTGAAGTTAGCCAGAAAAAGAAACAAAAACAGGATAATGTCACTCATTGGTGGAATACAGAACACTGGATGTGGAGATGTACTGTAAAGGGTCTAATTAAATCATCCCTTATTTCAGTGTTTAGAGAGAAGCCGGATAAAGAAGGAAAGAAATCTGCGGGCAGAAAAGAACCAGAAGTTTACAGGGATCAGGGATTCATTTATGGCAGTGACATGAGTGACGGGTGTAGCCATTTTACCCAAAATACAAATGCAAGAGAACTGAAAACAAGAGATGTAAGCTGCAACCACTGAAACTTAGTCATGTGGTTGTTCAGATGACAGGCGGGGGTGGAGTGAGGACTGAGATTGGAGGGAATACGGGAACATGGGTGGAGGGAAGCTGACACTGGTGCAGGGATTGGTGCTGAATTATTGAATGCATAAGTACAACTATCAATACTTTTGAAAATTCTGGCACTTTAATGAAAACTTAAAAAAAGAATAAAATGAAATAAATTTCCAGATTTCACCCCCACTGAGGTTAAACACACTCTAGTCCCAGTATTAGGCTCTGATATTTTTCCTATGGTGCTGAGACCATAGATATGGTTGTAGGGATGGAGTCAGACCCTACCTTTCTAGTCACATGCTTGGTCCACTGAGCACTCCAATAGCATAATATTTAGTTTCAACAAGAGAATCGTACAGCACACTTGTATGCAATACCCTTGTTCCCAAATGAAATTGCTGTAATTCCACATCCTGAACCTGTGATTTGAGTTCTGAAATCAAACAAAATGCACAATGAGGATTAGTCCAACATTGAATGGAATGCAATTGAATGGCTAAACAGGTGGAGGACATGGTTCTCACAGTCCAAACAAGCCGACAAAAAGAGAAAAACTGCGGGAAGTGTTGCTGCAGGAGCAAGGCAATTCCAGAACAAGCCTTTTGGGTTTTATTTTTGATCAGACCCAGTGATGCTCGAGATACCATAGGGGAAGCTGGACATCAAAGATAGGCAGCGTCTGTTGGCGAGCACCCTCCGTGATGCACTGCTGTTCTGGTCCTAATAAGCTTCACTATGGGCTCACAGCCACAATTTAAAATACACACAATAAAACATTTTGTGGTGCGTACAAGAGTACAGCAGGTAGGCATTTGCCTTGCATGAGGCTGACAGGGGTTGATCCTTGAGCATTGCCAACAGCAACTTATGAGAAACACCAGGAATAACTGTTGATCATCCCCAGGCCCCAAAATAAAAGATAGCACAGTGGTAGGGTATTTGCCTTGCACGCAGCCAACATGGCCAACCCGAGTTCAATTCCTCCACCCCTCTCGGATTGCCCGGCAAGCTACCTAGAGTATCTCGCCCACACAGCAGATGGCAAGCTCCCCATGACGTATTCGATATACCAAACACAGTAACAACAAAGTCTCCAATGGAGACGTTACTGGGCCCGCTCGAGCAAATCGATGATCAACGGGAGGGCCTTTACCTTACCTTACCTTATTCAAAAAAACATGGTAATGATCCAAAGGCAAAGATAAGCAGATAAGCATGGTGTCATATTGACAGAGAGGGGTCCAGAAAGGGTACCCAGCCCTGTAGGTGTACAGTCAGGCTGGTTATTCAGCTGGGGGGGACAAGGGTCTTGAAACTCATGGACTATTCGACATACCTGACAGACGAGGAAGAATGACAACAAAGTCAAGAAAGCAAAGCACAGGATCTCTCCGTAACGAACAGCTCCGGGGAGTGAAGGGCGGCGTGAGTGCAGTACAGACGCCTGATCCAGTGGCCCGAGGACACAGTAGCATGTTTCACACACACTCAGGGCACGCACACACTGCCCAGGGACCTAGCCAGGAAGGGTCCTCAGACACTCACCTGCACACACCTCACCTCCCCGGCTTTAGGGCTCCTCTTCCAGCCTAGAGATTAACGCAGGCTTCACCCCAGAAGGCCCTGCTCCACAGAGACAGAGGACTGGATTAGTCACAAGGAAGGAAAAGGCGACAAGTAAACCTTGTGTGTCCCTGGTCTAACTGGTCATACTATTGAAAAGGCATGATCATAACGTTCACTTTCAATATGCCAAAGATTGGTGGGGAGTGAGGAATAAGACAAGGTTTAAACTTAAGAGTGAAATAAGGGAGTCCCAGATAATACCACTATGCTACCAGCACTGTATGCAGTTTTGTTTTGGGTTACAGTTGGCGATGCTCAAGGGTTAATCCTGTATCCGTGCTCAGGAATCATCTCTGGTAGTATTGGCTCCACGGAAGGTCAGTGATTGAACCTGGTTTGCTTTACGTAAGGAAGCGCCCTCCCCACAGTGCTTTTGGAACATCTGTAATTCCCTGAATTTCTTTTACGTTTACTTTGAGTTTACAATTCCCCAAGTGAGGTTTGATGACTTAGGTGAATCTGAACTTTGTATTTGAAGTGAATATTTCCTATTCTATATTCCCATTAGCCCCTTTATACTCTACTATAGAGCAATGTTCTTTGCTTAACCACAGATAGACTATTAATGATAGGCTCCTAATATCTGGCCCATATCCTGAAATACATCTACTCCTGGCACCTGTCATATTTACTTGATTCAAGCTTCAGTTGCCATACTTCCTAACACTCCAAAAAGGAAGGCCCCCATAGGGCTGAGATGGATCTGGGGAAAATAGAAAACTACCCTGGAATCGAAATGGAATAGTCTAGAAAGCATGAAAGAACAGTCTTGATATTAGCTGTTATGACTTAAGAGACAGGACCTCATGAAGGACAAGCTGTACCGGCCTGAAGACCTAGTATGGGATTTATGGTAGAGGCCCAGCAACCTTGCCCTCAGAGTCCAGAGAACTAAATTTTGGAATCTATATTTCTTACTATTTTTATCCACATATCTGCAATTATTAATAAGGAGTAAATTTAATTGTTTAATATTTTCTAGTAGATAAAGAGGAAAGCAATATAATGCTGTTGACCCTGGGAGAATCTCTCTGTATAGCCACTGGGAGACAGTGTCTCCTTGAATTCTCCAGAATTGTCTCCATCAAAACCCTTTACCTCTGTAGGGGCTGCAGCCATAGCACAGCAGGAAGGGCATTTGCCTTGCACGCAGATGATGAGGGTTCTTTTCCCAGCATCCCATATGGTCCCTCGATCACATCCAGGAGTAAATTCCTTAGTGCAGAGCAAGGAGTTACCCCTGTTAATGGCCAGGCGTGACCCAAAAAGCAAAAACAAACAAAAATGCTTTACCTCTGTAAACGATCAGTCACCCCTCTGTGTAGTCCTATAGCTCAACAACGTTCAATGCTCTGTAGTTATGCTAAAAGCTTCACATTAAACAAGCCATTCTGACAATCAGTCAGTGGTTCTCCATATCTTTGTTCCTCTTCTGACTCCAGCATAATGTCCCTTTAGAGATTCCTCTGAGAGGCAATCAGGTATGTTCATCCCTCTGGGGTGAAACTCACTGCCATGTTGACAGAGGTAACCACATTTCGAACCAGCACACACTAGGATAGGAGGAGGCTATCCCAATCCACACAATGGGCCTGAGGATGAGACACTGCAGCACCCTAGGGGTTCTCAGGGATCTCCCTTCTCCCCACTCCAGAAGGGAGGAACCGGCCTCCACCAACACTTTAGGGTGACGGGCCCCAGTAGTCACTGGATGGAATCCTGATATACCACAATGGAACTATATTAGAAGCTGATGGACTTGCACGCAGTCACCCCAGAGACAAACCCAATGAACAATGCTCCTGTGAGTAACACCTAAGCACTGACCCAGCAGGACCAAAAGAAAGCAACACTGGGTTCGACCAAAACTCTAGACACTCCTCCCCCACGCCATATCGTCACATCAACTGTTCTAGGGATGAGAAGGGGACACTCAATGTCCAGTGAGCAACTCAAAGGTGTTGTGGACTGGAGGACTCCTGGGTTGGCCACATGCAAGCAAGTACCCTACTTGCTGTACTATTGCTCTGGCCATTTCTAAATAAATTTTTTCCCAGCACACCAGCAGTGACCCCTGAGCAAAACTCCCCTTCCCCATACTGAAATATCTCCCTTTCAGGAAAAGATAAAACAACAAGTATACTGATGTAGCCACCCCCAAGAGCCAGTTTTCCTGATGTTCTGGTCAGGGAGAGATGAAGAGAAAGGGATTGTTTGCAATTGGACATGTGGAAGTAGAAAAAATTATTTGCAGTATTGTTGTTTATTCGGCTATTGATTAGGCTGACTGAAATGGGCATCAACTCCACCGTACTTTCCCCCTTTTTTTGATAATTTTATTTTTTGAATCGCCCTGAGTGAAGTTACAAAGCTTTTGGGTTTAAGTCTCATTCATACAATGAAGCACCAGTCCCTTTACTGTGCCAATAGAAAGAGCTATGCTTGGAATATTGCATTTCACTCAAATGAGAGAAAGAATCCGGAGTTCTGACATCCGACGACGATCAAGAATCAGGGATGCTGTCTCATTTGCCAAGGTGTCAAAAATCAGATGGGCCGGTCACGTAATGAGATTTAAAGATGACCGCTGGACTAGAGCTGTTACCGACTGGATTCCATGGGATGTCAAAAGACCGCATGGCCGCCCACCTACCAGATGGTCAGACTTCTTCTTCAAGATCATGAACGATCGGTTTGAGGCTCTTCATGTTCCCAGAGTGAACAGATGCCACTGGGCTACACTAGCACACGACAGGGACAAATGGAGACATTATTGGTGCCCGCTCGAGCAAATTGACGACTAGCGGGAAGTTAAGTGTTTAAGTGAAGTGATTGCCAGGGGAGAGGGAACAGGTTTATAAGACCTTGTAGATATTCCCATAACCAAGAGACAAACAATTTAAACTGAATAAAATAACACTCAATCACAAATCACAAATCATCCTGTTAATCGCCGATTGCTTCGAGCAGGCCCCAGTAACGTCTCCTTCATCCTAGCCCTGAGATTATATTCAAGGCTCTTTTAGGAGAATTAGACCCATCATTGTTACTGGTATTTGGCATATTGGGTACGCCACAGGGAGTTTGCCAGACTCTGCCGGGTGGGCACGCTACATTCGGTAGCCTGCCAGTTTGTCCAAAGTAGGAATGAGATAATAAGATGTCATAATAAGATGTCGCGGGGCCACGAATGCGGCCGCGTGGTTCCGGGAGCTGGTTTTTATAGTCTGAGTCTTGGCCGCTGATGGGATTACACGGCACCAGGGGACCATTTGGTGGGTGTGACCCCCGCCTACTGGAATTTGGAGGATCTGGATGGAGGATGCTTGGCCCAAATCCGAGTAGGCTTGGAGATCTCGGACCCGGAACCCGCGTGACTTTGTCCCTCTTCCAGTACCTTCATGTGTGTGGAGAGTGGTCTCAGCATGGTGGTGGCTGGTCCTGGAAGTCTTTGGCTGCCGGAGCCCTGGTCGAGGCGGGGAGGAAAGCTCAACCCGCTCCCCTCCAAGGGGCCCCGGCGGCGAGGACAGTCAGGCGCAGGGGCAGGAGACTATATATATATATATATATATATATATATATCACTATATATAGTTATATAACATATATTGTTATATATAACAATATATAACACTATATATTGAGAAATACATAAATTCTCTGTCACACCAGTAAAACACCTTAACCTTCCTGAGTATTACATTGAGGGTATTACTATACAACATACCCAGAGCTATGAGCTTCCTACAAACCACTTTCTATTTGACTCAAAAGATTTCAAGATCAAAACGCAATCATGAAAGTTTGTAAGTCTGTATCTCATGGTGATTCATTAATATATATATATATATATACACATATAAATTTCGAGATAAAAGAAAACAAAGATTGAGGCGCTGTGTGTATTAGTTTGAATGTGAAATTCTGGTAACTGTCAGTCACCTTTTATTTTGTTAGCCTGCATCCGTGAACCAGAAATGCTAAGGAAAGGCAGGGTTGTCCGAGATTCTTTATTATTTGAGCCGCAATACTGGGTTTGGCAGAGCAAGATTTGTAATGAGTGCATCAAAACTCACTGTGCCAGATGCCAAGTTCAAAGTCCTGGGCTGGCCACATGTAAGTTAAGTTTTATAGAAAGTTCCTTAATTAGGAAGTGTTAACTCCCTCCCCCCCCACCACCAATACACATGTGGCAAGTGAATCTTATGGAAACTTGGACAGATCTCTTATTGGCTAAACTTAAACTTCAAATATCCTACGATTGATCTTAATATTTCTAAAACTCTGATATATAGGTCCACTGAGACCTTCTAATGAATTGGTGCCAAGGTCAGGGTATTTGTTTTGGGTTTTGCAAAACACGCGGAAATGCTTATAAACAGGCATTGGAGGACTAGGTCCGGAGATGAAGTACAGGGTATGTAGTCTAACGGTCAGCATCTAATGGTACGGAAGAGAAGCTGGTGTCTGGAGCACAAAGGTTTCCTGGCTAAAGAGCATGCGCCTTTGAGCCCGCCCCCAGAAATCAGTCCGCAGGGCGCTAGGCCTTAGCAACAGCAAATGAGAGAGGAGTGGGACAAAACGTGGACCAATAGGAAGCGTGTTCATAGGTATTTCCTGCCCTGGGGCAAGGTTTGCTCATTGCCTGTCTCGGCATCCAAGGGTTAGTCGTGGACTGTGATCTACTAGGATGAGATCTAGAAAATTTCGTTGTGGATCCCGAGCATCTCAAGAATCTCAGGAATCCCCAGATGACAGGTCAGCAGGATGGGGTCTGATTTTGCCTACAGCGGGCCAGGGAGAAAGCGACCGTGGGGAGGGAGGAGCCTCACCCAGGACTCAGAGGGTCCCGATGGCAGGTGGTGGGTTAAGTCCTTGGGGGCGAGTCGGATTTGATGGCTGGTGACAAGCGCAGTTTGGAGCCGGTTCGTAGAGGTGTCTATACTGGGGACAACAGGGATTGGGTTTGGATCTTCCTTGAGAAACTTTAGGGGAGTATCCTTCTGACAGCTCCTCGCCCTGCTCTCCACGATCTAGGAGAGCCACCCTTGAGTCAGGGTCGGGGGTTTGTGTGTCTGAAATGCTTTTGCTGTGGTTATCAGGTGCCAGAGTCGGAACTGATAACCAAGGGTGAAACGCCCGTTTCTCAGCAGTCCAGTGATTATATTTAAAAAAAAACCCCTTATTTTAACTAATTCGGTGGGGGATAATTTTTTTGTCATGCTCTACGCAGCTGTGTGTTCTTCCCCGCCACCCCGCCTCATTTGGACAAAGCAATAAACGGATCAGAGTTGTGTTTGTCAATTTCTTGTTTCTGACGACTTCAATGAGGGGTAGGGGAGGGGAATAGAGTGGCATCATATAAAATCGTTATCAGTTTCTGAGAATTTAAGTTAAGTTATTTTTAACTTTATGATTTAACTTGGTCGTGATTCAGAGCCCAGCCAGCTTCCCCACTCTAGTACATTGATCTCAACTTTCTATATTTTAATCAGGATGTCTCAATTTCAGGGAAACAGTGTGTCTTGTATCTTCACTTGACTCAAGTGGAGAAGCTTCATTTATGCTATTTCAACTACCGCAAATACATTCTTCACACCTAAGATGAACACCAATAACTTGGTTTTTGTTTGAATTTGAAATGGGTTCAAAACGCTGCCATGGGCCAGGGCAACATCTCAAAGGGCTGGGGCGCATGCCAGGCTGGCAAAAGACCCCAAGTTTGAACGAGGACTCCCTTTGTTCCTCCCTCCCCGCATCTGCCCCACCGGGTGTGACATCAGCAGCATCAACCCTGGTGGCCCTCAACACTGAAGGTAAACACTGAACTGCACACCAATCCTTTGGACCCGAGACCTGGGTAGTTTTCCAGAGAGGAGGACTCTGTCAGGCATCTCCGTGGAGCTATTCCCTCGTCCCCAGGAATGGATCAAAATAAAATAAGCTTACAGAAAGGCCCTGGGTAGAGAATACTTACTTGTTTCAAGCATTTAGCGTTCCTACACCACCAGTGTGACTGTCCCTCCACCAATATCCCCAGTTTCCTTCCCAATCCCAATATACCCCCTTTGGCACTTAACAAATTTACTTTATATTGTTTATTCCAACAAAACATTGAGAACGACAAATAGAAACATCAGAAACTAGATCAGTAAGGGCTAATTAGTGCACATCTGAGTCTTTTAAAAATGTATTTTTGGGGCTGGAGCGATAGCACAGCAGGTAGGGCATTTGCCTTGCAGCGTCTGACTCGGGTTCGATTCCCAGCATCCCAGATGGTCCCCTGCGCACCACCAGGAGAAATTCCTGAGTGCAGAGCCATGAGTAACCCCTGTGCATCGCTGAGTGTGACACAAAAAGAAAAAAAATTGCTCATTTAAATTAAAATTTTATTTTTATAACTCACTTGATTACTTGACATCCGTTACTCATCGTTTTGCTCAAGTGGGCGCCAATCACGTCTCTATCCATACTTGTCACGTGCTAGCGTAGCCCAATGGAGTCTGTTCGTTCTAGGAACAAGAACGAAGAGCCTCAAACTGATTGTTCAGAGTCTTGATGAAGAAATATGGCTATCTCGTAGGTGAGCAGCCATGCGATCTTTTGACACCCTGGGAACTCAGTCAGTAACGGCTTTAGTCCAGCAGTCATCTCCAAATTTCATTACATGTCCAGCCCATCTGATTTTTGACGCCTTTGCAAATGACACAGCATCCCTGATTCTTGACTGTCAACGGAGGTTGGAACTTCCGATTCTTTCAATCAGTTGAGTGAAGTGTGATACTCCAAGCATAGTTCTTTCAATTCCTCTTTTGGAGACGTGAATAGCGTTCTCATTCAGTTTTCATAGGACTCAGGTCTATGAGGCGTATGTTAATGCAGGTAGAACAGTGGATTCAAAGAGATGTGCCCGGAGTCAGAGGTTCTTTGTCCTCTAAGCTGTTTCTTCGACGCTCTTAAAGGTGTTCCAAGCCACTCTCTTCCTCCTGCGCAACCCAGGTGCCAGGTCATTCGTAATGTTGACTTCTCGACCTAGGTACACATGACTGTGGCATTCGGAGATGGTCATTCCATTGAGAGTGAATGGAACATCAGGAACAAGACTGTTTCTCATAAACATTGTCCTGGTGAGATTCAGCTGTAGTCCAACCTTTCCACGCTCACGGTCAAAGTCAGCCAGCCTTTTTGCCACTTGGCTAATGTTTGGAGTTATTAGAATGATGTCATCAGCAAAGCGGAGGGGGTGTAGTTGCCGACAGTCTATCTTCACTCCCATTTCTTTCCATTGCAGTCATTGCATGACGTTCTCGAGGGTGGCACTGAAGAGTTTCGGTGAAATGGTATCACCCTGCCAAACCCCTCTCTTGACATCGATGATCACTTCTTTGTAGAATGGTGAGATCTTTGTAGTGAATTCATAATACAGCTCATGCAGGATCCTGATGTATTGAGTTTGAAATCCCTGTTTGGCTAGGGCTTCGATGAGAGTTTCCATCTCAACAAAATCAAAGGCCTTCTTTCAATCAATGAACATTAGACAAAGCCGCATCTTAAACTCCCGAGATACCTTAATGAGCTTGGTTATCATGTGGTTATGATTAATCATGCTGAATCTTTTTCGGAAACCGGCTTGCTCATATGGTTGTCCTTCATCTGGTGTTATGCCAATCCTATTCAGGAAGACTCAAGTTAACAGCTTGTAGATGGCAGACAATAGGAAGATTGGGCAATAGTTGCCAATGTCTTGGATGTCTCCCTTCTTGTACAGTAGTACAGTCCTGCTGCTTTTCCACTGGGAGGGAAACTTGCATTCAGATAGGTAGCATGTGGAGAGCAGAGCCAGTGTATTGATGAGTCCTAATGGCAAATTCTTCAGGTGTTTGGGTCTGACCTTGTCTGGGCCAGGTGCTGTTCACTTCTTTACCAACGAAATGGCGTGTCGCATATCAGAAGGGACAACGTTGGGAACGACATATCCATCCTGCGAAATTTGGTATGTGGGTAGGTGGATGTGGATATCGAAGAGGTCTGAGTAGAAGTCATGGATAATCTTCTCCATTGCCCTTCTGGAAGACTTGATAGAACCATCAGGATGTCGGAGGGGAGTCATCTTGGTCTTATAGTTGGCCATGAAAAGGAGGGCATTGTGAATGTTTTTCCTGTCTTCTGCTTCGTCTGCCTGGACTTCTGCTCATCTCTCTTCAAGTTCTTCCTTTCTCACTTCTCTGCACTGCTTTGCGAGCTCGGACATTCGATTGTGGTTGCCTGCGGCTAGCACCAAGCCATGTTGGCAAATAAGCTCAAGAGTTTTCGAAGACAGGCATTTTTGTGACTATCTCTCTCTTGGTGTTTCTCACACAATCATGGACGTGGTGAACCAGTCGATCGTATTCCTTGTCAATGTTTTCTACGATGGCATCTTCCCATGTTGCCACAATAGTGCCAAAGAGCTCCCAGTTGGTGGTCGTTCTGGAAGTTCTCTTCTTAAACTTTGCAGCCCTTTCTCCCCATTCTGTGAAGTAGAATTTTGCATGAAGGAGATGGTGGTTCGATCCTGTATGGAATTTTGGGACAACAGCGACATCAGGCAAAAGCATCAATTGAATATGATATGGTCAATTCTGTTGTGGAACCATCCACTGGGAGACTCCCTTGTTCAACGTTTAATTTCAGCCTTCTGGAACTATGAGTTATCATGGATAGTCTTGGTCAACTTGATGAACTCAGACAGTCTCTCACCCTGTCTGTTCCATTCTAGGCCATGGATCCCGATGTTGAGTTCTTCTTCTGATCTTATTGATCCTATCTTGACATTAAAATCACCAAAATGATCTTGTAAAAGGTGTGGTCTTCTTTATAGAACTTTTCAGCTTTCTGTAGTACTTCTCAATTTCTCCTTCATCATAATTGGATGTTGGTGCGTAGACAACGAAGACAACTACTTTTATAAAGTAGTTGACAATATTTGACAACTGCTTTATATTTGACACTTACACTTAATAGTTGAACACCAATTTCACCACCAATGGACCTTCCCACTACCATATTTTAGATGTTTCCATTTCGAACCCCAACCTCTGCCCGAAAGCAGAACTAAAGTAATTTATTTTCTATTGTTTGTTAGCAACAAATCACTGAAAACTCTCCAGAAAACTTTACTTAGGGTAGTGTTTGTGAAGATTATTGTATTTCACCCAAAGGCCATTAAACCCTTCTATAAGAGATGACTAATATGTTGTTAAATTAAACCGCATTTAATGCGGTGTGCTACTTTTGGAATATGAGTGGTGTGAGGTATGTAATAGTGTGTGGCTGCACAGTCCAGGATTTCAGTGGCCAGGTCTGGGTCCCTTGGGGTCGGGAGGAGCTTCCCCTGCCCCCTTACCAGGTACCCTGTACGAAACAGCCTGGCTTGGGGTCCAGCAGCATGGCTATTGCGTGCGTTGTTTTATGCTCTCTTCCAAGAGAGAAGGACTGTGAGTCTCTGGATCATGTCCATTGATGAGATTACCTGGCCACATTTTATTCTTGAGCACTTCTGAGCACTAAATCAGGAATAGCCTGAGCACTGCCAGATGTGCTCCAACATCCCCTGACTGCCAACTTTTCCCAAAGAGAGAAATGCTTGAGAATGTTAGTGGCACGTTCAGAACTTCACATTATTGAGGCTTATTTTTTTGTTAATTTTTTATTTTATAAAGTAGTTTACAATATTTGATTACATTGAATATCCCAACACTAATCCCACCGCCATTGTACCTTCCCAACAACATATTTCAGATGTTTCTATCCATCTCGAACCCCAACCCCTGCCCCCAAATCAAAACAAAATAATATATTTTGTAAAGTAAAGTAAAGTAAAGACCCTCCCGTTGATCATCGATTTCCTCGAGCAGGCCCAGTAATGTCTCCATTGGAGACTTTGTTGTTACTGTGTCTGGCATATCAGATACTCTCGGTAGCTTGCCGGGCTCTCTGAGAGGGGCGGAGGAATTGAACTCGGGTCGGCCATGTTGGCTGCGTGCAAGGCAGACGCCCTACCCGCTGTGCTATCGCTCCAGCCCTATATATTTTGTATTTTGTTATAAAAAAAACTGCTGAAAACTCTAAAGAAATGTATCCTTAGAGGAAAGAGTGTGAAGATTGTTGTGTTTCACCTAGGGACCATTAATCTTTCTATAAGAGATAACATGTTGTTAAAGGTTTAGCCTTCTGTGCATATATATATATATACACACACACACACACACACATATATATATATGTAAAAGAAATATTTCCCTCTAAGATTGGTTGCATACTTCTTTGAACCCCATCAAATGTGGTGTGATATTCTTGGAGTATGGGTAGGGTGTGTCCTATGAGGCGTTGCACGGCTGTGAATGTGGCCATGCAGTCCAGGAATAGGTTCACTCATGGGTGAGGCTTGACCTGAACATGTGGAGTCAAACAGCTCTGTGCGAGGTCTGGTAGCATGCTTCTGGTGAGTGTCATGTTATGATCTCTTCCGGGAGAGAAGGAGATGTGATCTGGATGGTGACCAATGACGAGATTATCTGGCGTCAGTCAGAGGTGGCTTATGGGCATGCCTATTGACTTGCTGGAGACAGGGCCATATGGCCAGAGGATCTCTATTCCCGGTCCCATTGAACCCAGAATTCTCAGTGACAAAGTCCTGCATCTGGGGATTCAATCATGGGTGAGGCTCAGTTCAAATGTATTGAGTGGCCATGAGCATGACCGTGGTTGAGTTCTGGAGGTTTACGGCTGCCAGGATTGGGTCCCTTGGGGCAGGGAGAGGTTTCACCCAACCCCTCTGGGGCGCCCCGGGTGAAATAGCCTGGCTCAGGGTCTGGTGGCATACTTAGGTCAAGTGTCATGTTATACTCCCCTCCAGGAGAGAAGGACTCTGGATGACTCGTATGACTCTGGATGGTGGCCAATGACGAGATTATCTGCCGCCAACCAGAGGTAGCTTATGGGTTTGACTGCTGAGTTGCTGGAGATAGGGAGATATGGGCATAGGATCTAGTGAGGAATTGTTGATATTTTGGTTGGGTTAGGCCATGGCAGGATTCATTTTCCATGTCAGAGTGTATCCAATTCTCATTGAATTATGAGGACAGAATGAGTGGAGGGAAAGCAGATTCATTATAGTACCTGTGGAAAATATCAATCCATTACCATGCAAGTTTTTATTTTTATTATAATTATTTAAATTTTTTTAAATTGAATCACCATGAGATAGAGCATTACAAAGCTCTTCATGATTGGGTTTCAGTCATACAATGTTCTAACACCCATCCCTCCACCAGTATAATTTCCCAGCACCAGTGTTCCCAGTTTCCCTCTGACCACTTCAAGTCACCCTCCCAGCCTGCTTCTATGGCAGGCACCTCTCTTCTCTCTCATTCTCTTTTTAGTAATTATGGTTTGCAACACAGACGCTGAAAAGTTATGTATATCCCTTTATATACTTTCAACACTCAGTTCTTGTCCAGAGTGACCATTTCTAACTATGCTGTCATGATGAATCCTCCTCTATATTAACTACCCTCTATCTCCAAACCTTTGTGGTAATTCCCAACAATTCACTAGTCCGCGTGGCCCCTGTTTTCACGGGCCTCGGATATTAGGTTATTTTAATTTTTTAAAATTTTATAAAGTAGTTCACAATATTTGATTACAATTAATACTCAAAGACCAATTCCACCACCATGACACCTTCCCACCACCATATTTTGGAAGGTTCCATCCCAAACCCCAACCCAGGCCCCAATAGCAGAACTGAAATAATATACTGTGTATTGTTTGTTATGAAAAACCACTGACCATGATACACATGTCCACTTGCCGACATACCAAATTCCACAGGATGGATATGTCGTTCCCAACGTTCTCCCGTCCGAAATCCGACACGCCATTTCGTCGGTAAAGAAACAAACAGCACCCGGCCCAGACAAGGTCAGACCTGAACACCTGAAGAACCTGCCATCACTACTCATCAATACACTGGCTCGGCTCTTCACTCGCTACCTGTCTGAATGCAAGGTTCCGTCTGAATGGAAAACCAGCAGGATCGTACTACTGTTCAAGAAGGGAGACATCCATGACATTGGCAACTATCGCCTGGTCTGCCTATTGTCTGTCATCTACAAGTTGTTCACTTGAGTCATCCTTAAATAGGATTGGCAGAACACTAGATGAAGGCCAACCATGCGAGCAAGCCGGGTTCTGCAAAGGATTCAGCACCATCGACCATATCCACACAATAACCAAGCTCATTAAGGTTTCTTAGGAGTTCAAGATGCCGCTCTGTTTAACGTTCATTGATTTAAAGAAGGCCTTTGATTCTGTTGAGATGGAAGTGGTCATTGAAGCCCTAGCCAATCAGGGCATTCAAGCCCAATACATCAGGATCCTCCGTGAGCTGTATTGCGGATTCACTACCAGGATCTCACCATTCTACAAAGAAGTGATCGTTGATGTCAAGAGAGTGGTTCGGCAGGGTGATACCATTTCACCGAAACTCTTCAGTGCCACCCTCAAGAACATCATGCAAAGACTGGAATGGGAAGGAATGGGAGTGAAGATAGATGTTTGGCAACTACACCACCTCCGCTTTGCTGATGACATTGTTTTAATAACACTAAACATCAGCCAAGCGGCACAAATGCTGGCCGACTTTGACCATGAGTGTGGAAAGGTAGGACTACAGCTGAATCTTACGAAGACAATGTTCATGAGAAACAGCCTCGTTCCTGATGCCCCATTCGCTCTCAATGGAACAACGATCTGCGAATGCAACAGCTATGTGTACCTAGGTCGAGAGGTCAACATGATTAAGTGAAGTGATGATACAAAAAGTTTCCTTAGAGTAAAGAATGTGAGAATTGTTTTATTTCACCCACAGGCCATTAAGCCCTTCTATAAGAGATTATTCACATGTTGCTAAAGGTTGAGCCTTGTGTACTATATCACTTAATCACATAGCTTCCCGTTAGTCGTCGATTTCCTCGAGCAGGCACGAGTAACGTCTCCATTTGTCCCTGTCGCGTGCTAGTGTAGCCCAATGGCATCTGTTCGCTCTGGAAACATGAAGAGCCTCAAACCGATCATTCATGATCTTGATGAAGAAGTCTGACAATCTGGTATGTGGGTGGCCACGCGGTCTTTTGACATCCTGTGGAATCCAGTCAGTAACAGCTCTAGTCCAGCAGTCGTCTTTAAATCTCATTACGTGACCAGCCCATCGTCGCCGGATGTCGAAACTCCGGATTTTTTCTCTCATTTGAGTGAAACGTGATATTCCAAGCATAGCTCTTTCTATTCTTCTTTGGGAGACCTGAATAGCGTTCTCATCCTGTTTGCGTAGGGCCCAGGTCTCTGAGGCATATGTTAATGCAGGAAGAACAGTGGAATCAAAGAGATGTGCCCGGAGCCGGAGGTTCTTCGTCCTCTTAGCTATTTCTTCGACGTTCTTGAAGGCGTTCCAAACCGCTCTCTTCCTCTTGAGCAGCTCGGGTGACAGGTCATTTGTCATGTTGACTTCTCGACCTAGGTACACATAGCTGTTGCATTCGCAGATGGTCGTTCCATTGAGAGCGAATGGGGCGTCAGGAACAAGGCTGTTTCTCATAAACATTGTCTTCGTAAGATTCAGCTGTAGTCTTACTTTCCCACACTCGTGGTCAAAGTCGGCCAGCATTTGTGCCGCTTGGCTGATATTTGGTGTTATTAAAACAATGTCATCAGCAAAGCGGAGGTGGTGTAATTGCTGACCGTCTATCTTCACTCCCATTCCTTCCCATTCCAGTCTTCGCATGATGTTCTCAAGGGTGGCACTGAAGAGTTTCGGTGAAATGGTATCACCCTGCCGAACCACTCTCTTGACATCAACGATCACTTCTTTGTAGAATGGTGAGATCCTGGTAGTGAATCCGCAATACAGCTCACGGTGGATCTTGATGTATTGGGCTTGAATGCCCTGATTGGCTAGGGCTTCAATGACCGCTTCCATCTCAAAAGAATCAAAGGCCTTCTTTAAATCAATGAACATTAGGCAGACAGGCATCTTGAACTCCCAAGAAACCTCAATGAGTTTGGTTATTGTGTGGATATGGTCAATGGTGCTGAATCCTTTGCAGAACCCGGCTTGCTCGCATGGTTGACCTTCATCTAGTGTTCTCTCAATCCTATTTAGGATGACTCAAGTGAACAACTTGTAGATGACAGACAATATGCAGACCAGGCGATAGTTGCCAATGTCATGGATGTCTCCCTTCTTGAACAGTACTACGGTCCTGCTGGTTTTCCATTCAGACGGAACCTTGCATTCAGACAGGTAGCGAGTGAAGAGCCGAGCCAGTGTATTGATGAGTACTGATGGCAGGTTCTTCAGGTGTTCAGGTCTGACCTTGTCTGGGCCGGGTGCTGTTTGTTTCTTTACTGACGAAATGGCGTGTCGGATTTCGGAAGGAGAACGTTGGGAACGACATATCCATCTTGTGGAATTTGGTATGTTGGCAAGTGGACATGGCTATCGAAGAGATTTGAGTAGAAGTCATGGATAATCTTCTCCAATGCCGTTTTGGAGGATGTGATGGATCCATCAGGACGTCGGAAGCTAGTCATCTTGGTCTTGTAGTTGGCGAAGGACAGGCGGGCGTAACGAATACTTTTCCCAGCTTCTGCCGCATCTACCAGTACTTCTGCTCTTCTCTCTTTGAGGTCTTCCTTGATCACATCTCTGCACTGCTTTGTGAGCTCGGACGTAAGCTTGCGGTTGCGTGAGGCATGTGCCAAACGATGCTGGCGAATTAGCTCAAGAGTTTTCGAAGACAGGCGTTTTTTTGTGGCTATCTTTCTCTTGGCGTTCCTCACACATTCATGTGATATATATATATATATATATATATATGTATATATGTGCGTGTGTGAAAATATTTTCCTCTAAGATTGGTAAGATTGGTTGACTCTTACTTGAACCCCATCAAATGTGGTGTTTTACTCTTGGAGTTTGAGTAGTGTGTGGTATAAAGTGTCGTGCGGATTCAAATGTGGCCGTGCAGTTCAGGAATAGGCTCACTTGAAGGTGAGGCTCAGTCAGAGTGCGTGGAGAGTCACCATGACCATGGTGGCAGTTGAGTTCTGAAGGTTTTTGGTTGCCAGGTATAGGTCCTTTGGGGTGAGGAGGGGTCTCAACCAGCCACCCTCTGGGGTACCCCAAGTGAAACAGTCTAGCACAGGACCCTGTGGCATGGATATGCAAGTGTCATGTTATGCTCCCTTCTGGGAGAAAAGAACATGTGACTCTGCATGGTGGCCGATGATGAGATTATCTGGCACCAGCAAGAGGTGGCTTATGGGTGTGACTGCTGTTTCTGGAAACGGGGATACGGGTGAAGGATCCCCATTCCTGGTTCCATCAAACCCTGAGTTCTCTGTCACAAAGTCCAGCATACCTGGGTTTTCTGGGTATCCAGTCATACGTGAGGCTTGGCCCAAGTGTACGGAGAGTGACAGTGAGCAGGGTGGTGGTTGAGTTCTGGAGGTTTTCAGCTGCCCACGCTGAGTTCCTTGGGGTGGAGATGTGACAGAGTTTTTAGGTTTGTCAGGCTACTCCTATCACAGTGTTCCCATTCCTCTGTGTTTATTTGTGACCTTTTTCTTTGTGCATTCCTGGGTGTGATCCAAAAAAGGAAAAAAATGACAAAAAAGAGAAAGAAAGAAATATTGTTTGTTTTCATGCTAAGTGAAATGAGTCAGAAAGAGCGGAACAGACATTGACTGCACTCATTGTGGAATAAAAACATGAGACTGACACCAAAGGGCAGTACACACAAGGCCCAGAAATATTACTCCATGGTTGGTAGCCTGTCTCATGAGCTGGGGAGAAGGCAGCTGGAATAGAGAAGATATCAGTAATTCAATGAGGGTTAGAAGGATTGCTGGGATGGGACGTGTGTGCCGAAAATAGATAAAGGGCCAAAGGTGATAGCCCCTCAGTGTCTGTATTGCAAACTATAATGCCCAGAAATAGAGAGTATTGGGGAGATTGTCTGCCATAGAGGTAGGGGGGAGACATTGATGGTGGAAAATGGAGGATGGGTGTTCGATCATTGTATGACCGAAACTCAAACTCAAACTCAAGCTGCAATGCGGTTGCCCTACCTGCTGTGCTATCACTCCAGCCCGGTGTCTAATTTTTGCTTGGACTCTGGTTTGAACAGAGGTCCTGATTTTCAGGGTTTATGGTAGACATCAAGCAGGACGTTGCAGTGAATCCTTTGGAATGGAAAAAGATGCAAACCTCCACACTTCAGCCTTTCCTCTGTTATATTTTGAGGAGCCACGCTTGCTTTTCTCAGCCCGTACTCTTGGCTCTGAGCTCATCCATACCTGCGAGGGAGAGCATAGGTGTCCTTAAGGGGATCTGGACTTTGAATCCAGATCAGTCTTATGCAATCAAACACCTTCACGCTGTATCAGCTCTGCACTCCTAGCATTCAGATTTTCATTAGATTTCCCTAAGCATTAAGAATAAATATTTCTGAAAAGTTTGACAATGTTTATGAGAAACAGCCTCGTCCCTGATGCCCCATTCGCTCTCAATGGAACGACCATCTCCGAATGCAACAGCTATGTGTACCTAGGTCGAGAGGTCAACATGACAAATGACCTGGCAACCGAGCTGTGCAGGAGGAAGAGAGCGGCTTGGAATGCCTTCAAGAACGTCGAAGAAATAGCTAAGAGGACGAAGAACCTCCGGCTCCGGGTACATCTCTTTGATTCCACTGTTCTTCCTGCATTAACATATGCCTCAGAGACCTGGGCCCTATGCAAACAAGATGAGAATGCTATTCAGGTCTCCCAAAGAAGAATAGAAAGAGCTATGCTTGCAATATCACGTTTCACTCAAGTAAGAGAAAGAATCCGGAGTTCTGACATCCGTCGACGATCAAGGATCAGGGACGCTGTCTCATTTGCCAAGGTGTCGAAAATCAGATGGGCTGGTCACGTAATGAGATTTAAAGACGACCGTTGGACTAGAGCTGTTACTGACTGGATTCCACGGGATGTCAAAAGACCGCGTGGCCGCCCACCTACCAGATGGTCAGACTTCTTCGTCAAGATCATGAACGATCGGTTTGAGGCCCTTCATGTTCCCGGAGCGCAGAGATGCCATTGGGCTACACTAGCACGCGACAGGGACAAATGGAGACGTTACTGGCGCCCGCTCGAGCAAATAGGCGATTAACGGGAAGTTAAGTGATTAAGTGATTTCTGAAAAGTTTAGGATAATAGCCCTGTCATTGTTCTTTAATAGGGCGGATTAGAGATAGTTGAAATGGACTTGACTGTGCACAGAAAGATTTCTGATGGTTTTATGAAAGGATGGAATAGGCCCCTTGATCAAAATATTTTTCAAATGGTGGGAACTTGGCAGAATAGTCAAACTCCCAACTCAACAGGCAATAACATCAGCTGTGATGACTAACTATGAAGTGTTGTCACATTCCTGGATTCCACTCTCCTCATTTCAGTTATATTAGGAGAAAAGACGACAAAACTATGCATTTGCAAGTGGTATAATCTCAACCTTACTAGCCACCAGAATGATTAAAACCGTTTTTTGTCTTTCCAAAGAACCAAGTCTGGGGGTATGGTGCCGCCAGTGGTCAATCTGTACTTGTGAGGCAAGTGCATCAACAGCCTGATGGCACTGTCAGGCCTTCAGATACCCAAAATTGCTGCTGTTCCTTTGCCCAGACACCAAAAACTTGGGGCAAATTTTATCAAGAAAGTAAACGGCCAAAAGTTAGGTATGTGGGAGACATACCCACAAACCACCTCCGGGTCAGCTATATAACTGGAGGCATGGCCTCTCTGGTTCCTGATCGAACTACTTAACAGCCTTGATCCCAGAGGCTCAGAAACAAATCTCAGAACCTAAAAGCTTTTGGCAGAAATGCTTCCTGTTCCTGCAGTAGGTTACTGGGGCTGGGCCACTCCAGGTGTGAATAGATTTCGTGCCTTGGCGGCCTGGTGACCATCATCCTCCAGAGGCCACAAGACAGTCAGGTTTGGACCTGCAGTGATGAGACACCTACAAGTGGCCTCTCTGGCTCCAGGTCAAGCTGATTAATGGCTACGATCCCAGAGACTCAGAAACAAATCTCAAAACCCAGTGGCTTTTGTCAGAAATGCCTCTGGACTGCATACACGGCCATGGCTCCAAGTCAAAAGGACTTAATCCAGAGCCCAACATCTTGTGGTAGAAAAGTGAATCGACCATGCATCAAACTACAGCATCATGCCTCCCCAAGAGGGAAAGGGTGTTGCTCCCTTCTGCCTTTCTCCCCACAGGCAGCAAGGTGGCTGCCGCCTCAGAGCTTATTAGAAAGCCAGGTATGAGCCGGCAGTGACGGGGCAACTGTAGTCTCATGGGAATGGGGTCAGTACTGGCTCATCCTCCATGCCCTACTGAGGTCACGAGTTGCGCCCCACGAGTGGCTCTCCGGCACAGACATGGCTCCAGAGGCAAATGGACTTAGTCCAGAGGCCGGCAGCTTGCGGCAGAAAAGTAAATGGACCATGCATTAAACTACATTGTCATGCCTCCCCGGGAGGGAAAGGGTGTTTCTCCCTTCTGCCTCCCCACCCCCGGCAGCAAGGTGGTCACTGCCTCAAAGCTGATAGAAAAGCCAGATATGAGCCAGCAGTGACAAGGCAACTGCTGTCTTATGGGAATAGGGGTGGTACCGGCTCATCCTTCACGCCCTACCAGGTCCTAAGTTGCCTCCCAAGAACAGTTCTCTGGCACAGCCATAACACAAGACACAAAAAAACCAATCTCTAAATTATCTGGCTCTTTGCAGAAATCCAAAATCGCGTGGCCGCAATAGCGGCCACGCAACATTATATGATTCTCATAACCAGCTATAGAAAACAAAGTATTTCACAATGCCTTTTCAGCAATTCTGATTGTTGGGGGGGTTCTAAAAAATAACGGTACATCTTTTGTCGAAAGGATGAATGTAACCAATGTAGAGAAGAGATAAGTAGAAATCATCTGCCTCACAGGCATTGGGTGGGGTGGAATAGGGGTATATTGGGGTTAATAAATAAAACTATGAAAAAAAGTAAGGTTGAGTTCATGCCCAATTCAATCAGCTAATCAGTGGCTGAATAAATAGCAGTACTCCCTCATAAAAAAGACCAAGTCTACAAAATGATCTGGTACACTTTGGTGCCCCTTAACTCCTATGTGCCTCCATTCATAGGGTTGGTTCATACATGGTATTTATTTATTGAAGTATGTTTTATGTAATTCATGCTATACTTGGCAGTTCTTAGGATTTTGTATTATTTTGGATACCAAGAATGGAACTCAGGAAAACCATGTTTAACACAAGTATTAAGCCACAGTACTATACTCTTTCCCCTTACTCTTGGTTGAAAACGTGTTTCTAAAGCTGCATCCTGGGGTTTCCCTTTAGGTTAGAGTTCTCTACTCTTGTGTTTTCAATAGGTAGAGTGTTCACTGTACAGTGCTCTCTGATGTTCTTCCCAGCCTTTGCTCCTGTCCAGTGTCTCTCCAGCTCTCCTGGTTGCTACTGGCCAGTTCCTCTGCATCTTCAAGGTTGGCTTCTGAGTCATTGCACCATCTTCATTAATGACTTTCCAGCGAAACTCATTGTCCCATGAGCCATTCACAACCTACTTGCCTGTTTTACTTGGAATCAACCTGCTTTTTTATGATGGACGTGTGTGTGAGAGCATGGGTTCCATGTTTGACAAGTACAGGATCAAGGGACTCCACCTTAACTCGCTGCCCTTACCTCTGTGACCAGCACTTCCAGCACTTGCCTCTCCTCTTCTTTATCCGAGCTCATCCCCCTTGTTCCGATTCACCTGCACTTGCATAATGGTCTTTCTGCACTTGGAACCTGGCACTTTAAGGCTCCTTGGTGAAATGGATGTGCACCTTTACTTCCTAATGATGTCAAGTGTATCAGGCCTCCTATGGGCACGCGTTTAAAGGGCAAAGTGACACTTCAGTCGAAGGGGGACACTGAAGGCCAATCAGTGGCAGGACACAAGGACCTCTCACGTTCAGTGCCAGTACTGTGACTGACGGGATCGCACCAGATTTGGGGGGCACATTTGTGGTTGTTTTTCACTCCCCCCATCCATATCCAGTGGGTTCCTGGGTCTGACTTGCTCCAGAGGCTTTAGGAGGATGTAGAGCTTTGCTGGTTGCATTGGGGGGATTTAGCAAGGTACAGGGGTCTCGGGTGTCTGTGCGTTTTATTGGGGGTGCCTTCGTCTCCAGCTCTGCGATGGGGTAGCGTGACCTGGGTGCTGAGGTGAGGATTGGGGGCTCTGGGAATTGAGGACCCTGGAACTGCTGATGGCAGAACTCTTGACCATCCCAATCTTGTCAAGCAGGGGTTGTGCCGGGCCCTGTCCTGAAGCTTTCAGTGTAGACATGTGGATGTAAAATTTCCAGATCACTTTGAGGGGCAGCTCCTCAGCCCCCAGTGGAGAGGGACCCTGTTGAAGCCCATCTTTTTCATTGGCAGCTGCCAGGTCGAATCCTGGGGGCTTGGTCCTAGCATGTGGCTGAGAGTTGTACATGAATATATAAATGAACGTCGGGACTCAGAGAGATGGTCTCGCTGGCTGTTTGCAAAGTATTTTTGTGAATGTTACTTCCTTCGTAAATACAAAGATTCGCTACTTGACATGTTATCTGTTTAGTCGTCACTCTCCATCTATTCCGACCTGGCGACCCCCAGATATCTGGGTCACCTGATCCTCTCACAGAAACGAGGAAAAATGAAACTTTCTGACCAGTAATATTTGAAGCCTGGCCCTTTAAGTCTTTGGGCAACTATGCAGGTGACGTCACATAATCCGGGTTCTTTATCAGAGGAGACTTGGCATTCTGGGTGGAAGTGCCAGCGGGCTGCAGAAGGTGAGAAGCGGATGAGGGGGCATCCAGGGGAAGCTGGGGAAATCTATACCATTGATGAACAACAGGATGATTGTGATCGTGATGTGTTTTAGGTCTTTACCTGGTGGTGCTCAGGAGTCCCTCCCTGGGGATCCGAGGACCCTTTGTGGTGCCAAGATGTGAGGAAAGCACCCTCCCTGCTGAACCATTGCTTGGGCCCCTTACAAAGCAGAAAGTGTCAGAGCTAGAGGGAGCGTCAGTCTACCCCCCCAGATCAGATGGGCCGCATGAGGGCACCTCAGCGTTAACTTAGTTTCGGGGCGTCTCCTAGCACCTGGTCAGTCACAGGGGTTGTTGGATTATCTCAGCAGTGTCTGCAGGACATCCCATTACTGGCCCCATTTCATTCATTAGGCTGATTGTGGAGTAGGGCTAAAGTGTGGGTTTCCCTCATCAAAGGGACCTGCGGGGCATTCTTTTTCCTCTTGGGGGTTTTTGAGTCCCACCTGGCAGTGTTCAGGGATCACTCCTGAGGTTGCTCAAGTATCCCATATCAGGGTCAGCAGCATGAAGGAAAAAACACTCTCCCCACTGTCCTTTCATTCCCTCTGAGAGTCGGGCAGGTGGAGGAGCTGGGCATATTCTTTATATGCTTGGGGCTCAAAAGCATTTGGCAGAGCCTTTGATTTTCACTTGTTCCTTGTACATTCAGTGGGTCCTGGGAGTACAGGGAGGTGGGGAGCGACTCTTTACTTCTTTTTATTTTTTTATTTTTCTTTTTGGGTCACACCCAGCGATGCTGGTTGGTTACTCCTGTCTCTACATTCAGTAAGCACTCCTAGTGGTGCCAGGGATACACAGAATTAAACCCAGGTCTGCCACCGTCAAAACAAATGCATATTTGTCTATGTTATCACTCAGTCCCCAAGGTTTAGAGCTTTAAGACAACTCAGTGTTGGGGTGTAGGTCCAGAGGGATGCATCAGGGTTGTGCTATGCCACCGTGGGTCTTGCAACCAAATATGCAATCTTAGCAGGAAGTAGCTTGGGCACTTCAGAGTGTGCCCTAAACCCTCTAATAATGCAATTTAGGATCACTACTGGCCACCAAACCTTGATTGATTTAAATGAATGAATTATTTAGTCTGTAGGAGTACAACTGCAAGACTCATTTACTCCTCCTGCCTCAGTACTCATGGATCACTCCTGGATGAGCTCAGGGCACCATATGGGATGCCAGGATTCAAACCTGGGTTGGCCGTGTGCAAGACAAGCATCTCTCTTGCTCTACTATCTCTCCAATCTCTTTTCACAGAAATTTTTTATTATTTAATTTATTGTACTTTTTGAGGCCACAGCATCACTCAGTGCTCAGGGATTACTCCTTGTTTCTGAGATCAGGTATCATTTTTAGCAGTGCTGGGGTGGGTGAGTCTATGTACTATTGCATATTGACCCTGGCTTAGCTGCTTGATAGAAAAGCACCTTAGCAACTTATTATCTTTGCTAACCCTATATGATTATATTTCCTCAGAAAAAAGAATTTCTGCCTCAACTGCCAAGATTCCAATCATCCCCCACTGTCCATCACTCCCAGAGAGAGGAGTGTCCTGCTGTTGAGTGAGTACTTTCAGAAAGGGGTTTTCCAGGGACCAACTGCAATAGGTTCTAAACGTCTTACTCTTAGGGGGCTGGTGCAGTAGTATAGCCAGGAAGGTGTTTGTCTTTCTTGCCATGACTAGAGTTATCCCTGCCACACCACAGGGTCCCTTGAGCATCACTAGGTATGACTCCAACTCTCCCACTCCAAAATTTGTCTTGACGCATGAGCATCCTTTGAACATCTTTTTGGTGTTGGAGTATATCTCCTGTCTTCCCCGCTCCATTTGCTACAAACTTGGAGATAGTCAGAGACAACTCTCCCCCTCTGTGTCTGTGTGTCTGAGATGCAGGGGGAGCCATGCCATGAACCCCAAAGTTAGATCAGGTGCTCAGTCATCTGAGCTCCTCTCCTTACGTGTATTTCACTACTTGGGGAGCAGATGAGGTGAGGTTTGGGGCCACACCTGGCAGTGATTGAGGTCTGTTCCCTGCTCTGTGCTCAGGGGATGAGTGGACACTGGGTACCAGGGAAGGCCCTCTGGGCTTCCAGTTGGCCGGTATCTGCTTCAGTCTGGTGTGCTCTTCCCTGCCCCTGTGTTCATAACTTCATTGAAAGTTCTTAGATGTGAACATTCTTGAGTCCTTTAAACAAGTGGTTATTAGGAGGAAAGGAAGGAGTTGGAGGCTCTGAGCAACATTATGGACTTAAAATCTCATTTGGAATAAGCGTAATTTTTCTTTTCTTTTTTCTTTTATCTTTTTTTGGGACACAGTGGTGATGTTCAGGTGTTAATTCTGGCTTGGCACTCAGGAATCACTACTGGCAGTGCTTGGGGAACCGGTTGGGATTCCGGGGACCGAACAAATACCCTTCCTGCTGTACTATCACTCTCGCTCCAAGTGTAATTCTTCATCCTCTTTTTCTTTTATAAAATCACTTACCCGCAGGAGTAAAATCATAGTCTGAAAACGTGGCCTGTGTACTCTGAGCACTTCTAGATGTGGTCCCAAAACAAAATAACAAACCCATTGGACTGACCCTTGAGAACATATTACAGGTTTCACACTGCTGCTGTTGGCAGATAACTTCTCATTGCCTTTATTTGGGCAGAAGGAGGATTGGATATGCGGGCTTTTGCCAAACCCAGCAGTGCTCCGGGACAATTCAGGATGTGACGTTGAGTTTTCTGAATTCATGACAAGTGCCCTGCCACTCACTGTCAGCTCTTTAAGGCCCCTGCAAACATTTGAAATTGCAGCCTGTACATCTGGCTCAAGTTTGCACTGGGAGGCCCCAGGTGCCAGCAGCCCTGCCCTGACCTCTACTAGCTGGGCCTGATCCCTGCCCCCTGCCTGTATCCTTCTCACAAGGTTCGCATTATTTGTATAGAATTTGAATTCCTGTGATCAGAGATAGTCCAGGAGTGCAGGAACTGTCCTTGCAAGCAGTCGTCCACGGTAGAGTCTACTGTTCAACACAGGATTCTCCAAGCACCAATCAGGTAAGCCCAAAGTTCTGCCACCTGTAGCCCCAAAACCCAAACCTGCATTCTACAAAACTGGCTGGTGGAGGAGATTGACTTGTGAACCAATTATATATATATATATATATATATATATATACATATATATATTTATACACAAAAAACACACATGTATATTTATATATTTAATGTCTACCCTGTGATCTCTGCCAAAAGGTACCAAAATATACCTAGTGTTGTGTGGTGCTAGGGTATACAAGTCAGCCGTGTACAAGGCCAGTAACTTACCAGACTATAGTTATGGCACCTAAATTTGTAGATTTATTTTTGGTTGGCCACACCCGATGAAGATTACAGTTTTCCCCGGCTCTTTTCTCATTGATAATGCTAGGTTTGGGGACCCTGTGAGGTGATAGGGATTGAACTCTGGTCAGCAATGTGCCAGACAAGCAACTCATGGTCTGTGCTATCTCTGTGGCGATCATAAAAATGCTTTTATGCTAATTTGAGAAAGTCGTGGTCTTTTTTTCCTTATTAACTACAGTATTCTATTTTTTTTGGGGGGGGTCATACCTGGTGATGCACAGGGGTTACTCCTGGCTCATGCATTCAGGAATTACTCCTGTCTGTGTTTGGGGAACCATATGGGGTGCTGGGATCAAATGTGGGCTAGTGGCGTGCAAGGTAAACGCCCTACCTGCTGTGCTATTGCTCCAGCCCCCCACAATTCAATTGTTGTGTGTTTTTGTTTTCGGGTCACAGCCAGAAGTACATTTGGCTTACTTCTGACTCTGCATTCAGGAATCACTTCAGGGGAGCTTGGGGTACCTATGGAAATTGGGGGTTGAACTAGATTGACATGTTAACAGATGTTCCTGGACTCTCAGCGGCTCTCTCTACCTGTCCGCATTTGGTGTTCTCAAGCCACTTATCGACCCCGGACAGCTGTTGCTTTGGACTGGCGAAAGAAGAATGAGGGCCAAGCTGGTTGCTGAGTATTTGCAGTTTATCAAATCCCTTGACGCTCCCAGCTCTATCCAACCATCTCTCTAACACGCTCTCCAATGCTCTCCGCGACTCCTCTCCAATCTCCCCAGCCACTCTTACTCGCAGCTCTCAGCCTTCTATCTAAGTCGCAACCATCTCTAACTCTGTGTCTCTTCTTCTCTCAGTCTCCTTCAATCGCTCTGTCTCCCTGAAGCTGCTCTTTTTTCTCCTCTCACCATGCCCCCCCAACCACGCCTCCCCACGGGAAGTGTAATGAAAAATGTTTTTACAGACTTCCCCATCACCTGCAGCCCACGGGGGCAAAGCACACCTTAAGGTGTGTTTCTCCTCTCCTTAGACCAGAAAATAACTTAACATATTTAGCACAGCAGTTGGGCGTTTGCCTTGCACAAGGTCTGGCAAGCTACCCATGACATATTCAATTTCCAAACACAGTAAGAACAAGTCTCAAAATGGAGACAATACTGGGCCCGCTCGAGAAAATCAATGAACAGTGCTCAGGCCGGATCAATCACTCCTAATCCCAGCAGGGTTCAATTCTAGTTATAAGTTTTTGATTTATGACATAATTTGTCCATGACCATGCTTTTAACTTATATATAATCATTATGATACATTGGCCAGGCCCATTTCGATGTCAGGGTAGCTAACTCACCACTTGCCCTGGGTCCATCCAGTCCCTCATCGGGACCCTGATTTGGGGGATCAAGGAAGTAAGGGCAACTGAGGTTAGTCAAGAGAGAAGATGTCCAGGAGGTAATATTATCTGGAGACTATCAACTCCCAAGCCACTGTCTTGTCTTAGTAACTATCTTCCTATATGCATACAAAATGCAATTGCTCTGAAATTGCTAATCACGCAAAGGACATTAAGGTGATGAGAAAGACAATATTTAAAGTAAAAGTCTGATCAGGAGACAAAGATAATTGAAAGGTTTAGGGGCAATAAACAAAGACAAGCTCCCAGAGACCAGGGAGGAAGGGCAAACCAATATTATCCTACAATACCTGGTGATGCCCAGGGGTTTCTCCTGAGTTTGCACTCAGTTGGTGCTCTGGGAGACTCTTCAGGATCCTGGGGGTTGAACCTAGATCGGCCATGTGAAAGCAACACCCTACCCTGAACTACAGTTGCTCTGGTCTCGATTGGAGACAGTTTAGATGAACTTTACTGTACACAGAATGTCATTTGAAAGGACGGAAGGGACCCCTTGATGAAATCTTTTATAAGTGGGAATATGGGTCAGCTCCCAAGCTCCCCACATGCCATCAGGCCATTCCATTTACCTGTGATTACTCACGAGGTTGGTCACAGTCCTGGATTCCATCCATGTCACTTTACTAATATTAGAAGAAAAAAGTGCAACATTTATGATTGGATAGAGCAAAATTCTATCCGTCTCAGGATGGATGGTGCTCAGGGGACCATTTGGAATTCTGGACATTGTACCTAGATTAACTGCATATAGCCTACTGTACTAGCCTGATACTCAGTTTAAAATCATGTTTCTGAAACTGCCTCCTGGGGTTTTCTTTATAGCTGAGAGTCCACTTCTTGTGTGTTGTCAAAGGGTAGAGTGTTGTCCAGACTGTGCTCTCTGATGTTCTTACTAGCCTTTACTCCTGTTCCCTGTCTCCAACTCTCTGGGTTTCTACTAGTCCAATTCGTCTCTTAAGCCCAGGGCTGGCTTCGGAATAACTACTTTCACCGCCATCTGGATTTATTACTTCCCCAAGAAACTCATTTTTTCATGCCCCATCAGCTACCTACCTGCAGAGCTTGATTTCTTTTGACATGAAAACTCTCATGGCATAGACTACTAATTAGAATCTTCTCTGCTCTTCTACAAGGAATCCGCCAGCCCTGGTGGAATATCTCTTCCTGCACATTGTGATAAAATCTCAAGTGAGCAATTTATCCCCCATTCCCACGGGGATGCTGACACAGGTGCAATGTTTTCTGAGGGTGATCAGAAGATCACCCTTCCCATGTCCTCAGCACCATCATCTTCCCTTAGAAGCAATAATGGACAGAATCCCCAGAAATTTAAGCACTGAGGACACACTTGAGTCCAGTGTCACCCCGGTGGGACTATGTGAACATCGACACAGGAGAGAAACTGGTTAAGTGTAAGGATTGTGGGAAAGCCTTCATAGCATCCTAATACCTTACACACAGGAGATTTCATACTGGAGAGTTCGTATGCATGTAAGGAATGTGTCGTGGCCTTTATCTGACTCTTACAACTTAGTATGCACAGAAAAAGTCACACTGGAAAGAAACCATATGCATGTACGGAGTGGGAAGTCTTTGCTTATTCCACAAGCCTTAGTACAGAGAAAAAAGTCACCTATACATGTGAGCAATGTAGGAAAGCCTTTCATTATTCCTGAAGTGTTAGTTTTCACAGTTTTCATTTTGCAGAAAACACTTATATTTGTGAGGTAGGTGAAAAGGCCTTTCATTTCTTATCAGATCTTTCTGAGCATTGGAAAACAGTAATGACACATTATTCTTGTCATTACTGTAGAAGGGTCTTCACTTTCTATTCAAACTTTTTGTCCACAAGAAAACACACTGCAGTGAATCCATATATATGTAAGGAATGTGACAAGGCCCTTGCTTATTTCGCAAGTCTTTTGAGGCACAGAAAATTTCATACTGGACACAAACCGTATGTTTGTAAAGACTTAGGCAAAGCCTTCGCTTCCCCCTAACTCCTTATTAAACATAGGGAAATTCATACTCAAAAAACATAAGTAAGGGTGTGAGAAGAACTTTACTAAATCCTCAAGCTTTGCTGTGTGTAGAAAAATTTATCCTGGATTGAGGACTTTTATATGTAAGGACTGCAGGAAGATTTTTATGCAATTAGCATAGCTTTATGAAGAAGAAAATTCACAGTGAAGAGAACCCTCATGCGTGTAAGTAATGTAGAAAGGTCTTTAGTTTGTCTTCAGCCCTTCATGTGCATGGGAAAGGTCATTTTGCACTGAAACCTTATATATATCAGGAGTATGGGAAGGACTTTCCTGGATCCTCAGGCCTTATTATGCATAGGAGAATTCACACTGGAGAGAAACTATGTATATGTACAAACATGGAAAGCCCATTATTTGCACATGTGACCTTTAAAGAGAATACTGGAGAAAATCCTTTAGGGAAGGAATAGAGGAAGGCCATCATGTTCCGTCAAGCTTTAGTAAATATAAAAGTTATGCTGGATCCATCAATTCCATAATAACAGTGACAGGGGTCAGAATAGGGACCTTGGATAAAACAATTTTAGTTTCAACAAGTGGATGGGAGATTGATACAAAAGTACAGTAAGGAAGGAAATAATCCTGGTATGTGTGACAGCTTCCTATGATAATAGTACCATAAGTGAAAGGTACTTGCTGATTATCACCTGGACCATGGTTGTGATAACGTCCTGGTATGTGGACTTCCGAGTATGTTAACTGGTAAATAATGGTTCATAGTAATAAACCTGGGTGGAAGGAATTAAATAAGACGTAAATAGGTACAAAATTGCATTTTGGTGGGTGCTGTCAAGACTCACCTTGGTTTCATTCTTTGCTGTGACTCTGGCTTGGCTCAGAGTCCCTGTTTTGCAGGGTTCATCAACCACAATGCTGCGGTGAACCTTTCTGACATTGAATAGACAGCCAAACCTCCATTCTTCAGGCCCTTCCGTGTTATATTCTGGGAGCCACATACCGCTGTGCTGTCCTTAATTTGTTTCCAGGTCACTCACATGCAAGGAAGCACTTAACTCGCTGTAGCATATCTGCACTCATTATATTCAGCTTTCCATTGGATTTCCACAAATACTGGGGGCAAATGTTTTGAGACTTTTACTTTGGAAGCAGGAAAATCCTAACAATCCATTATACACCAAAATGGGACCATATAGAATCCAGATGATTGAACCTGGGTCAGTTGCGTACAAGACAAACACCCTATCTACTGTGCTTCCGCTCCAGCCAACCAGCCTTACACATTTACCTGCATTTTCCCAGTTGTTTTCTGCGCAGCTGGAGTCTGGTCCTTTAAGGCTGCATGCAGAAGCGGAAGTGACATCACAGCAGGTCACTTAGTTGTTTACTTGCAAGATGCTGGATCAGCGTCCACTTGTTACGCAGGTGTGGGGCCAAGTGGCTGTCCCACGTGGAAGGGGTCTGTGAAGGCAGGTTTCGCCGCGGGACACCAGCAACCTTCCGTGAGCGCCCCACCCCAGCCTCCCGGTCTCTGCGCTGAGGGGCGGGGCCAAGTCACCTGGGAGGACGCTTTCGCGCTCCTTTTTCAATCGGTTCCGATATCCAGGTGGTTCCCGCAGAGGGGTTTGGTGGTTGACACGGAGCTTTGGTGAGTGCAGTGGGGGCTGTGCAGGGGCGCAGGGGCCGGGGGTATGAGTGCGTGGTTCTGGAATCCCCTGCAGCCACAATCGCCTTCGGCTCCGCCATGGGGCAGTGGCGGGTGGGCTTGGGGCTGAGCGCGGGGGCTGCAGAGCGTTGGGGCTGTCGGGGCTCGGCCTTCCTGACCCTCCCAGCACCGGACTGCGCTGGGCCCTGTCCTAGATGCTTTGGCCCCTACCTCACAGCTGTAGAACCTGCAGATTCACTTAGAGGACCGGAGAGATAGCACAGCTGTTACGGCGTTTGTTTTGCATCTGGCCCACCCAAGTTCGATCTCCAAGCTCGACCAGATTGGGTTCCTGGGCGCAGAGTCAGAAGTTTCTCATCCCGATCGCCGCTGGTGCCTCCAAAACTATAAAAAGTCTGTTCATTTTTGAGCGGGGGGCAGGGGGCACTCCCTAATGGCAAATGACACTGTAGCCCTCGGTCACTAGTCATTAGTAGCTTTGATGTCCAGGGCCATTCTGGGGCTGTGGTCCTAGTAGTGGTTGCAGTTTGCAAATGAAAATTTACTTTTGGGCTATTTTTGGTTGTATTTTGGGCACATATGTGGAAGCTCAGGGCTTACTTCAGGAGCAGTACTCTAGAATTCTTTTTTTTTTCAGTTCTTTAGGGGGTCATGTGAGATACCGAGTATCTGGGTCAGCATGGGAAGCACCCCTCCCAGCTTACTATCTCTCTGAGTCCACATTGTTGTTTTTTCTAACATATAGAATTTCTGTACCCTAAAATCAAGTTAAAAATTGCACCCCGACTCTTTATCTCTCCCTGATCAGGACAAAACCCGGCTGTAACACTGAGTACTGAGAGTTGTGTTCAAATAATGTCTGGGCATGTGCTGCATGCATTTGTTGGCCATGATTGGTCTCCCCACCCTGGCCAGTGAAGGGTGACAGAGGATCAAAGAAGGAAACAGGGGCCAGGCTCTTGGTGACCTGCTGGATATTAACTTACAGTATTTTAGGCTTCATCTGCCCCTCCTGCTCCTCCCAGAGAAGCTTATCATGTCCTTGCTAACATCCCTAATTTAGTTCAAGTTTATCTTTAATCTTTTCTTTCTATTTTACCTCTCATTGTCTCAGTTCCCAAGTCAGTCTTGGCTACTTAAAGCCATAACTTTCTGTTAATTCTCAACTTCATATTTGTACTTCTTTGTAGTTGAAGTGCTGTGAATTTGTACCTGCTTTTCTATTTCCCTTTTAGATTATTTATGTTTTTACTATACAACAATTTGTTTGGTTAAACACAGAAATACCATCAATGCCATGCTCCTAATAATTGGGAGTTGATTGACTCTGAAGTTATCTACTCCAGGGCTTGATTGCTTGGTCATCATTACTTGACTCAGGTTACAGTTGCTGTAGTTCCTAACACATCAAAAGGGAGGTTCTGCCATGGTACTTGGATGGACCTGGGACAAGTGGCAAAACTACCCTGGCTTCGAAATGGAAAATTCTAGAAAGCAGATATGCATGGTCTTGATGCAGACTGTTACAACGTTAGAGACAGGATCCCCACGGGGAAGGACAAGCTGAACTTGCCTGAGGATTTAGTCTGGAATTTTCAGTCTTGCTTGCTCTCAGAGCATTAACTGTTTTAAGTTTTAGCATTTAAGTTTTAGCATCAAGTGTTAAAAGCCTTATATGCTCTCAGAGCCCAGAGAATTAAGTGTTGGGATCTTTCTCTCTTGCTGTTTATCCAAACAATTGCAAATATTGATAACTTATACAACTAGAGGAAAAGATAAAAGCAAAAACAATTTAGATGTCCCTGGGAGACAGCATGTCTCCTTGGGTGAATCTCCTCATGAGAATTTTCTCTGCCAAATGTTTATCTCTGTAAATGACCAGTCACTCCTATGTCCTTACCTCATGCCCCTCAGATGTTTTATAAGTGTTGTAGCTGTTCTGCATTAAATGGCCATTTTCATAATCAGGCTGTGGTTTTCTGTCTTCCTGTCTCTCTGTCTCTGTTGGGAGGTGCTCAGGAGATAGGAGGCAGCGCTGGACCACCGACACCTAACCGCACCCTCACATTTTACTTTGTGGACGCGCAGTGATCTGTTGCTCTTTATTCCATACTCCTGCGCAACTATACCAGTCTCCCACCTCTCCTCATCCCCTCTCCTCACTCGTCTCCCACAGCTTTTATTCTCCAGCCAATCCCACAGAGTTAGGGGTAGCAAATACTCAGAGATGTGGTTGTACAATCAAAGGATGTAAAGCTCTTCCCTCAGGGGAAACTTCTAGGGCAAAAATCTGACTTGGAAGGAGAGATCAGCTCAAGGGCATGATTTTCTCTACAGACATATTGTTTCTTTGCTTAGTTCATATTCATTGAAACAATCATCTTAAATTTACACTTCATCTTTCTGATCATTTTGAATGGACACAGTAACAGATCTATTAACCTTATAGGGTGGATCTGTTGGGGATATTTACTATAGCACCCAGACTACACTCTTCAGGACAGGTTAGTTCTTCCTAACCCCAGCAGGATCCTTATCCAGTTTCTTATGTTTGGGTCATGATGGAATTTGTTATGGTGCTTACCTGCCCCTTTTCAATGCCAGGGTAGCTCACAGCTATCCTGGGTCTATCCAGTGTCTTGCTTTTGGGGTGCTAGAAACATAGGGCAGCTGAGGCTTCAGTCACAATAACAATCATCCTGTTGTTCGTGGATTGCCTCGAGCAGGTACCAGTAACGTCTCCTTCGTCCTAGCCCTGAGATTTAAAAAAGTGCCATATTCAAGACTCTTTTAGGGTTAGTAGAATGAGACCCATCATTGTTACTGATATTTGGCATACTGGATATGCTACGGGTCCTTTGCCAGACTCTGCCCTGTCGGCAGGTTACGTTCGGTAGCCTGACTGGTTGTCCAAAGTAAGAACGAGATAAGATGCTCCACTTCTAGGAGCAGGATTTTATAGTTTCTGGGACTTGGTGGAGGATTCTGGGTGCAGGATCTGGGTGGAGGATACTCAGCCCCGATCCGAGCAGGCTTGGAGATCTCAGCCTCCGGACCGCATGCCTGTGTTAAGCTGAGGCTTAAGTCTCATAAATATGACAATGCCCAGGAGTAAATCGTATCTGTAGTCAATTAACTCTGAAGTTACAAAAGCATAACATTGTATTCCTTTGTCTCTACAAAGCTGAGGGCGGGGGGCATGGCCATCCTGATCCTCCCAGCACAATCTTCCCAACATGGGACTGAATTTGTCCTTGTCTAGGAGCAAAATGGATATTTGTCTAAAGTAAACTGCAGAGGACATAAAGAAAAGAGAAAGTCAAAATTTGATTTACAAATACAAAATCCAGAGATCTCTGAAGAATCTGACTTTACAATTGACAGGTTCTGGTTAGGGAAGTGGTATTTAATGCATAGGGGAAGCAGAGCACCTGGAAGTTAAAGATGAATACTAAGGAAATGGGAGTGATTCACTAGCATTGAGATAGCCATCACTCAGTAAGCCTAAGCTCCTTGCAGCAGAGGAGAAATGGTGGACCAATGTTAAACCTAAATTGTTTAGAACTCTAATCCAACAAGGGTAAAGGTTTTTTTTAAGCAGGAAAGTTTTGGTTTTTCAGGAGTAAGGACATTTGCTCAGGGATCACCCTGGGTGCACATTTACTTAGGGCCGGAGCCATAGTACAGTGAGTAAGGACTTAACCAAGCAGTCGACCCAGGTTCCATCCCCTGCATCCCATGTGGTCCGTACCAGAGTGATTCCTGAATGTAAAGCGAGGAGTAAGCCCTGAATCTGCCAGTTGTGGTCCCCAAACAAAAATCACACAAAGACACACTTGTGTATACACACTTATTTGCACGTATAATTAAGAAAGATGCAAAATGGAGAAAGAACAATTGGGATTCAGAAGAAACTGTGACATTCTGTAGCGGGGAAAGATCAATAATAGGGGATTTTTAAGGATCAGTAATTTGACTCTTTAAATGTATCACTCTAGAATTGTCCTTGTACATCATTTCCCCCCCTTTGATAATATTTGAATTTGGGGGGGGGGGTTGCATATTTTTCACCACAGTCTACAGTGCTCAGTGTTTACTCTTGTGTCTGAGCTCAGAGATCATTTGGTAAGAGTCAGGATAACATTGCGTGTCTAGATATCATTGGTTCAATGTTTGGTGACAACTGCAGAATCAGTTTACTTCTCCTTCTTCTCCTTACCCCCAGTCCCTCAATGTGTGGCCGACCACTCTAGCATTTGCCTCTCCACTCCTTTATTCGGGTCCATCCCCCTTGCAGCACAGATTCAGCTGTGTGGCAAAAAAAAGGTTCTCAGTGCCTAGACTCTGCCTCTTTAAGGCACCTTATGGAAACGGAAGTGATGTCATAAGTGATGTCATAAATGTCATGGTTCAATTTCCATCCCTGACACTGACACTGGGGCTGCTGCTCACTTGGCAAAGGACAAGTAAATTTGTGCCCCATCCTGGAAGGGGGACTCTGAAGAAGGATTTAATTTTAGGACTCGAGCAACCTCCTGTGAGTACCCCCCACGATGCCGTTTTCACACTATGAGCCGAGGGGCTGAGCCAGCTTGTGGGGGGCAATTTTGCGCTGGTTTTTCACTTGTTCCCCAATGTCCAGGTGGATCCTGAGGTGTGGTCAAGGTTTTGGTGGGACCCAGAGCTTTGGGGGTGCAGTGGGGGCTGTATCAGGTTCAGGGGTGGCAGTTGTGAGTTTGTGATCCTGGGGGGCCTCTTTCGCCACGATCATCTCCAGCTCCAGGATGGGGCAATATTGGGTGAATGCGGGAATCGCCGGGGGCTTGGCCGTCCCAACCCTCCCAGCAGTCCCATTTTTGAACCATAGTCCCTAACCTCGCTTCTGTAGAATCTCCAGATTTGAGGGGCAGAGCTTCAGCCCCTCCTCTTAATGGCAGGAGATCCTTTACTGGTCATCTTCATTGTCTGCCGTGATAGCCGGGGTCATGTGGGGTATGTGGGGGGGGGAGGGGGCTTGCAGGTGACTGAGGTTTGCCAATGAAAATGTATTTGGGGGCTATTTTTGTTTCTTTGGATTTTTGGGGGGAGGGGGAATACACCCGGAGATGCTTATGACTTACTCTAGCCTCTAAGCTTAGGAATTATCCCTGGAACTGCTGGGGGCTATATGGGATGCAGAGGATTGATCGGTGGATCTAGTCAAATGCCCAACTCACATTACTGCCTGTCCAACAACAATACTGGTGTATCTTTTTCCAGATCATGAATTTCACCTCCCTCACATCAAGCTGTAAAGCAGCCCTGACTCTTCATCTCTCCCTGAGCAGACAACCCCTGGAATTGGGGTAAATACTGAGGGTAAAGGGGTTTTTAATGTTTATCTTTTAAAAGAAGATTTTTGTGTGTGGGTGGGGAGGGAGAGCTGTGTTCATGACTCACTCCTGGTATTTTTGGAAGAAATTTTCATAGGAAGCGGCGGAGCAAAAGTACAGCAAGTAGGGTGATTGCCTTGCGCACAGCCAACCCAAGTTCTGTGTCTTGAATCCCACTGGTCCCCATACCTGCTGGGAGTGAAACTTGAATGCAAAGCTAGGAATACTCCCTGAGCAATGCTGGTTCTGACTCAAAGAAAAAAAACATGCACACACACCCACACAGACACATACATGTGTACAGAGAAAACGTGGGATCGCAGAAAAAGAGAATAATAAGAATTCATGGAAAATCCTTCAGAAAAACTTGGTTTTAAGGACCTGCTATTTGACTATATAAATGTTCTTCCCTCTTATTTTGCACATAGAATTCTGTTTGTTTCTTGTGCTTCGTATTTGCCTTCTTGTTGCAGTATTTTTGGTCATAATCTACAGTACTTAGGTCTTAATTTCTGACAGTTCATAGTATGGTCCTTAGTAAAAACCCTCATTATTTGAATTATTTTGCTATACAAACGACTATTTGCGCGATTTTCCAATGTATTCTTGCACAACAGGAGCAACTGTTGGCTGAGGCTCACGCAGATGTGCCGTTTCAGTGTTAGAGTAAATCAGGACCAATAAGAGCTCCAGTGGTACAGAGCAGGGCTGTGCCTCTGACCCAACTGTACCCAGAAGTGATCTCGGTCCCCGGGACAGAGTTCCCAGGTGCATGTTCTTGTCCCTTCTGCAAGAGAGTGGCTGAAGCTTTGTCCACTCCATGTCCCTGTGGCTTTCCCCATGGCAGAGCCACATCCAGGCTATAGTTCCCAGGGGGAAGCACTGCTTCCAGCTGCAGGAGCACTGGTACTCGGGAGTAACGGAACTCAGAGTCAGCCACTGGTTGAGCCTGTAGGGATTTTCTTGTGCAATCCAAGGAGGAATCCGGGGATCAGTGAAGGCTATCGTTTCCTCCCCTGTAGCCTGGGCCTGAGCTCCTACCCTGAAGTGCAGCACCGATGCCAACAATATTTGCATCCCCAGCTGAGACAGGAGCTTCTGCCATTGTTTCCCTGAGGTGGGATTGTGAGGTTGTGGCTGGTCTGAGCTCAGGGGTGGGAGGAGGTGCTCCTCTCTAGTGCTCACTGTTCTGACTTCTCCAGGACTTTGCACAGAGCCTCCTGCTGATCCTCAGAACAACATGGCAGGAGAAGATGGTGACTCGGATTCTGATAAACCGTCCAAATGTAGGAGTAGAGGGACAGAATGGCATGAGGTAGTGCCAGGAGAACCCGGGCTTCCTGGGCAATCTGTTTTGAGTTTCTTTAGGACGGATTCCAAGATGAGACTTCCGATCGAATGCCCCATGTTTGGCTTTGGGAGCGACCCAGCGGTGCATGAGGAGTACTCAAAGCTCAGTGCTCAATGATCATTCCTGACATGTCTAGGTGACCAATGGGATGCTGGAGGACCAAAGATTTTGTCTTGGGTTTTCTGTTTTATTTCGGATGGCAGAGCAAAGGATTCTTGCAATCATTCTTTGTGCTGCACTCTGGCATTGTCCCTGGCAGTGTTTGTGGGACCATATGGGATGGCGGGGATCACCAGTCCTACACGCAGTCCCCGGAACAGCTGTCCTGTTACGCCAAACTGCTGCTTCTTTTTCTTTTGCATTGTTTTTGTACTCAGCCATCCTCTTGACTCTGTGCTCTGGATTCCCAAGTGATGGGCATCAGAACACCCTAGGGTACGCTGGCCCCATTTGCGCACTAGCAACTACAGTGACTTGGGCTCCAGGAATTGCTTTTCCCCTGTTTTGTCCTTCCTGCTCTGGAGAGCCTCGCCTTCTTGGTCATACAGTCTTACATTCACATAATGTTATGTGTGGATTTATGTGCATGTCTCAGGCCCCTTTTATTTTCACTCTAAAATGCTGCTTCAATTTTCTGCAGAGGGAGTTACTTCCACTTACTGTGTCTGTTCTTTGAGTTGGAAAAAAATTACACAGCTATGTGACCTGCCGTTGGTGTATTTTGCTTGTCCATCTTGCTGAAACGTTAGGTCGCTGCTTGGAAAATCCATCCACATGCCCAAATTGCAATCGGGTTGGGTAAATGTTCGAACCCAACCTGCAGGTCTAGAATTTTCTGGACAAGGAGCTCTCAGGCACAGCATAGTCATTGGAATCCTTCTCTGCTATTCTTTAGGGTAGCAGCCAGCCCAGGTGGAATTTTTCTGATCATGCGCACTGTGACAAATGCTCGAGTGAGCAGTTATGCCCTCAGCCCCATGAGGATGCCAAGACAGGTGGGATATCTTCTGTGGGCGACTAGAAGGAAGTGAGCTCCCACACTGCAGGGTAGCGCTCCCCTGGGTAAAGCTTCTCGGAAACTGTTCTGCTCAGTCCATGGTTCCAGACTGCCCCAGGTGAGAAGCCCCTGGACTGTGGGAGAGGAGCACTGTTTATTATGTACCCCACAAGATATGGAGGCTGGAATCGGACCCAGGTTACCCAAATGAAAGAAAGGACTCACAATCTTTGGCTCTCCATACAGCCTCACCCTCATGCTGGAATGCTTCCTGAGTCAGGAGACCTTCTGCACGTTGCTCGATTTATGGCCCCCAAACCAGGAACAAACCAAATAAAAACAAAACAGCCTCAGTAGAGGATTCCCTCATCCCAATGTGGGTGTTTCTGAGCTGTATCTTGCTGTACCCATGCTGCCTCTTCCTCGTATAAGAGGTTTGTGTACACTCAGAACATGGGGTGATGAGGTGTGCGTTGCCCATAGCAGGAAATATTTCTAAATGGTTTTGTCACAGACGTAACAAAGTAGCTTCAGATGTTTTTTAGCTCAGAGTGTCACTGTCACTGTTCTCCCATTGTTCATGGATTTGCTCTAGCGGGCCCTGTAACATTGTGAGACTTGTTACTGTGTTTGGCATATCGAATATGTGATGGGTAGATTAACAGGCTTTGCCCTGTGTGCGAGATACTCTCGGTAGCTTGCCGAGAGGAGTGGAGGAATCAAACTCAGGTCAGCCATGTTGGCCGCATGCCAGGCAAATGCCTTATCTGCTTTGCTATTGCTCCAGCCTTGCAGCTTTGCCTTGCTCTGCCCATGTCAGGTTCAATCCTCTGCACCCCTCGTGGTCCAGATGCAAAGATGGAGCAGCCCACTCAACCCACAAGGTGATTCAGCTATGTACCCCATGAGATCTGAAGGTGAGAATCGAATGCTGGCCACCTGTGTGAAAGACTAGCACCATCAAGGCTCTCCTAACACTGCCCCTTTGAAGCTCCGTGCTTGATCTTTTAATCACCCCATACTTAACACAAAATCAAATCTAAGGGTGGAAAATTCTTAGAGAAACGGGCCTGGAGAGGGACGGAAACACCCACAACTCCATCTCGTGGCGTTTCAGCCTAACTTCCGTGGTCCAATTTTTCCCGCATTTAAGATTCTCAGCATTTCTCTTTGCTTAAATGTTAAGTATGAGGTCATTAAGGATCCAGCACGCAGCTTGGGCCACTGCAACGGGAGCAGAGAGGATAGGGATTTTGCCTTGCATCCATAGGACCCAGGCATAGTCATAGACTTCCCCTACAGTTCTTCAGTCATGTCCACAGTGATTACTGCGTGCAGAGCCAGGAGAAGGCCCTGAGCATACCCGGGTGTGGCCACAACCATAAAGGAATGAACAAGAAAGAAAAGTAAAACATAGGACTTCAGTTCCTTGATGGCGAACTCTCTCACTGCGAGTTGAGTTTGCCAGAATTGTATAATCTTCCATTCCCCACGTTGGTGTGGAAGACGGTTAGAGTACCCTGATAATGTGGGGTGATAGGGTGTGGGTTGCCCATAACAAGAAACATTCAAAGGGCTCGGTCACAGGCATCACAAGGTGTGTTCAAAACTTTTCTTGTACAGAGAGAAAAGAAGAAAACATATAAGGAAATCACCGTGCCTTGCTCATTAAAGGATCAGTTCAATCCTCTGCACCCCTCTAGGTTCAGAGACAAAGCTAGGGCAAACCAGTCGACCCCCGAGGAGATTCAGCTATCCAACCCACAAAGATCTGAAGGCTGGAATCGAACCCAAATTACTCAAGTGAAAGACAAGCAACCACAGCCTCCCCTACCGCTGCACCTGTGGAAGTGGCTTCCTTGGTCCTTAATTACCCCATACTGAACACTGAAGCAAACACAAGGGTGTAAAATTATTAGAAACCAGCCCGGAGAGGAACAGAAACGTCCACAGCGCCATCTCTTGGCGTTTCGGTGGAATTACCGCGGCCCGATTTTTTCCACGCTTAAGATTTCAGCCCATTTCTTTGCTTCAATGTTAGGTATAGGATCATTAAGGATCAAGCAGCTGCTTGAGTCGCTGCAGTGGCAGCAGAGCGGTTCGTGCTCTTGGCTTGCAGTCACAGGTCCCTGGTTCTTTCTCTGAATCTCCATGCAGCCCCACCATCATGCCGGAGTGATTTCTGAATGCAGCTTCAGGAGAACCTCTGCGCACTGCCGGATTTGTGTCCCCCAAACCATGAAGAAATTAAATAAAACCAAAGCAGCCTCAGTCCCTTGATGGAAGATTCGGTGGGTTCTGAGCTGTATCTTGCTGTATCACTGACCCCTATTCTTTGTTGAAGAGGGTTGGGGCATCCTCAGAACACGGGGTGATTGCACATGAGGTTGACTATAACTGGAAACCTTTCAAAGAGTTGGGTCACAGACAGAGCAAAGACGGCTTATAACTTTTCTTGTTCAAAGTGAATAGAACAATGACAAAATAATCTCACCCTGCTTGTAATCAACCACGTTCAATCCCAGGTACTCAATTGTCCCCAGAACCCTGTGGGCACACACCAAAGCAGGCCCCCAAAAAACCTTTGATGCCAGAGCTATAGTATAGCTGGTAGGATATTTGCCTTGCATACAGTCAACCCGTTTCTAATCCCCGGCATCCCATATGGTCCCCCAAGTACCATCAGGAGTAATTTCTGAGTGCAGAGCCTGGAGTAACCCTTGAGCATTGCTGGGTGTTACCAAAAAAGCAAAACAAAATTCCCTGACAGAAGTGATGTATTTAGAATTTCCAGGGAAGGGGATTGCCCAGTCTTAGGCTCATTATTCCTGTGTTCATTAAAATTCTTCTTAACATACCCTAGTTCCTCTGATGACTGTTACCTTCACCCCACACATTTGGAAATGCAAGAGTTGAATCTGGCCTCTGCAAACCTCCTCCACAGAGAACAGAAGGCGTGGTACTTCTCATGTGTATAGGAACCCCAAAACTCAGGACGGAAGATGGCACTATCAGCAATGTGGGGGGCTGTGATATGGGCACATGGGGTCTTGAGACCCTTAAATCCGAGTTGGTTGTAGATATCATACTGCAGGAAGGCAAGCCTCTCCTGTGTCACACTGTTCGCACTCGGGCAGCTGGCTCTGCTGAACAAGCCACTGGGTGTCTCTCCATGCAGAGGGTGACAGGGGCGAGCCCCAGGCAGCATAGACACCCGGACACAGTTCACCAGTTTATTCTCTGACCTGAGGTCCAGCAGGGCTCTGCAGGGCCGGAAGTTGCTGGACTCTCATCCCCTCCAGCCCTTGGCGAGTCGAATCCACCAGAGGTGGCCTGCTCTTGGCACATGTATCCCTCAACACCCACTCCACCCCACCTGGTCCACACCTCCATTTCTGGCTATATGATTCAGGGGAGGGTTCGGAGGCAGAGGTTAGGCAGCTTCTGGAGTTGGGCTGAGGTGGGAGGGCACACAACTCGTCCAGGGGGCCCTACATTGTCTGGAGTCTGACTTTGGTTCCCACACTCGGGGACCCCCCCACCTGCCCTTCTCCGAGAAATTTCTGGGGAAGCCAATGAGCAGTCTACCTGGAACAGGAGGGAATCCAGTGGTCAACAAGGAAGTCCAGAAGCACCAGAGATTTGGGGGAACAGGACGGGAGACAGGTTTAGGAGGGCTGTATCAGCTCTGAACCTGAAAGTCTTTGTATGTGGTGCAGAGGTGCTAAACTTCCAGCTAAACTTCCACTGTGCCCCCCCAAGAGAGGAGGGGAGAGGCTTGGGGGTCCCCCGGGAGGCTGAAGAAGGAAGGAAATTCCTTTTGTCTGACCATGAAGCAGTTGCAGGAGAAGATAAATGGGTCGGTTAGAGGCCTCATCACCATTAGTGCCCCCCGTGGGGGTGTCCCATCTGTACCCCCTTCACCTCCGCGACCCCCGACTCTCTCAGCTACTGAAGCAGAGAGCTCCTGTTGGAAGCCGAACTTCTGGTCTGGCTGTCTGAATTCAGCAGCTGCCATATTGAGCAGCGACAGGATCCATCCCTGGGAGCACTAAATGCCAGCAGGGTCTCTGCCGGGCCCCCCCAGAACTGAGGGGCTGTGGGCAGGGCTTGTCAGGGGCATGGCTAGCGTGTGTAGGGACCCCCATGTGTGCTCCCACCGCCTGCTCCACGGATCCACCAGTGGTCCTGGGGGACCGGAGTGCGGCCACCGCCATCTGGTTGAGCCCAGCTCCTGGCCCACAGACCCCCGCAAGTGCAGCTCGTGGCCCTGGCCCCCAGTGGCCTCAGCCTGGTGGCCTAGTTCTGGCACAGGTAGGCAAAGGTCTGCCGTCAGCAGGGACAGGAAGGTGAGCTGCACGTGCTCACTGGGGCACCGATCGGGTCCACTTAGGAGAACTGCCCAGGCAGGAGTCCAGGGAGAGTGGGCCACCAGGGGCAGGCCGGCCAGCCCTGGTTCTTCCTCCTGGTTGCACTTGGTTTTCTTTTTCCACATCTGGAAGTGCTGAGGGCTCATTCCAGTCACGCCTCGGGGGGCACTATGGGGTGCCCGAGATCAAACTCCGGTTGATGTGTGCAAGTCAGTGTGTCCCAGTTGGACATCGCTGGGGCCCGGCTGAAATATTTTTCCCTCTGGAGACGCCTGTGCTCTCTCCCCAGCGTGTGCTTCTCTCTCAAACTTTCTAAGTAATTTACTATAAAAACTATCTTGTTGGAGCCCGAATGATGATATAGCAGGTAGGGCACACAGCAGACCAGAGTTCAATTCCTGGCATCTCATAGTGTTTCCCTGAGCACAGCCAGGAATAATTCCAGGACAGAGAGCCAGCAGTCAGCCCTGCGTATTGCTTGCTGTAGCCCAAAAAGGAAAAGAAAAAAGAAAACTATCTTGCTTCACACACACACACAAACACACACACACAATTTTAAAAAATCCAGTTGAGCCTCTCTGGCTCTGAGCTTCAGCAGAGTCTGTTCCAGCAGCTGGCACACTTGTCCCTATTCTCCCAGTCACTGACCCCAGTCATTACTCAAGCCTCAGTCAGTTTGCACCTTGTCCCCAGACCTATGGGTTCCCCGCCCTCTCCCACAAGCCAGTCTCTCTTCCCATCCTGCCCGAGTTCCAATGACATGACTGACCTTCTTCCCTCGACGGAAGGAGCTGTACCAGCTTCCTGGCTTCTCCCTGGACCATGAGGCCAGTTTCACCTGGGGGACACAGGGAGTCAGTGGAACACAGGTTTTGGCTGCCTCCTACCAGCATGGTTTTTATGAGGGGGGTCAATTCCTATGCAATGCTAAGGGGTTTGTGGGCCCCTCCTGGTGAGAATTGGTTGTTCAGACCTTGAGGTGCTGAAGGCCTCCAGTGTAATACCTGTGTGTGGGGGACATGTGGTTCCATGGACAAAACTCAGTATTTGCACGTGCAAGGCATGTGCCCCACCTCCTGAACTACCTCTCCAGACCCTGCCCTGGCCCTTGTGGCCTTGTCATCCCAGGCTGGAAACTGGAGGCGTCTGGGTCTCCCATCGTGCTAGTGGGCTTCAGGAAAGGTTCGATGCAGCACACACTCTTCAAGCAATGATGGACAGATGGAGCTTGTGGGCAAATGCCCCTAGTTCTTGGCCGGCTCTATGCTGATGTGGAGCAATTCCCAAGTGCTGTCTGCCTCACACTGTCTCTCAGATGTCCCCAGTGAAGCTGAGTACACCCAACAATGACAATATAACTAAGCTCCCTTGGGGCCACTTCCCTAAGTTTGTCACCACCCACCATCCCCCTCTTGCCTTCGGGGGCTAGATTATACTGGAGACTCCTGCCTTGTACACAACTGACCCGGGTTCAATCCCTAGTATCTCAGAGGTTTCCCAGAGTCCTGCCACGAGTGATCCCTGAGCATTGCTACATGTGATCTGAAGACTAATAATTATCATTAGTATTAATTTTGTTTGCAGGTCATACCTGGCAATGCTCAGGGATCACTCCTGGCTGGTCTGAGGGACCCTTCAGAGTACTGGGGATCCAACCAGGACCAGCTGCATGCAAGGCAAGCACCTCCCCTCTGAACTAGCTCTCTGGCCTCACATTTGTTTGTTCTTTTTAAAACAAAAAAAAAGGTTTTATCTGGACACTCTCAGGAAGGAGAGAGAGAGAGAGAGAGAGAGAGAGAGAGAGAGAGAGAGAGAGGGAGAGATGCTAGAGAGAACACGTTGGTCACAAGTAGAGCAAGCCTAGGACACAAATGTGCCTATTCGGGTATAAGGGCTTGTCTCAGGAGCCGGGGGAAGGCTCAATGTGACGGCACAGAGGGGAGGGCACTGGCCGTACATGCCACTGACCTGGATTTTATCCCAGGATCCCACAGATCCCCCAAGCACTGCCAGGAGTGAGTCTTGACGCAGTGCAAAGGTGCTTGTATCTATATCTCACAGTGATTCAACTAAAAACACACACCAAAAAAAAAAAACCTTGTTGAACGTGTGGGTCTCTCTCCTTGCTGGCCCTTAAAAACATTCCTGAGGACTGGAATGTTCCCTTTGATCATGAGCCTATTTCCAGTTGATTCTCAGTCACTCATTTTGAAACATTATTCATACACCTACGACCTCTGTCACTGAAAAGTTTTTGAGCCCAAATCACTGTCTTCCCTCCACAGATTGTAATCTCTGGCACTGCCTAACCCACCCCTGCTCCATTTTGGTGGTGTGATGCTCAGGAAAGCTATTTTCAGTACTCATCCCCCTCACCCTCTGGCATTCGTTAATCCTCACTTCTCACTCTGGTTGTGGCCTTCCTCACACATTCTGACTCTGCTCACAATATAGAAATTCGCCATTCGGGTTGAAGTCATAGTGCAGTGCTAGACATTTGCTTTGCATGAAGCCAGCTCAGGTACAATTTCTGGCATCCCCTATGGTTCCCTGGGCACTGGAAGCAGTAATTCCTGAGTGCAGCGCCAGGAGAAACCTTGAGCATCACCAGCTGTGTCAAAGAAAGAAAAGATTGTAAATAGGAAAAGGAATAAGCTCATTTTTTTTATTTGAGTTGATGTAATTTTTCAGCTAGATAGAAGTAAATGTTGCACAACATTTCTAATGTAGGAACAGTCATGAGGAAAAGGAGCACCGTATTATTTAAAGAAGAATTTGTTTCAGTCAATTATTAAATGAAGTACAAAATATGCATGTAAGTAATAAACAATGTTTTCAAAATAGCATAGGAAAAGGCTTGGAGCAATAACACCACCGGGAGGATACTTGCCTTGTAGACAGCTGTCCTGGGTTCGATCCCTGGTACAACATATCACCTGAGCCCCAGAAGGAGTGATCCCTGAATATGGACATAAGTATGAACATATCAAGTATCATAAGCTCACTTTATTCCATTATATCTGCAATAGTATAATAAAGCAAGAAAGAAGATACACGTTGAAAAATATAAATAGATGTCTTGATTCACTGTTGATGAAGGATCTACATTGGTTAATAATTGAAACCTCCAAAGAAAACTATCATTCTGATAACACAAGTCATAAAAGAATTGCAAAGTTAAAGGATTTTCAATAGTCTTGCTCATATAAAATAATTCTAATTGGTCCAAGAAATTCTCTCTACCCTGCTCACAGTCACTCTCTGTACACTCGGGTAAAGCCTCATGTATGACTGGATCCCCAGAAAACCCAGGTATGCGGGACTTTGTGACAGAGAACTCAAGGTTTGATGGAACCAGGAATGGGGATCCTTCACCCGTATCCCCGTTTCCAGAAACAGCAGTCACACCCATAAACCACATCTGGCTGGTGCCAGATAATCTCATCATTGGCCACCATCCAGAGTCACATGTGCTTCTCTACCAGAAGGGAGCAGAACATGACACTTGCCATAACCATGCCGCTGGACCCCGTGCCAGGCTGTTTCACTTGGGGAACCCCAGAGGGCGACCTGTTGAGACCCCTTCCCACCTCAAGGGACCCAGCCCTGGCAACCAAAAACCTCCAGAACTCAACCGCCACCATGCTCATGGCCACTCTCCACACAATCTGGCTGAGCCTCACCCACAAGTGAACTTATTCCTGGACCGCACAGCAACATTTGCTTTCACACTTCATATGGCCACACTTCATACCACACACCACTCAAACTCCAAAAGTACCATGCTACATTTGATGGTGTTCAAGTAAGAGGCAACCAATCTTACCAATCTTAGAGGGAAATTTTTTTCATAGATAAATATATATATATATGTATACATACATATATCACATCACACAAGGCTCAACCTTTAACAACATGTGAATGATCTCTTGTAGAAGAACTTAATTGCCTGTGGGTGAAATACAACAATCCTCACATTCTTTCCTCTAAGGAAAGTTTCTGTATCATGTTCACTGGTTTTTCATAACAAACAATACAAAATATATTATTTCAGTTCTGCTTTGGGGCAGGGGTTGGGGTTTGGGATTGAACCTTCCAAAATATGTTGGTGGGAATGTGTAATTGTGGTGGAATTGTTGTTTGAATATTAAATGTAATCAAATATTGTGAACCACTTTATAAAATTTGAACAATTTTAAAATAATCTAATATCCGAGGCCAGTGGAAACAGGGGCCACATGGACTGGTGAATGGTTGGAAATTACAACAAGGGTGTGGGGGTAGAGGGTAGTTAAGATAGAGGAGGATTCATCATGACAGCATAGTTGGAAATGATCACTCTGGACAAGAACTGAGTGTTGAAAGTCGGTAAAGGGATATACGTAACTTTTCAGCATCTGTATAGCAAACCATAATGCCTAAAATAAGATAAAAAGAATGAGACAGAGAGAGGTGTCTACCATAGAGGCAGGCTGGGGTGGGGGCGTGTGACTTGTATGGGGTGGGAGGTAAACTGGGAACACTGATGCTGGGAAATTATACTAGTGGAGGGATGGGTTTTAGAACATTGTATGACTGAAACCCAATCATGAACAGCTTTGTAATGCTCTTTCTCATGGTGATTCATTTTTTAAAAAATTAATAAGAATATTAATAAATAAAAATATGTGTGGTCATGGATTGATATGTTCCACAGATACTACAATTAATCTGCTTTTCCTCCACTCATTCTGTCCTCCTCATTCAATGAGAATTGGATACACTCTGCCATGAAAAATGACTCGTGCCATGGCCTCACCCAACCAAAATATCAAAAATTCCTCAATAGATCCTCTGCCCATATCTCCTTATCTCCAGCAACTCAGCAGTCACACCCATAAGCCACCTCTGGTTGGCGACAGATAATCTCATCATCGGCCACCATCCAGAGTCGCATGTCCTTCTCTCCTGGAGGGGAGCATAACATGACACTTGACATAACTATGCCACGGGACACTGAGCCAGGCTGTTTCACCCTGGGCGTCCCAGAGGGGTTGGGAGAAACCCCTCCCCGCCCCAAGAGACCCACCCAGTCCCGGCAGCCGAAAACCTCCAGAACTCAACCACGGTCATGCTCATGGCCGCTCTTCATACATTTGGACTGAGCCTCTCCCATGATTGAATCCCCAGAAAACCCAGGTATGCAGGATTTTGTCACTGAGAAATCTGGGTTCAATGGGAACTGGAATAGAGATCCTCTGGCCATATCCCCCTGTCTCCAGCAACTCAACAGTCATGCCCATAAGCCAACTGTGACTGATGCCAGATAATCTCATCATTGGTCACCATCCAGATCACATTGCCTTCTCCGCATGTCTTTCTCTACTGGAAGTGATCATAACATGACACTCACCATAATAATGCTTCCAGACCCCGCACAGATCTGTTTCACTCCATATGCTCATGTCATGCCTCACCCATGAGTGAACCTATTCCTGGACTGCGTGGCCACATTTACAGCTGTGTGATGCTTCATAGGACACACCCTACCCATACTCCAAGAATACCGCACCGCATTTGATGGGGTTCAAAGTAGGAGGCAACCGATCTTAGAGGGAAATATTTCTTTATAGATATATATATGCATATATATGTATATGCACAGAAGGCTAAGCCTTTAACAACATGTTATCTCTTACAGAAGGGCTTAATGGTCCCTGGTTGAAATACAACAATCTTCACACTCTTTTCTCTAAGGATACTCTTTGGTAGGATTTTCAGCAGTTTTTTTTATAAAAAACAATACAAGCCACATTTCTATTTGTGGGGCGAGGGTTAGCACTTCCTAATTGAGAAACTTTCTATAAAACTTGCCCTGCGTGTGGCCAGCCCATGACTTTGAACTTGGCACCAGGCACGGTGAATTTTGATGTACCCATTACAAACGTGGCTCCCCCAAACCCAGTGATTGTCGCTCAAATATAAAGAATCTCAGACACCCCTGCCTTTCCTTAGTACTTATGGTTCACGGATGAAGGCAAACAAAACAAAACATGACTGACAGTTACCGGAATTTTACATTCAAACTAACACATAGAACGCCTCATCTTTGTTTTCTTTTATCTCAAAATCTTTAAATTTTTTTTATTTTAACAAATCACCATGAGACACAGTTACAGACTTACAAACTTTCATGATTGTGTTTTGATCTTGAAATCTCTTGAGACAAATAAAAAGTGTTTGTATGAAGCTCATAGCTCTGGGCATGTTGTGTAATAATACCCTCAATATAATACTCAGGAAGATTAAGGTATTTTACTGGAGTGACTGAGAAGTTATGTATTTTTCAATATATTGTGGTATTTTGCTCAGTTTAAATTGTCTCTTGGTTACGGGTGTGTCGACAAGGTCTTATAAACCTGTTCTCTTTCCCCTGGCAATGAGGCAAGGCAGTAGAGAAGTCCAGTCTTTGGTCCCAAAGCAGGACCCAGAAGCCTGTTGGCTGGATCCCCCTCTGTAAATGCACTATCTAAGTACCTACATACAGTAAACTCACTGCATGCTTTAAATGGTGTGGTAATAATACTTTGGATTTTTCTTTTGTTTTGAGGCTCTCCTGGCAGTACTCAGGAAATACTCCTGGAAGGGCTCAGTGGATCATAGGGGATGCTCAGAATTATGCTCAGATTAGTTGCATGTAAGGCAACTACCCTACCTGCTGTACTATCACTCCAAACCCTATTAAGTAGGATTTTAAATGGAAACTTCATTTACCCTCCATAAGACGATAATTTGTTTTTTTTTCTACAGTGAAACTTGTCTCTGAGGGGTAATATGGTTTCCATTCCACATTTTCAATTACAGTCACAGATCGTATTCAGTAAAAGTGGCAATGTGTTCACATTGCTGTGGTTAGAACTGGGGTCAAAATTTATGAATTGTTTATATTTTTATTGAATCAGCACGCATTAGAGTATTACAAAATTGTTCATGATTGTGTTTCAACCATACAAAATTCCAACACTCATCCCTCCCACCAGTGTAATTTCCCAACACCAGGGCCCTCAGTTTCCCTCTCACATCTTCAAGTCACACCCAACCCCAACCGGTCTCTATAGCAGGTACCTCTCTACTCTTTCTCTCTTTTTTCTCTCTCTTTCTCTTTCTCATTTTAGGCATTATGGCTTGCAATACAGATGCGGGATGTTATCATGTATGTCCCTTTATCAGCTTTCAACACTCAGCTCTTGTCCAGAGTGATCATTTCCAACGAGTGTTGTCATAATGGACCCTCCTCTATCATAACTACTGTCCAGTTCCCGCACCACTGACCAATCACTGACCATTAAACTAACTTGAGAGTTGTTAATTTAGATTAAATAAAATTAGAGAAAGATCGCTTTACCCAGGAGGCACCTGGTCCTATTTTCCCAACTGCAGGCCCCAGGGCAGTTTAGCTTTTTTGATTTTTTTCTGCCTGACCCCAAATGATCCTTCTAGATCTCAGAGGCAGAAGCACTGTTTTCCTCTTGTTAGAGGCTGTGTCTTTAAGTCAGTGACCTACTATCAATATGTGTGTGGCCCCAAGGAAAAAAATACCTGTAGATGCTAAAGAATCAAACAGCACCTGGCCCAGACAAGGTCAGACTAAACACCTGAAGAACCTGCAATCAGTACTTATCAATACACTGGCTCAGCTCTTTATACACGATCAGACCTGAACACCTGAAGAACTTACCATCAGTACTCATCAATACACTGGCTCGGCTCTTCCCACGCTGTCTGAATGCAAGTTTCCGTCCCAATGGAAAACCAGCAGGACTGTACTACTGTACAAGAAGGGAGACATCCACGACATTGGCAGCTATCGCCCGATCTGCCTATTGTCTGTCGTCTATAAGCTGTTCACTCAAGTCATCCTGAATAGGATTAGTGGAACACTAGATGAAGAACAACCATGCGAGCAAGCTGGCTTCCGAAAAGGATTTAGCACAATCGACGATATCCACGTGATAACCAAGCTCACTGAGGTTTCTCTGGAGTTTACGATGCTGTCCTAAATAATGTTCATTGATTTAAAGAAGGTCTTTGATTCTCTTGAGACTGAAGTGGTCATCGAGGCCCTAGTCAAACAGGGTGTTCAGAGTCAATACATCAGGATCCTCCGTGAGCTGCATTGCGGATTCACTACCAGGATCTCACCATTCCACAGGGAGGTGATCATTGATGTCAAGAGAGGGGTTATGCAGGGTGATACTATTTCACCGAAACTCTTCAGTGCCACCCTTGAGAACGTCATGCGACGACTGGAATAGGAAGGAATGGGAGTGAAGATAGACGGTCGATAACTATACCACCTCCGCTTCACTCATGACATAGTTATTATAACACCAAACATCAGCCAAGTGGTACAAATGCTAGCCGACTTCGTCCGTGGAAGGGTCGGACTACAGCTGAATCTAACAAAGACAATGTTTATGAGAAATGGTCTCGCTCCAGGCGTTCCATTCACTCTCAATGGGATAAATGTCTCCGAATGCAACAGTTATGTGTACCTAGGTCGAGAAGTCAACATGACTAATGACCTGACATCTGAGTTGCGCAGGAGAAAGAGAGAGGCTTGGAACGCCTTCAAGAACATCAAAAAATAGCTAAGAGGACAAAGAACCTCTGGTTCCGGGCACATCTCTTCGATTCCACTGTTATTCCTGTATTAACATACACCTCAGAGACCTGGGCCCTTCTCAAACATGATGAGAACGCTATTCGTGTCTCCCAAAGAGAAATCAAAGCTATGCTTGGAGTATCACTCTTCACTCAAATGAGAGAAATAATTCGAAATTCTGACCTCTGTCGACAGTCAAGAATCAGAGACCATGTATCAATTGCCAAGGCGTCAAAAATCAGATGGGCTGGACACGTAATGAGATTTGGAGATGACCGCTGACTAGAGCCATTACTTGACTGGATTCCACGGGATGTCAAAAGATCACGTGGCCGCCCACCTATAAGATAGTCAGACTTCTTCGTCAAGACCCTGAAAGATTGATTTAAACCTCTTCATGTCATAGAATGAGCAGAAGCCATTGGGCTACATTAGCACGCGACAGGGATGAATGGAGAGGTTGCTGGCGCCTGCTCGAGTGAATCAATGAGTAATGGTATATCAAGTGATCAAGTGATCAAGATGCTAGTGATAAAGGAATAAGAAAGAATGAAGAGATTGTACACAGAAGTTTCAGGTCAGTGATGTTCCTCTATGATTATAATGATGGATAAATAATATGAATTTCTCCAAACATCTAGGAAGTATAGCATTGAGAGTGAATCATGGGACCAGATTGATAAGGGTAGGGTGTTTGCCTATTATGTGGCTGACCTGGGTTAAATTCCCAGTATCCCATATGGTCCACCCATGCACTACCAGGAGTAATTCCAAACTGCAGAGCCAGGAGTAACCCCTGAGAATCGCCAGATATGACCTCAAAAGCTAATAATAATAATATCCATCATATCTACTTTAGAAATGTCTTTGATGATTGTTAAATGAAGCAAGTCAGAAGAAGGATAAACACAGGATGATACTACTTGTATGAGGCATTTAGAATAACTGGATGAAGAAATGCAATGTCTTAAAGAGGAGGATGCTCTATTCAACCTCAGCCTCAGGATAGAGAGAGGAGAAAGAAAAAAATGTGGAAGGGAGGGAGATAAAAGACAGAGGAGAAGGAATGGGGGTCAGGAATGGAGATGCAGGTTTTATTAAGGAAAGATAGAATCAAATTCCCTAACCACAGTGTCAACAACACTGAAATCAAGTTACCTAAACTGTAACAGCCAAAGCGAGAAAGCGGCTTGTCCAGAGGGCAGGGCTGGAGGTGGGTAGGGGATATGGGCAGGAGTCTGAGACCATTGGTGGGGAGAACTTAGCACTAATGCACGGATTGGTGCTGTAATGTTGTATGTCTAAAGCTCAACACTGAATAACTTTGGAATTATGGTGCTTTTTTATTTTAAATGTCTTGATTGGAAAATGAATTTTAAAAAGAAAAGAAAAAGAAATGTCTTTGATAATTAAATTTCATGGAAAAGAAAGTCAAAGCAGAAGGAGTACATCAAACTTAAAACACTTCTGCACTGCCAATGAAAGGCGGCCAAAATTAAAACACTCCCTCAATGAACAGGAGAAAATATCTGCACAGCATTCGTGTGACAGAAACACAAATGTCCAAGATGTGCAAAACGTAGCAACGAAATAATATACTCAGAACTTATTCCTAGCTCTGTCCTCAGAGATCACTCCTGGTGGGCCTCGGGGACCCTAAGTGGTGCAGGGGATCAAACCCAGGCAGCCCTCAGCACTGTGCAAAGCATGATCCCTTCCCACTGTCCAAGTAATCCAGCCCCTGTCCACATAATTTTAATTGATGCTTCCAGGACCTTGAGTCTCTCTGGAGTGATCCCTGAGCAGAGCCAAGTGTGCCCCCCACCAAAAAAGAAAAAAATCACAAAATAACAAAAACATATCTTCCCCCTTTTACTTTTCATTTCCCCCTTCCTCCATGCCCATGCTTGCAAGACGTCAGTGAGGAACAGCTCATCAGAGATTCTGCTCTACTCAGTGTAGCCTTTCGCCACTAAACAAGAGCTGTAGGAATGTAAGTACAAGGTTGGCGTGCTGAGACTTTTTTTTCTTGAATCTCATTTTTTTGCACAAGGTTCAGCCTATTTTATTTTAGTTTTTCTTTTAGTTGGGAAGTCACACCTAGTGATGCTCAGGGCTCACTCCTGGGTCTACACTCAGAAATTCCTCCTAGCATTTCTTGCGATGTGGAGGAGATGGAGAGATAGAGTAGGAGTAGGGTGTTTGTCTTGCATGCAGCTGACCCAGGTTCCAACCTCCCTGACATTCCATAGGGTCCCCCAAACACTGTCAGGAGTACTTCCTGAATGCAGAGCCAGAAGTAACCCGAACATCACCAAGTGTGTGAGTTCACAAGGTAAACCACTGGGGCTGCTACTGCGATGCGTGTGTTTGTGTTCTGTGGCCCAGAGCTGGCTCCCCACCTCCCCACCTCCCCAGGGCTCCCCAACAGAGAGAAAGAGGGATGGGGAGATGCGGGAACATAGTTGATGGTAAAAATTGCCCCTTTATTGGAGAGTTGCTAGCATGTTTATAGAATATCTGAAGGGGGATTGAAGTCAGGACATAGGTGTGATTGGTCATTTACATAGATAAATATTTGACAGAGGAAATTCTCTTGGAGAGATCAACTCAAGAAGACACTGCCTCCAAGGGACATCTACATTGCTTTTTATCTTTCCCTCTAGTGTATAAGTTATCAATAAATGCAGTTGTTTGGATAAACACAGTAAGAGTCAAAGATCCCAACACTTAGTTCTCTGGGCTCTGAGTGCAAGCAAGGCTTTTACCATAAATCCCAGACTAAGTCCTCAGGTCAGTAGAGCTTGTCCTTCCCAATGGGGGTACTGTCTCTTAGGTTGTAAAAGTTTGCATCAAAACCATGCATGTATGCCTTTTACAATGTCCCATTTCGATGCCAGGTAGCTGTGCCACTGCCCCGGGTCCATCCCAGTCCCACGGCGGAACCTCCCTTTTGGGGTGTTAGGAACTACAACAACCGAAGCCTGACTCAAGTAATTATGACCAAGTAATTATACCCAGGAGCAGATATAACTTAGAATCAATCAATTCCCAAATATTAGGAGCATAGCATTAATGGTCTTTCTGTGTTTAACCAAAGAACATTGCTCTATAGTAAAACATAGAAAAGGCTATAGGGGAGATAGAAAATCAGGTAGTTATATAGAGCACTTCAAATACAAAACAGTACAAATACAAAGTTCAGAATTACCAGAAAGTTTTGGCTTATGAATAATCAAGACTAACTTGGAAATTTGTGACAATGAGAGGTAAAATATAAGGGAAAGGTTAAGGATGTTCTTTAACCAAATTAAGTTTTCCAGCAAGAGCTTGTTAAGCTTCTCTAGGAGGAATAAAGGGGACAATTCACTGATGAAGTTTAAAGCACTTAGGGTTAATATCCAACACAAAGGAAAGGTTGAAGATACACTTTAATAAATTAGGGATGTTAGCAAGGGCATGGGAAGCTTCTCTGGGAGGAGGAAAGAGTCAATTATTCTGTGAAGCCTAGGGCACTGAGGGTTGATATCCAACAAAATGTGACAAAAATAAATAAAAAAATAAATTTGTAAAACGGAGAATTTTTTTCCTGGTGCTGTTTTTGTGGGACACACATTGGAATGTTAAGCTCACCTGAGTTCCTATACTGACATTCCGTTATACTCATGATACTCTGGAGTTTTTTCTTCTTTGTTTTGCTTTATGCTTTTGAGCCACACCAAGTGATGCTGAGGGGTCTTTCTGCCTCTGCACACAGGAATTACTAAGATGGTGTTTGGGGCAGCCTATGGGATGGTAACTGGTCAGCTGCGTGCAAGGCAAGCAGGAATTACTGTGGTCATACTCAGAGGATACTGAGGATGGAATCCGGGTTGGCTGTGTGAAAGGCAAGTGGGGACCCTATACGATGCTGGAGATAAATACCAAACCCATCACGAGCAAGACAAGCTCCCAGCCACTGAACTATCATTCTGGCCCCTTTTATTGCTTTTAATCTGTATTTTCATTTAAAGTATTTTTTAAAAGTTTTTGGTGGCCTGTCGCCTTCTCCTCTCTGGAAAGAAAGATGGCGGCCGCATGGGAGCCTTGTGGACAGCAGGTATGAGCCGGCCACCAGTTGCCCCCCATGAGCGGCTCTCCAGCACAGCCACAGTCCCAGAAGCACAAGGACTTAATGCAGAACCCAGCAGCTTGGAGCAGAAAAGTGAAAGGACTATGCGTTAATCCAGGCCATCTGTCCGGAGAGGAAAGGGTGTTGGCCCCTTCCGCCCTCCTCCCTCTGGAAAGAAAGATGGCGGCCACATGGGAGCCTTGTGGACAGCAGGTATGAGCCGGGGGTGTGGGGGCGACTAAAACCTCATGGGAAGGGGGGCGTTCCGGTCCGTCCTTCACACCCTACCGAGGTCACCAGTTGCCCCTCGCGAGCGGCTCTCCAGCACGGCCACGGCCCCAGAAGCACAAGGACTTAATGCAGAACCCGGCAGCTTGGAGCAGAAAAGTGAAAGGACTATGCGTTAATCCAGGCCATCATGTCTGCCCGGAGGGGAAAGGGTGTTGGTCCCTTCCACCCTCCTCCCTCTGGAAAGAAAGATGGCGGCCACATGGGAGCCTTGTGGACAGCAGGTATGAGCCGGGGGACTGGGGGCGACTAAAACCTCATGGGAAGGGGGGCGTTCCGGTCCGTCCTTCACACCCTACCGAGGTCACCAGTTGCCCCTCGCGAGCGGCTCTCCAGCACGGCCACGGCCCCAGAAGCACAAGGACTTAATGCAGAACCCGGCAGCTTGGAGCAGAAAAGTGAAAGGACTATGCATTAATCCAGGCCATCAGGTCTGTCCGGAGGGGAAAGGGTGTTGCCCCAGTCACCTTCTCCTCTCTGGAAAGAAAGATGGCGGCCACATGGGAGCCTTGTGGACAGCAGGTATGAGCCGGGGGACTGGGGGCGACTAAAACCTCATGGGAAGGGGGGCTTTTCGGTCCGCCCTTCACGCCCTACCGAGGCCACCAGTTGCCCCCCACTAGCGGCTCTCCAGCACGGCCACGACTCCAGAGCACAGAAACCAATTTCTTAACTATCTGACTTTTAGTAGAAATACTTCCAGGGTCAATAAGTAAAACAGCAGTAATCCAAAACCGACATATAATTCTTGAACCCAGCTGTAGAAAGCAAATCACTTCACAATGCTTTGTCAGCATGTCTGATTTGGGGGTGGGGGGGTAAACTCTAAATAATAGTGGTGAATCTTTTATTGAAACAATGAATCTAATCAAAGCAGATAGAGTGTTAACTAGAATTCATCTGCCCCACAGGGACTGGGAGGGGTGGGGGGTGGGGTTTTATTGAGGTTCTTCATGGTAAAAAATAAGTTTTGGTAAAGGGAAATGTGCTTGATATTTGCATGACTGAGACCTAAACCTGAAAGCTTTGTAACCTTTCCCATGGTGATTCAATAAATAAATTTAAAAAATAAATAAATAAAAAAATAAAAAAAGTTTTTGGTGGCATAACCAGTTCTTATAGTAACACATACAACAAGTCACTTAGAATGTTTACATCCTCACTCATTCACTGACACAGAAGCTCTATTCACCTTTACACTCTGATTAAACTTTGTTTTCTGAGTTCACTTTTCTTTTATTAATCTTCCCCATCTCTTTATGCATTTCTCATTGATTTTTAACTTTTCTCTCAAATGCCCTTTTTTATGTATTTTTCGTAGCGCCTATGATTTAATAACCAAAGTATCAGAACTATTGGGGGAGGCAGCCACAGTGAAGTGGGGAGGGCTCTTGCTGTGCATGCAGCTGATGCAGGTTCGAACCCCGACAGCCCATAGGGTCCCTGAGCCTCCAGGACTGATTTTTGAGTGCAGAGCCAGGAGTAAGCCCTGAGTAATGCTGAGTGTGGCCCCAAAATAAACAAAATAAAATTAGAACTATCTTATCTAGTTCAGATTAGTTAAATGATTCTAGGGTTGTTTACGGAATTGTTTTAAAAATTTTAGAGTTTTTAATTTTGGTAAGAATTTTCTATCACAATACCAGATGTTCTGATTCATGAATATTTTATGTACTCAAATGTCTTTTTCTGTCTCCAAAAATGGGACTGGAGAGGTAGCACAGCTTGTAGGGCATTTTCCTTGCACGCTGTTGACCTGGGATCAATTCCCAGCATCCCATAAGTCCTCTGAGCACCGCCAGGAGTAATTCCTGAGTGCAGAGCCTGGTGTAACACCTGTGAATTGATGGATGTGGCCCAAAAAGCAAAATCATATCAAAAATATTTTTCTACCATTTAAACGTTTTGATCAAGAATTTCTTGAACCAATTAGAATTATTTTATATGAGTAAGATTGCTGAAAATTCTTTAATTTTGCAATTCTTTTATGACTTGTGTTATCAGAATGATAGTTTTCTTTGGAGAGTTCAATTATTAACCAATGTAGATCCTTCATTAACAGTGAATCAAGACATCTAATTATTTATATTTTTCAATGTTTATCTTCTTACTTGCTTTATCATACTATTGAAGATACAATGGAATAAAGTGAGCTGTAGTATATATTTAGTATAGTTCATATGTTCATACTTATGTTCATACTCAGGGATCACTACATCTGGAAATATGCGGTAGCCGAGATTGAACCCAGGACAGCTGCGTACAAGGCAAATATCCTCCTCACGGTGCTATTGCTCTAGGCCTTTTCCTATGCTATTTTGAAAACATTGTTTATTACTTACATGCATATTTTGTACTTCATTTAATAATTGACTGAAACAGATTCTTCTTTAAATAACCCTGTGCTCTTTCACTCATGACTGTGCCTACATTGGAAATGTTGTGCAACATTTGCTTCTATCTAGCTGAAAAATTACATCAACCCAAATTTTAAAAAAATGAGTTTAATTCCTTTTCCTAATGACAATTTTTTCTTTCTTTTCCACATTTGGTGATGCTCAAAGTTTCTCCTGGCCCTGCACCCAGGATTTACTCCTTCCAGTGCCCAGGAAACCATATGGGATGCCAGAGGTTGTAACCGAGCTGGCTTCATGCAAAGCAAATGTCTAGTTCTGCACCATGACTTCAATCTGTATGGCAACTTTCTATATTGTGAGCAGAGTCAGAATGTGTGAGGAAGGCCACAACCAGAGTGAGATGTGAGAATAAACGAATGTCAGAGGGTGAGGGGGATGGGTACTGAAAATAGTTTTCCTCCATTTCCACCAAAATGGAGCAGGGGTTGGGATAGGCAGTGCCCCATTATTACTCTGATAATCTGTGAATCTGTGGAGGGAAGACAGTGATTTGGGCTCAAATAACTTTTCAGCAACAGAGGTTGTACGTGGATGCCCAGTATTCCAAAATGAGTGACTGAGCATCAACTGGAAATACACTTGTGATCAAAGGGAACATTCCAGTCCTCGGGGGTATATTTAAGGGGCAGAAAGGAGAGAGACTCACACATTCAACAAGGTTTTGTGTGTGTGTGTGTTTGTGTTTGTGCCTGTGTGTTTAATTGAATCACTGTGAGATAAAGATACAAGCACCTTTGCACTGCATCAAGGCCATTCCTGGCAGTGATTGTGGGACTCTGCGTGATGCTGGGGATCGTGCAATCACACTGGCCCCGGTCTCCTGAGACAAGCACTTCTACCCAAATAGCTGCATTTGGGTCCCGGGCCTGCTGTACTTGGGACCAACCAACGTGTTCTCTCTAGCATCTCTCTCTCTCTCTCTCTCTCTCTCTCTCCCTCTCTCTCTCTCTTTCCCCTTCCACAGAGCGTCCAGATAAAACCTGTTTTATTTTAAAAGAACAAAGATTGTTAGGGATCTCCGACGCAGACAAGGACCACACAGGAATGCCATCAGCAAGCAGGCAGTTTATTGAGCTGGCTCGCCAGAATCAAGCCATCCCACCGACATGCAGGTCCAGTAGGTGAGGCAAGACCCCGAGCTTCTTCAGAAGGGAGCATTTATAGGCCTATACTGGCCGTTACAGAGGATTTGAAGGTCTCAATTTACGTAAGTGCCTGCTCCGGGCTTCACGTGATATCCGGGTCTGAGGGCTGAGCCTGGACCGGTGGCAACTGTTTCATTAGTCAACCACAAGGTCTTTTATGAAATTAGATTATACCTTTATATGGTCATAGCTCAGGGGCCCATACATTCCTCCTGGAACAAGCAGATAATAGAGGCGTGAGTGGAAACTATACTATCTTCATTGTCCTTGGCCCAGTCCGAGGCTGTTCTGTCCTAACAAGATATGTGAGGCCAGAGAGATAATCCAGTGGGGAGGCGCTTGCCTTGCTAGTATGGCTCCATTCAACGAGGGAAGGTCATTCATGCTGTTGGACCGCAGGTGGGCCGAGAGGAGAGAGGCTGGCTTGCGAGAGAAGGCGGGGGACCCAAAGACATGGTGGGAGTTTGGGGGCCATGTGTTCTGGAAGGACCCACTGGCCTCCCGGGTACAAGTTTCAGCCTGATTGGGGCCTGAGCAATGACTGGGGTCAGTGACTGGGAGAACAAGGACAAGCGTGCCAGCCACAGGAACAGACTGTTGAAGCTCGGAGTCAGAGGCTTCTCTGGATTTTTAAAATTTGTGTATGTGGTGTGGTGGTGTGTGTGTGTGTGTGTGTGTGTGTGTGTGTGTGTGTGAAGCAAGATTGTTTTCTTTTTTCTTTTCCTTTTTGGGTTACACCAAGCGATACTCAGGGCTGACAGCTAGCTCTGCGTCCTGGAATTACTCTTGGATGTGTTCAGAGGAACACTATGGGATGCCAGGAATTGAACCTGGGCCTGCTGTGCGAGTCTGTGTGTCCTACATACTATATCATCACTCGGGCCCAACAAGCTAGTTTTATAGAAACATACTTAGAAAGGATTAGAGAGAAGCACATGCTGGGGAGCGAGAAAAAGGCTCAGTCGGGCCACAGTGATGTCCAACGGGACACACTGGCCTTGCACACGACGACCGGGGTTTGATCACGGGAACCGCATAGTACTCCCTGTGACCCACGTGGAGTGATCCCTGTGCACAACCGTGTGTGCAAAAACAAAACTAAAACAAAGCCAAGTGCAACCAGGAGGAAGAGCCGGGGCTCGCCAGCTTGTCCCTGGTGGCCCTCTAGCCCCCGAATCCTGCCCGGGCACCCACAGTTCTCCTACGTGGATGACGATGGCGCCCGGGAGAGCGGCATGCAGCTGACCTTCCTGTGCCTGCTGAGCACCCGCACCTGGCAGTCCTTCACAGACCTGTGCCAGAACAATGCCGCCAGGCTGGACTTGGCGGCGGGGAGCCAGGGCCTCATGCTGCACTCCCGGAAGGCCACGGGCCAGAAGTCGGGCCTCAACTAGATGGCCAGATGGCGGTGGCCGCAATACGGCCCCCTAGGACGGCTAGGTCAGGGGAGTAGGCGGTGGGAGCGCGCAGGGGGTCCCTGTGCCCCGGGAGTGGCAAGGCCAAGACCCTGCTGGAATTCAGCGCCCCCAGGGATGGGTCCTCCCGCTGCTGGATGTGGCGGCTTCTGGTTTCGGACAGCCTGACCAGAAGTTTGGCTTCCAATGGGGGCCCGTTTGCTTCAGTAGCTGAGAGTCTGGGGGTCGCGGAGGAGAGTGAGGGACAGATGGGACGCCCTCACAGGGGCACTAATGGTGATGAGGCCTCCAGCCACCCTATTTCTCTTCTCTTGCAACTGCCTCACTGTCAGATAAGAGGAATCTCCTTCCTTCTTCAGCCCCCAGGGGGATTACCAAGCCTCTCCCCTCCACTCTTGGGGGCGCAGTGGAAGTTTAGCTGGAAGTTTAGCACCCCTGCACTGCATACAAAGGGCTTCCAGCTCAGAGTTGATACAGCCCTCCTAAACCTGCCTCTAAACCTGCCTCACATCCTGTTCCCCCAAATATCTGGTGCTTCCGTACCTCCTTGTTGACCACTGGATTCCCTACCATTCGAGGTAGACTGCTCGTTGGATTCCTCAGAAATTTCTGGGAACAGAGCAGTTGGGGGTCCCCGAGTGTGGGAACCAAAGTCTGACTCCAGAAGGATGTGGGGCCCCCTGGCAGAGCTGTGTGCCCCCCATCTCAGCCCAACTCCAGATGCTGTCCCACCCCTGCCTCCGAATCCCTTCCCCTGAATCATATAGCCAGATCAGGTGTGGACCAGGTGGGGTGGAGTGGAGGGTGGGGCATGACCCTGACCCCAATGGTCCTGCCTTCATTCTCAAGGGGTCTGTGTGCCAAGAGGAGGCCTCTATGGTAGATTCTACTCCCTTACACCCGCCACGGCCTGGAGGGGATGAGAGTCCACCAATGCCCGGCTCTGTAGTACCCTTCTGGAACTCAGGTCAGAGAATAAACTAGTGAACTGTGTCCGTATTCCGTGCTGCGTGGGACTCGCCCTACTTACCCTCTATGTGGAGAGACACCCAGTGGGCCGTGCTCCAAAACCAGCTGCCCGAGAGTGAACAGGGTGACACAGGACAGGCTTGCCTTTCTGCAGTACGATGTCTTCAACCAACTTGGTTCTAAAGATCTCCAGACCCCAGGTCCCCACATCTCAGCACTCCACATTGCTGAGGGTACCATCTTTCCTCCTGAGTTTTGGGGCTCCTGTACACATGAGAAGTCCCATGTCTTCTGTTCTTCATGGAGGAGATTGGCAGAGGCCAGATTCAACTCTGGCATGACCAGATGTCTGGAGTGAAGGTAACAGTCATCAGAGGAACTAGGGTGTGTTAAGAAGAATTTTAATTAACACAGGAATAATGTGCCTAAGACTGGGAGATCACCTTCCCTGGAAATTCTAAATACATCATTTCTGTCAAGAATTTTTTTTTGCTTTTTGAGTAACACCCAGCAATGCTCATGGATTATTCCAGACTCTGTACTTAGAAATTACTCCTGGTGGTACTTGAGGACCATGTGGGATGCCGGGGATAGGACCTGGGTAGCTGTATGCAAGGCAAACATCCTACCAGCTATACTATACCTCTGGTTCTGAGGGTTTTGAGGGGGCTGCTTTTGTGTGTGCCCACAGTGTTCTGGGGACCATTGAGTACCTGGGAATCGAACTTGGTCGGTTACAAGCAGGGTGAGATTATTTTTTTCGTTGTTCTGTTCACTTTGAACAAGAAAAGTTATGAGCCCTCTTTGCTCTGTCTGTGGCCCAACTCTTTGAAAGGTTTCCAGTTATAATCAACCCCACGTGAAATCACCCCACATTCTGTGGATGCACCAACCCTCTTCAACAAAGAATAGGGGTCAGTGATACAGCAGGATACAGTTCAGAACCCACCAATTTGGGGTGGGGGGATCTGCTATCAAGGGACTGAGGCTGTTTTGGTTTTATTTGGTTTGTCTATGGTTTGGGGGCCCAACACCAGCAATACTCAGGGGTTCTCCTGGCTCTGCACTCAGCAATCACTCCAGCATGATGGTGGGGCTGTATGGAGAGCCATAGAAAGAACCAGGGGCCTGTGACTGCAAGTCAAGTGCACTAACCGCTCTGCTTCCTCTGCAGCGACCCAAGCGGTTTACCTGATTAATGACCCTATACCTGATATTGAAGCAAAGAAAAGGTCTGGGAATCTGAAGTGTGGGAAAGTCTGGCCCCGGCAGTTGCAAAAAATGCCACGGGATGGCGATGTGTGCATTTCCATCCCTCCCCAGGCCCGTTTCTCTTACGAATTTTCCACCCTTGGGTTTGCTTCAGGGATAAGCATGGGATAATTAAGGATCAAGCAAGCCACTTCCACAGGTGCTGCAGTAGGAGAACATGCGAGTGCTTTCTTTCACTTGGGTAACCTGGGTTCGGTTCCAACCTTCATAATTTCTGGGGTACATAACTGAATCTTCTCGTGGGTCGAGTGGGTTGCTCTCGCTTTGTCTCTGTCTCTGGACCACGAGGAGTGCAGAGGATTGAAACTGACTTGGAAAGAGCAAGACAAAGTCATTTTTTTTAAGTTATTTCTTTTTAGTTGTTTATTTTTGCTCTTCACTCTGAGCTAGAAATCTTCTGAAGCCACTTTTCTATGTCTGTGACCAAGCCATTGAGAAATATTTCCTGCTATGGGCAATCCACATCCCATCGTCCCACATTGTGAGGGAGCCCAAAGCTCTACCTCAAGGAAGAGGCGGCATGGATACAGCAAGATACAGCTCAGAAACCACACGTTGGGGTGAGGGAATCCTCCAATAAGGGACTGAGGCTGTTTTGGTTTTATTTGGTTTGTTCATGGTTTGGGGGCCACAAATCCAACAACGCGCAGAGGTTCTCCTGGCTCTGCACTCAGGAAGCACTCGGGCATGATAGTGGGGCTGTATGGAGATTCAGAAAAAGAACCAGGGGCCTGTGACTGCAAGCCAAGAGCATGAACTTCCCTGCTTCCCCTGCGGCAACCCAAGCGGCTGACTTGATCTTTAATGCCCTATACCTAACAGATAAGCAAAGAAATGGGTTGGAAACCTTAAGCGTGGAAAAAGTCGGGCAGTGGTAGTTCCACTGAAATGCTACAAGATGGCACTGTGGACGTTTCTGTCCCTCTTGAGGCTCATTTCTCTAAGAATTTTCCATCCTTGGTTTTGCTTCAGTGTTCAGTATGGGGTAATTACGGATTAAGCAAACCGCTTCCACAGGTTGCAGTGGTATGAGAGACTGTGGTCGCTTGTCTTTCACTTGAGTAATCTGGGTTCGATTCTTGCCTTCAGATCTTTGTGGGGTGGATAGCTGAATCACCTCGAGGGTCGAGTGGGTTGCCCTACCTTTGTCTCTAAACCCCGAAGGGTGCAGAGGATTGAACTGAGCCTTTAATGAGTAAGGTAAGGTTATTTTCTCACATTTATTGTTCTCTCTGTACAAGAAAAGTTCTGAATGCACCTTGTGATGCCTGTGACCGAGCCCTGGGAATGTTTTCTGTTATGGGCAACCCAAACCCCATCACTCCACATTATGAGGGTACTCTAACAGTATTCTACACCGATGTAGGGAATGGAAGAATATACAGTTCTGACACCCTCAAGTCATGGTGAGAGAATCGCTATCAAGGAACTAAAGCTCTGTGTTTTACTTTTCTTTCTTGTTTGTTCCTTTATGGCTGTGGCCACACTTGGGCATGCTCACGGCCTTCTCCTGGATCTACACTCAGTAATCACAATGGACTTGACTGAAGAACCATAGGGGAAGCCTATGAATATACCCCGGTCCGACGGATGCAAGGCAAAAGCCCTATCTGCTCTGCTCCTGTTGCAGCGGCCCAAGATGCGTGCTGGATCTTTAATGACCGCATACTTAACATTTCAGCAAAGAGACGGGCTGAAAATCTTAAAAGTGGGAAAATTTGGACCCAAGAATTTATGCTGAAACACCACGAGATGGAGCTGTGGGCATTTCTGTCCTCAAGGCTCGTTCCTTTAAGAATTTTCCACCCTTTCTTAGGTTTGCTTCCGTGTAAAGTATTGGGTAATTAAAGATCAAGCCAGGAGCTTCAAAGGGGAAGTGGTAGGAGAGTCTTGAGGGCGTGCATCTTTCACATGGGTGACCAGTATTCGATTCTCGCCTTCAGATCTTGTGGGGTACATAGCTGAATCAACTCGAGGATCGAATGGGCTGTCCATCTTTGCATCTGGACCACGACGGATGCAGAGGATTGAACCTAAGGTGTACAGAGCAAGGCAAAGCTGCAAGGCTGGAGCCATAGTACAGGGCATAGGGCGTTTGCCTTGCATGTGGCCAACATGGCCGACCCGAGTTCGATTCCACCACCACTCTCGGCAAGCTACCAAGAGTATCTTGCCCGCACACCAAAGCCTGAGAACCTACCTGTGTCATATTTGATATGTCAAACACAGTAACAAGTCTCACAATGTTACTGGGCCCGCTCCGACAAATCCATGAGCAATGGGAGGACAGTGACAGTGACACTCTGAGCTAAAACACATCAGAAGCCACTTTGTTATGTCTGTGACCAAACCATTTAGAAATATTTCCTGGTATGGGCAACCCACACCACATCACCCCACGTTCTGAGGATACCCAACCCTATACTACAAGGAAGAGGCAGCATGGATACAGCAAGATACAGCTCAGAAACGCCCACGTTGGGATGAGGGAATCCTCCAATAAGGGACTGAGGCTGTTTTGTTTGTATTTGGTTTGTTCATGGTTTGGGGGCCACAAATCAAGCAACACACAGAGATTCTCCTGGCTCTGCACTCAGGAAGCACTGTGGCATGATGGTGGGGTTGTATGGAGAGCCAAAGAGTATGAGAGCTTTCTTTCACTTGGGTAACCTGGGTTCCATTCCAGCCTTCATATCTTGTGGGGTACATAACTGGACTCACTATAAACAGAGCTCCTCTCCCACAGTCCAGGAGCTTCTCCCCCAGGGACAGCTTGTGTCCATGGACTGAGCAGAACAGTCTCCGAGTAGCTTTTTCCAGGGGAACGCTTCTTTAAAGCATGGGCGCTTACTTCCTTCTGGTCTCCCACAGAAGACATCCCACCTGTCTTGGCATCCTCATGGCGCTGAGGGCATAATTGCTCACTCGAGATTTTGTCACAGTGCGCATTATCACAAAAATTCCTCCTAGGTTGACTGCTACCCTGAAGAACAGCAGAGAAGAATTCCTATTTTTGTGCTGTGCCTGAGAGTCTCCTCATCCAGAAAATTCTAGATCGGCAGGTTGGTTTCTAACATTTACCCAACTCAATTGCAATTCTGACAGGTGGATGGATTTTCCAGGCAACAACCTTACATTTCAGCAAAATGCACAAGCAAAATAGACCGACGGCAGGTCACATAGCTGTGTAAAATTTTTTTCAACTCAAAGAACTGACAAGCAAACAAAACAAACACAAACATTGTCCTCCCATTGTTCATTGATTTGCTCGAGCAGGCCCAGTAACGTCTCCATTTTGAGACTTGCTGTTACTATGTTTGGTGTATTGAATATATCACGGGTAGCTTGCCAGGCTTCGCTGCATGGGCGAGATACTCTCGATAGCTTGCCAGGCTGTCCTAGAGGGGTGGAGGAATCAAACCCAGCTCGGCCGGGCTGGCTGAGAACAAGGCAAACACCGTACCGCTGTGCTATCGCTCCAGCCCAAGACACAGAAACTGGAAATAACTACCTCTGCAGAAAATTGAAGCACCAGTTTAGAGTGAAAATAAAAGGCGCCCGAGACTGGGTTTGGTACTAGCTTAGTGTGGAGCATAGTGGGATAGCTTAGTGGAATACACTTGTGAAGGCAATGATGCATCCCCACACAGCCGAGACAGACCTTTGAAAACATCTCACCTGAAACAGATTCCTCTCCAGGATCAATGAGTTTTTTGTTATCTTGTTCTATTTACTTAGGTGGGGAGAGGGTCACACCAGCATTACTCAGGGATTCTTGCTGCTGGGGCTCTGGGGGCCCTGAGGGGTGCTGGGATGGAACCAGAGTTTTCTTCCTTGGGGCCAAGCAAGTGCGCTTCTTAATGCAAAACCACTAATGCTGAACCATCGAGTTCTTTTCAACAATCACACTTGTCCTTGCTGTCTATCAAATGTAAAGTCACAGTATTTACCCTGTAATAAAAAGAATTTTTGGGGGGTTCCATAGTACAGGGGTAGGCATTTGCCTTGCATAGAGCCGGCCCAGCTTCAATCCCAGGCATCCCATATGGTCCCACATGCACCACTAGGAATAATTCCTGAGTGGAGAGCTATGAGTAACCCCTGAGCATCACTGGATGTAACCCAAAAAGCAAAAAAAAAAATAAAATATATATATTTTTAGGTTTTAGAACTACTGATTTTATGCAGCAACACGATTGAAACTGGAAGATACCATCTTGAGTGAAGTTAGCCAGAAAAAGAAACAAAAACAGGATAATGTCACTCATTGGTGGAATACAGAACACTGGATGTGGAGATGTACTGTAAAGGGTCTAATTAAATCATCCCTTATTTCAGTGTTTAGAGAGAAGCCGGATAAAGAAGGAAAGAAATCTGCGGGCAGAAAAGAACCAGAAGTTTACAGGGATCAGGGATTCATTTATGGCAGTGACATGAGTGACGGGTGTAGCCATTTTACCCAAAATACAGGGCTGGAGTGATAGCACAGCGGGTAGGGCGTTCGCCTTACAAGCGGCCAACATGGCCGACCCGAGTTCGATTCCTCCGCCCCTCTCGGAGAGCCCGGCAAGCTACCGAGAGTATTCGATATGCCAAACACAGTAACAACAAAGTCTCCAATGGAGACGTTACTGGGCCCGCTCGAGCAAATCGACGATCAACGGGAGGGCCTTTACCTTTTACCTTTACAAATGCAAGAGAAATGAAAACAAGAGATGTAAGCTGCAACCACTGAAACTTAGTCATGTGGTTGTTCAGATGACAGGCGGGGGTGGAGTGAGGACTGAGATTGGAGGGAATACGGGAACATGGGTGGAGGGAAGCTGACACTGGTGCAGGGATTGGTGCTGAATTATTGAATGCATAAGTACAACTATCAATACTTTTGAAAATTCTGGCACTTTAATGAAAACTTAAAAAAAGAATAAAATGAAATAAATTTCCAGATTTCACCCCCACTGAGGTTAAACACCCTCTAGTCCCAGTATTAGGCTCTGATATTTTTCCTATGGTGCTGAGACCATAGATATGGTTGTAGGGATGGAGTCAGACCCTACCTTTCAAGTCACATGCTTGGTCCACTGAGCACTCCAATAGCATAATATTTAGTTTCAACAAGAGAATCGTACAGCACACTTGTATGCAATACCCTTGTTCCCAAATGAAATTGCTGTAATTCCACATCCTGAACCTGTGATTTGAGTTCTGAAATCAAACAAAATGCACAATGAGGATTAGTCCAACATTGAATGGAATGCAATTGAATGGCTAAACAGGTGGAGGACATGGTTCTCACAGTCCAAACAAGCCAACAAAAAGAGAAAAACTGCGGGAAGTGTTGCTGCAGGAGCAAGGCAATTCCAGAACAAGCCTTTTGGGTTTTATTTTTGATCAGACCCAGTGATGCTCGAGATACCATAGGGGAAGCTGGACATCAAAGATAGGCAGCGTCTGTTGGCGAGCACCCTCCGTGATGCACTGCTGTTCTGGTCCTAATAAGCTTCACTATGGGCTCACAGCCACAATTTAAAATACACACAATAAAACATTTTGTGGTGCGTACAAGAGTACAGCAGGTAGGCATTTGCCTTGCATGAGGCTGACAGGGGTTGATCCTTGAGCATTGCCAACAGCAACTTATGAGAAACACCAGGAATAACTGTTGATCATCCCCAGGCCCCAAAATAAAAGATAGCACAGTGGTAGGGTATTTGCCTTGCACGCAGCCAACATGGCCAACCCGAGTTCAATTCCTCCACCCCTCTCGGATAGCCCGGCAAGCTACCTAGAGTATCTCGCCCACACAGCAGATGGCAAGCTCCCCATGACGTATTCGATATACCAAACACAGTACCAAAAAAGTCTCCAATGGAGACGTTACTGGGCCCGCTCGAGCAAATCGATGATCAACGGGAGGGCCTTTACCTTACCTTACCTTATTGAAAAAAACATGGCAATGATCCAAAGGCAAAGATAAGCAGATAAGCATGGTGTCATATTGACAGAGAGGGGTCCAGAAAGGGTACCCAGCCCTGTAGGTGTACAGTCAGGCTGGTTATTCAGCTGGGGGGGACAAGGGTCTTGAAACTCATGGACTATTCGACATACCTGACAGACGAGGAAGAATGACAACAAAGTCAAGAAAGCAAAGCACAGGATCTCTCTGTAACGAACAGCTCCGGGGAGTGAAGGGCAGCGTGAGTGCAGTACAGACGCCTGATCTAGTGGCCCGAGGACACAGTAGCATGTTTCACACACACTCAGGGCACGCACACACTGCCCAGGGACCCAGCCAGGAAGGGTCCTCAGACACTCACCTGCACACACCTCACCTCCCCGGCTTTAGGGCTCCTCTTCCAGCCTAGAGATTAACGCAGGCTTCACCCCAGAAGGCCCTGCTCCACAGAGACAGAGGACTGGATTAGTCACAAGGAAGGAAAAGGCGACAAGTAAACCTCGTGTGTCCCTGGTCTAACTGGTCATACTATTGAAAAGGCATGATCATAACGTTCACTTTCAATATGCCAAAGATTGGTGGGTAGTGAGGAATAAGACAAGGTTTAAACTTAAGAGTGAAATAAAGGAGTCCCAGATAATACCACTATGCTACCAGCACTGTATGCAGTTTTGTTTTGGGTTACAGTTGGCGATGCTCAAGGGTTAATCCTGTATCCGCGCTCAGGAATCATTTCTAGTAGTATTGGCTCCATGGAAGGTCAGTGATTGAACCTGGTTTGCTTTACGTAAGGAAGCACCCTCCCCACAGTGCTTTTGGAACATCTGTAATTCCCTGAATTTCTTTTACATTTACTTTGAGTTTACAATTCCCCAAGTGAGGTTTGATGACTTAGGTGAATCTGAACTTTGTATTTGAAGTGAATATTTCCTATTCTATATTCCCATTAGCCCCTTTATACTCTACTATAGAGCAATGTTCTTTGCTTAACCACAGATAGACTATTAATGATAGGCTCCTAATATTTGGCCCATATCCTGAAATACATCTACTCCTGGCACCTGTCATATTTACTTGATTCAAGCTTCAGTTGCCATACTTCCTAACACTCCAAAAAGGAAGGCCCCCATAGGGCTGAGATGGATCTGGGGAAAATAGCAAAACTACCCTGGAATCGAAATGGAATAGTCTAGAAAGCATGAAAGAACAGTCTTGATATTAGCTGTTATGACTTAAGAGACATGACCTCATGAAGGACAAGCTGTACCGGCCTGAAGACCTAGTATGGGATTTATGGTAGAGGCCCAGCAACCTTGCCCTCAGAGTACAGAGAACTAAATTTTGGAATCTATATTTCTTACTATTTTTATCCACATATCTGCAATTATTAATAAGAAGTAAATTTAATTGTTTAATATTTTCTAGTAGATGAAGAGGAAAGCAATATAATGCTGTTGACCCTGGGAGAATCTCTCTGTATAGCCACTGGGAGACAGTGTCTCCTTGAATTCTCCAGAATTGTCTCCATCAAAACCCTTTACCTCTGTAGGGGCTGCAGCCATAGCACAGCAGGAAGGGCATTTGCCTTGCACGCAGATGATGAGGGTTCTTTTCCCAGCATCCCATATGGTCCCTCGATCACATCCAGGAGTAAATTCCTTAGTGCAGAGCAAGGAGTTACCCCTGTTAATGGCCAGGCGTGACCCAAAAAGCAAAAACAAACAAAAATGCTTTACCTCTGTAAACGATCAGTCACCCCTCTGTGTAGTCCTATAGCTCAACAACGTTCAATGCTCTGTAGTTATGCTAAAAGCTTCACATTAAACAAGCCATTCTGACAATCAGTCAGTGGTTCTCCATATCTTTGTTCCTCTTCTGACTCCAGCATAATGTCCCTTTTTAGATTCCTCTGAGAGGCAATCAGGTATGTTCATCCCTCTGGGGTGAAACTCACTGCCATGTTGACAGAGGTAACCACATTTCGAACCAGCACACACTAGGATAGGAGGAGGCTATCCCAATCCACACAATGGGCCTGAGGATGAGACACTGCAGCACCCTAGGGGTTCTCAGGGATCTCCCTTCTCCCCACTCCAGAAGGGAGGAACCGGCCTCCACCAACACTTTAGGGTGACGGGCCCCAGTAGTCACTGGATGGAATCCTGATATACCACAATGGAACTATATTAGAAGCTGATGGACTTGCACGCAGTCAGCCCAGAGACAAACCCAATGAACAATGCTCCTGTGAGTAACACCTAAGCACTGACCCAGCAGGACCAAAAGAAAGCAACACTGGGTTCGACCAAAACTCTAGACACTCCTCCCCCACGCCATATCGTCACATCAACTGTTCTAGGGATGAGAAGGGGACACTCAATGTCCAGTGAGCAACTCAAAGGTGTTGTGGACTGGAGGACTCCTGGGTTGGCCACATGCAAGCAAGTACCCTACTTGCTGTACTATTGCTCTGGCCATTTCTAAATAAATTTTTTCCCAGCACACCAGCAATGACCCCTGAGCAAAACTCCCCTTCCCCATACTGAAATATCTCCCTTTCAGGAAAAGATAAAACAACAAGTATACTGATGTAGCCACCCCCAAGAGCCAGTTTTCCTGATGTTCTGGTCAGGGAGAGATGAAGAGAAAGGGATTGTTTGCAATTGGACATGTGGAAGTAGAAAAAATTATTTGCAGTATTGTTGTTTATTCGGCGATTGATTAGGCTGACTGAAATGGGCATCAACTCCACCGTACTTTCCCCCATTTTTTGAATCGCCCTGAGTGAAGTTACAAAGCTTTTGGGTTTAAGTCTCATTCATACAATGAAGCACCAGTCCCTTTACTGTGCCAATTTTCTGCCACCAAAACCCCAAGTATACCCCCATTCTACACCCTCCCCCTAACTGTTGGGGCAGATGATTTCTACATTTCTCTCTACTTTGATTACATTCAATATTTTGACACCAGACCCACCATTATTATATTTGGGATTTAACCCCAGCACTCAGATAGTTCAAAAAGGCAACAGTAGACAATTTGTTTTCTACTGCTGGTTATAACAACATGATTTTGTAATTTTGAAATTTTAATAATATGGAGGGATTTCTCCCAATACCTGCTGAGTTCCAGATTTTCTCCTGACTCTCTGGGATCATGGCCATTAAGCAGCTTTATCAGGAGCCAGAGAGGCGGTTCGTGGGCATGATCTAAGCTATTGTTGGGTCGTGGAGGAAAGGGCCACCTCCACCCCCATCCCCTCATCCTGTGAAGCTCCACATATCTCATCACTGCGGGCCCAAATGTGACTTTCCACTGGCCTCTGTAGGATGGTGGCCAGCGAGCCGCCAAGGGGAAGCAGGTGGAGGGACAGCACCACTTCGCTCTGGGGTGGCCCGGGGTTAATAACCTACTGCAGGGTCCAGACTCATTTCTGCCAAGAGCCGCTGGGTTTTGAGATTTGTCTCTGAATCTTTGGGATCATAGCCATTAAGCAGCAGTGATATAGAGCAGGTAGGATGTTTGCCTTGCACGCGAAAAACCCGGGTTCAAATTCTGACAACAATACATTCGCCTGAGCACTTCCAGGAGTAATTCCTGAGTGCATAAGTCAGGAGTAACCCCATGTGCATCGCTGGTTGTAACTCAAAAAGCAGAAAACAAAATAAATAAATCATACAAACAGTAAATTTTCAGAGGCAAAACCCTCTCACTTGTGCAGACACACCCCAAAGTCCCAACCCCAGCACAGGAGCCAATAAAAATGACCACAACAGTGTACCTTTCCTTTCGGGGCTTCCCGTGAACATATCTGGAGGTTTGATAAGTGTTATCTCCAGTCCAAAGGCTCCAAAAAGGGCCCTGCGCAGTCCCGAGTAGGGAGGTATGAGATGGCCAAGACCACCACTCTCTGCAGGTCCCTCACACCAAGGCCCAAAGTTCATGTGCCATCTTCGACCAGGATGTGATCTTGGCTGCAAGGACCCTCAGCATAACGCACCCTCACCCATGACACCTCCACCACAGAAGAGCCCCCAATGCAACCCTCAAAAGCTCCACATTCCCTAATACCTAGATATGCAGAACAAGTTTTGAAAAAACAAGCACAAAAACGCCCTACAAGCTGGCATGTCCTGCCGCTCAAATTCCCAAACTAGGAGCTGCAGGGTGCTCAAGCAGTGTTTCTCCAGCGTGAATGTGCCTATGTTCAATAAGTCTGAGGCTCCAGTAAAGGCCTTTCCACATTCCTTACATATATATGGTTTCTATCCAATGTGAATTCTACTATATACATTAATTATTGAGGTCACAGCAAAGGCCTTCCCACATTCCTTACATATAAAGTTTCTCTCCAGTGTGAATTATCCTATGTACAGTCAATTGCGAGGATGTAGTAAAGGTGTTTCCACACTCCACACATATATAAGGCTTCTCTCAAGTATGCATTATCATGTGTATAGTAAGGGAAGAGGACAACGTGAATGCCATTCCACGTATCTGACACTGATGAGATTTCTCTCCACTGTGAATTCTGCTATGATTACGAAGGTACAGAGATTGACAGAAGGCCTTCCCACATTCTTTGCAGATATAGGGTTTCTCTCCAGTGTGAATTCTCCTATGTTCACTAAGTCTTGAGGCTTTAGCAAAGGCCTTCCCACATTCCTTACATATATACGGTTTCTCTCCAGTGTGAATTCTCCTATGTTCACGAAGTCTTGAGGCTTTAGCAAAGGCCTTCCCACATTCCTTACATATATATGGTTTCTCTCCAGTGTGAATTCTCCTATGTACTGTAAGTCTTGAGGCTTCAGAAAAGGCCTTCCCACATTCCTTACATATATACAGTTTCTCTCCAGTGTGAATTCTCCTATGTACAGTAAGTTTTAAGGCTGCAGCAAAGGCCTTTCCACATTCCTTACATATATAGGGTTTCTCTCCAGTGTGAATTCTCCTATGTTCACTAAGTCTTTAGGCTTTAGCAAAGGCCTTCCCACATTCCTTACATATATACGGTTTCTCTCCAGTGTGAATTCTCCTATGTACAGTAAGTCTTGAGGCTGCAGCAAAGGCCTTTCCACATTCCTTACATATATATGGTTTCTCTCCAGTGTGAATTCTCCTATGTACAGTAAGTCTTGAGGCTGCAGCAAAGGCCTTTCCACATTCCTTACATATATAGGGTTTCTCTCCAGTGTGAATTCTCCTATGTTCACTAAGTCTTTAGGCTTTAGCAAAGGCCTTCCCACATTCCTTACATATATACGGTTTCTCTCCAGTGTGAATTCTCCTATGTACAGCAAGTTTTAAGGCTGTAGCAAAGGCCTTTCCACATTCCTTATATATATAGGGTTTCTCTCCAGTGTGAATTCTCCTATGTTCACTAAGTCTTTAGGCTTTAGCAAAGGCCTTCCCACATTCCTTACATATATACGGTTTCTCTCCAGTGTGAATTCTCCTATGTACAGTAAGTCTTGAGGCTGCAGCAAAGGCCTTTCCACATTCCTTACATATATAGGGTTTCTCTCCAGTGTGAATTCTCCTATGTTCACTAAGTCTTTAGGCTTTAGCAAAGGCCTTCCCACATTCCTTACATATATACGGTTTCTCTCCAGTGCGAATTCTCCTATGTACAGTAAGTCTTGAGGCTGCAGCAAAGGCCTTTCCACATTCCTTACATATATATGGTTTCTCTCCAGTGTGAATTCTCCTATGTACAGTAAGTCTTGAGGCTGCAGCAAAGGCCTTTCCACATTCCTTACATATATAGGGTTTCTCTCCAGTGTGAATTCTCCTATGTTCACTAAGTCTTTAGGCTTTAGCAAAGGCCTTCCCACATTCCTTACATATATACGGTTTCTCTCCAGTGTGAATTCTCCTATGTACAGTAAGTCTTGAGGCTGCAGCAAAGGCCTTTCCACATTCCTTACATATATATGGTTTCTCTCCAGTGTGCATTCTCCTATGTACAGTAAGTTTTAAGGCTGCAGCAAAGGCCTTTTCACACTGCACACATATATAAACCTTCTGTCCAGTGTGAATTCTCCTATGTACTCTAAATATTGAGGCTGCAGCAAAGGCCTTTCCACATTCCTTACATATATACCGTTTCTCTCCAGTGTGAATTCTCCGATGTACAGTAAGTTTTGAGGCTCCAGCAAAGGCCTTTCCACACTCCTAACATATATAAGTCTTCTTTCCACTATGCTTATTCTTAGGTCTATAAAGAGACGAGGTGTGAATAAAGGCCTTCCCTCAGGTCTGACATTTATGAGGTTTCTCTCCACTATGAATATTCATATGTCTATTAAGATCTGAGGGCCGATTAAAGGCCTTCCCACATGTCTGACATATATAAGGCTTCTCTCCACTATGCGTTTTCATATGTCTATTAAGATCTGAGGGCTGAATAAAGGCCTTCCCACATGTCTGACATTTATGAGATTTCTCTCCTGTATGAGTTCTCCTATGTCTAAAAAGATGTGATGATTTATTGAAGGTCTTCCCACATGCTTCACACGCATAAGGTTTCACTCCTGAATTTATATTCATATGGTCATGATGGAGTAACCCTTGACTCACACTTTGTTCTCGGTGCTCAAATTCCGGGGATGCTGTCCACTGTAGTTTTCTAAGGGAATACCACAGTGCTGAGAACAAGGGGAAGCTCCGCCACATTCCTTACACTTAGATGGGTTCTGTTCACAGTGACTGTGATTGAGAGTTTGTCGCTGTGAGGGACTCACTATAAACAGTGCTTCTTTCCCTAGTGGCTGCCAGACTGGGGGATTTTGTGACTGTGAACTGAGAACACCACACTCCAAGGAACTTTTTCCAAGGGAGGGCTTCTTCAGAGTGAGGTAGCTCTCGCCATTCTGATCACCCTCAGAAGACATCCCACACGTCTTGGCATCCTCATGGGGTTGAATGCAGGATTGCTCACTAGAGATATTGTCATAGAGTGCAGAATCAGAGATATCCCACTTGGGTTGGTTGCTTCCCTGTAGGAAGAGCAGAGAAGGATTCCAATTATTAACTTATTCACCGAGTCTTCCTGTCAAAAAACTGAGCCTTCAGATGTGGTTTCTTTTTTGGGGGGTCACACCTGGTGATGCATAGGGGTTACTCCTGGCTCTGCACTAAGGAGTTACTCCTGGCAGTGCTCAGGGGACCATATGGGATGCAGGGAATCAAACCCGGGTTGGCCGCGTGCAAGGCAAATGCCCTGCCCGCTGTGCTATTGCTCCAGCCCCAGGTGAGGTTTCTAACATATGCACCACACAAATGTAATTACCTACGTAAGGATTGTCTTATTATAGAATAACTTCGTGTAAATGTAAGTTCGACGCACAAAATTGATGGAAGCAGATTCATAAAATTCTGTGACTTCCCCCCACCTTAACTTAATGAAGGAATACAACTGGAAATAATTCCTTCTATAGAAAACTGATGCATCCATTTCAAGAGAAAATGAAATACAACCACAGTGGATTTGATTAAAGCTCAGAGTGGAACCTGTGATGAAAGGGTGAAGATAACGCTGCATCCTCACACAGCTGAGACAGACCACGTCGCTATTGCAAAGCTCTCACCACAAGTGATTGCTTTCAGGATCAACAAAGTTTTTTGTTCTTAATGTTTTGTAGTTTCTATTTATTGGGGGTTGGGTGGGCGGAGGGGCACACCATGCAGTATCTAGGATCAGTTCTGTGTGTCTACGGTGTCTATAAGGAGTGCTGGGTAAGGATCATCCATCCCTGTGCAAAGCAAGTATATTTCTCACTGCATTATCTCCAGGGCCCACAAATTAGCTTTTTAAACGACTATAACAGTCAAGCAAATGAAAACTCACAGCATTTTTATACATGGTTGATTTCAGCACCTAGTAAAGCTAAGGGTCCTCTACCCCAAGCATCAGGCTTTGGAATTCCTCCCTGCCATTCACAGCCCTCCACCCTAACAATCACATATTTGGTCCACTCCCCCTGGCATAATAATTTATTCCGAATTAAAAATCTTACCAACTCACTCATACTTGCAGACCCCATTCCCAAATCAAAGTGCTGTAATGCCAAATCTTGAATCCGTGGTTTCAGCTCTGAAACTGAACACAACATGCAGTTAAAGCAATTGTCAAAAATGTAGCAAAATGATGCCATGTAGTTGGAGTACATCTCTGTGGTATTCGAAGTCCATAAAATCCTACACTAAAGAAAAGATTAGGTTAGTGGAAAACGGTAAGGATCTTTGCAATTCAACACTAGGTTTTGTTTTAGTTTTTGAGCAGACCTGGTGATGTTCGGGGAACCAGGTTATTGAACAGGTCACTTTCAGGCACTGCAAGGCACTCCCTGCTGTACTATCGTTCAGATCCAAACTAGCTCTGTTATGGTCTTACTTATTCGAAAGCCATGGAAGCAACTTACAGAGTCATTCTGGACAGACATACGATGGGAATGAAGAGGAGTGTGAGTGTGGCACAGACCCATGGATCCAGGAGCCCAAGGCCCCAGCCTCAGCAGCGTGTTTCATACATGCTCAGGGCACCCATATACTGCACAGGGCCTGAGCCAGGAAGGGTCCTCAGACACTCACCTAAACACAAGTCTCTCCTCCCTGACCTCAGGGCTCCTCCTTCCAGCCAGGAGATCACCGCAGGCTTCATCCCAGTGTGCCCTGCCACAACAGAGACAGAGGCATGGATAAGTGACAAGGAAAAGGTGACAGGTAAATCCCCGTGTTTCCTGATATAAAGGCATGAACACAATGTCCATTTCCAAATTGCCACATATTTCTAGTTATTCGAGAGGTAAGACCCAAGAAAATACCACAAATACAATAGACCAGGCCTTGTGTATGGCCGACAGGGTGTTGATCAGCACAGTATGTTGTTGGTTTTTGTCTTGTTTGGGGTCTAACCTGGCAATGCTCAAGGACGACTCCTGACTCTGTATTCTGAAATCAGCACTGCTGGTGCTTGGGGATGACATGGGATGCCGGGGATTTAACCCAGGTGCATTGCTTGCAAGAAAATCACTTTCCTAACCATACTGTCTGTCTAGGCCTAACACCACATGGAGTTTCCTGAGCCCCTAATGAACTCATCAAGAATTTCAGTAAAACTAAGTGTTTAATAAATCTGGAAATGGCCAAAGGTGGCAAGAGACCCTTATTTTGTTAATCTAAAAATGTATCCAGAAAGAGAGCACAGCAGGAGTTTCTCACAGCCAATACAGTTGCAATACCCGACATCCCCTAGGGTCCCTCACGCCAGCCAGGAGTGATCCCTGAGTTCAGAGACCAGGAGCAAAGCCTGAGTCCTGCTGAAGTCTCACAAGAACCATTAGAAGTATTTCCAAGCACTGAAATACGGCAGTGTCAGATGGGTTGAGAGAAGAGATATCAAAGCCCCAGTGGTGGGAGAGATAGTACAGCACATAGGACAGAAGTGCTGCACACACCTGTGGGTTTGATCACAGGCAGCCCATAAAGTCTTGGAGCAAGGCCAGGTGTAGTTCCTGAATACACAGGCAGGAATAATCCCTAATCACAATCACAATCACAACCATCCTGTTATTCGTCAATTGCCTCAAGCAGGCCCCAGTAACGTCTCCTTCGTCCTAGCCCTGAGATTTAAAAAACAAGTCCCATATTCAAGGCTCTTTCAGAATTAGGAGAATGAGACCTTCATTATTATTGGTATTTGGCATATTGGGTACTCCACGGGGAGTTTGCCAGACTCTGCCATGTGGGCAGGTTACATTCGGTAGCCTGCCAGTTTGTCCAAAGTAGGAATGAGATGATAAGATGTCGTAAAGGGTGTGATAATCTCTGGATCCTGGCCGTTACGTTATTATTATTATTACATAATAATAATTATTATTACTATTATTATAATTACTATAATAATTACTATAATAATAATTATTATTACTATTATGTGAATGTAATAATGAAAAGAATCAGGCCGTAATCCTGATTCTTTTTTCCTAATACCTAAGGAAAAAAGAGAAAGTAAAAACCGTCTGATTTGAGTGCCTGGTGCAAAAATATTGGGAGTCATGCACCAATGTTTTAAATTGCCAAGAGGTTTCAGTCCATGGTATCCCGGTTTCTGAGCACTCTTAGGAGTCATCGTTTAGCACAGAGCCAGGAGAACTGTGGACTGTGCTCCCTAAACAAAGGCAACAGCAAAGCCAATTAAACACACGGAAGTTTGTGTAGTACACAAAGCCAATTGATTCACCAATGGATGGAACTATTTAAAGGGACCTGAGCGATAACTGGGCAGATAGGGATCTTCCCACGGACACAGTCGAAACGGGTTGATCTGAATCACCCCACAGGGTCCTGCTACTCCACAAGACTGATTCCTAAGGACAGAGCTGAGAGTAAGCCCTGAGTATCCACAGGTGAACCCTAAAAAAAACAGGGAGGGAACAAACACCTCATGGCTGTTCAACATACCAGCCCGTCAGTCACAGCTACTGTTGGACACACAGCTGCGGCCCAAACCCAGGGAGCCCAAGCAGGTCTGTCCAGACAGGGTTGGCTCCACACTGCTCTCACCTACAGCCTGCAGATGCTGGTAGGTCTCCAGCATCACGTCCCTGTAGAGCTTCTGCTGAGAGGCCACCAGGCATGACCATTCCTCCGGGGTGAAGTTCATAGCCACGTCGTGGAAGGTCACTGCGTCCTGAGTCAGCACACAGGGAGGGTGGCAGTTAGAGTCTACCTTAGTCTCATTCCCACTACTGTGAGGCCAGGACCCAGGGTCCTATATTGTCGCTAGTCCTCTCCCCTTCGAATGAACCAGCCTCCATGCAGACGCATGGCTGACGGGCCCCAGAAATCACATAAGGCAGCTGGATCTGTGAAAGTGGCACGATGTTACACAGAAAGTTCTCGGATATATCTGCCTTTCCTGGTAACCCAAGGTCCAATTAGAGCACCACTGGTCCAGTGAGCACTGTAGAGAGGATCACCTGACCGCAGACCTGTACGACCCAAAAGACCATCCCTGGGTGCAGCAAAAACCACTGCACGCTCACCACTGCACCCCCACAGCTCATGACCACTAGGACTAAGAACTACAGTCCATATAGACAACTACTCAGATTGGTGCATGGCATGTGTGCCTGTAAGAACACACTGCTCAAGACCGCCCCAAATCCTTCGCAAAGAAGGAGAAGGTTCTTCACCCCAACATCTCTACTGGCCTCAGAGATCCTTGGCTCTTTCTCCTTGGGATCAGCGCATGCCCAGAAATCCACACATAACTTTATGTGAATATAAGTCTGTATGACTGAGAAGGCAAGGCTCTCCAGAGCAGGAAGGACAAAACAGGGGGAAAATAAGTCCTGGGGTCCAAGTCACTGTAGTTGACAGTACGCAAATGTGGCCAGCACACCCCAGGGCATTCTGATGCCCATCAGTTGTGAATCCAGAAAACAGAGTAAAGAGGAGGGCTGAGTACAAAAACAATGCAAAAGAAAATGAAGCAGCAGGTTGGCGTAACAGGACAGCTGCTCCGGGAACAGCGTGTAGGACTGGCGATCCCCACCATCCCATATGGTCCCACAAGCACTGCCAGGGACAATGCCAGAGTGCAGCACAAGGATTTATTGTGAGAATCCTTTGCTCTGCACCCCAAATTGTTGATCATCGATTTGCTCGAGCGGGCCCAGTAACGTCTCCATTGGAGACTGTTGTTACTGTGTTTGGCATATTGAATACGTCACAGGGAGCTTACCAGGCTCTGCCGTGCGGGCGAGATACTCTCGGTAGCTTGCAGAGCTCTCCGAGAGGGGCAGGGGCGGAGGAATCGAACTCAGGTCGGCCATGTTGACTGCGTGCAAGGCAAACACCCTACCGCTGTGCTATCACTCCCAAATAAAACAGAAAATTCAAGACAAAATCTTTGGACCTCCAGCATCCCATTGGTTGCCTAGACATGTCAGGAGTGATCATTGAGCACTGCGCTTTGAGTATTCCTCATGCACTGCTGGGTCGGTCCCACAGCCAAATATGGCGCGGTCTGATCGGAAGTCTCAACTTGGAATCCGTCCAAAAGAAACTCAAAACAGATCGCCCAGGAAACCCGGGCACCCCTGGCACTACCTCATGCCATTCTGTCCCTCTACTCCTACCTTTGGACGGTTTATCAGAAGCCGCATCACCATCTTCTCCCGCCACTGTTGTGCTGAGAATTAGCAGAAGGCTCTGTGCAAAGACCCAAAGAAGTCAGAACAGTGAGCACCAGAGAGCAGCACCTCCTCCCACCCCTGATCTCAGAGCAGCCACACCCTCATAATCCCACCTCAGGGAGACAATGGCAGAAGCTCCTGTCTCCACTGGGGATGCAAATTTTGTTGGCATCTGTGCTGCACTTCAGGATAGGAGCCTGGGCCCAGGCAATAGGAGAGGAAACGACAGCCCTCTCTGGTCCCCGAATTCCTCCCTGAATTGCACAGGAAAATCCCTACAGGCCCAGCCTCGGTCTGACTCTGAGTCCCGGTGCTCCCAAGTACTGGCGCCCCTGCAGCTGGCAGCAGTGCTGCCCCCTGGGAACTATAGCCTGGATGTGGCTCTGCCATGGGGAAAGTCACAGGGACATAGAGTGGACAAAGCTTCAGCCACTCTCTTGCAGCAGGGACAAGAACATGCGCCTGGGCACTCTGTTCCGGGACCAAGATCACTTCTGGGTACAGTTGGGTCAGAGGCACAGCCCTGCTCTCTCGCGCTGGATCTGAGACCTTATGGGTCCTGATTTACTCTATCCCTGAAACGGAACATCTGCGTGAGCCTCAGCCAACACTTGCTCCTGCCGTCCAAGAATACATTAGAAAACTGCGCAAACGGTTCAATAGAAAAATAATTCAAATAACCAGGGCATTTACTAGGGACCATAATATGAACTGTCAGGAGTTAAGACCTGAGCACTGTAGATTATGACCAAAAATATTGCAACAAAAGGGCAAATTCCAAGCACAAGAAATCAACAGAATTCATGTGCAAAAAAAGAGGGAAGAACATTTAAATAGACAAACAGCAGGTCCTTAAAACTTTGATTTTCTGGCATGGTTTTCCATGAATTATTAATCTCTTTTTCTACGATCACACATTTTCTGTGTGCATGTGTATGTGTCCGTGCGGGTGCGTGTGCATGTTTCTTCTTTGAGTCAGAACCAGCATTGCTCAGGGAGTATTCCTAGCTCTGCACTCAGGTTTCACTCCCAGCAGGTGTGAGGACCAGTGGGATTCAAGACACAGAACGTGGGTTGGCTGTGTGTAAGGCAATCACCCTACTTGCTGTACTTTTGCTCCGCCCCTTCCTATATAAATTTCTTCCAAAAATACTAGGAGTGAGTCATGAACACAGCTCTTCCCCCTCCCCTCAAACACAAAAATATTCTTTAAAAAATAAACATTAAAAAGCCCTTTGGAGCTGGAGTGATAGCACAGCGGGTAGGGTGTTTGCCTTGCATGCAGCCGACCCAGGTTCGACTCCTAGCATCCCATATGGTCCCCTGAGCACCGCCAGGAGTAATTCCTGAGTACAAAACCAGGAGTAACCCCTGTGCATCGCCAGGTATAACCCAAAAAGCAAAAACAAACAAACAAACAAACAAACTTTACCCTCAGTATTTACCCCGATTCCAGTGGTTGTCTGCTCAAGGAAAGATGAAGAGTCAGGTCTGCCTTACAGCTTGATGTGAAGGACCTGAAATTCATGATCCGGAAAAAGATACACCAGTATTGTTGGACAGGCAGTAATGTGACTTGGGCGTTGGACCAGATGAACCGATCAATCCTCTGCATCCCATATGGGCCCCAGCAGTGCCAGGGATAATTCCTTAGCTTAGAGGCTAGAGAAAGTCAGAAGCATCTCCTGGTGTGTTCCCACTCCCCCCAAAAATCCAAAGAATCAAAAATAGCCCCCCAAATACATTTTCATTGGCAAACCTCAGCCACCTGCAGGTCCCCTCCCCCCCCCCCCCACATACCCCACATGACCCTGGCTAAAACAGCAGACAATGAAGATGACCAGCAAAATATCTCCTGCCATGAAGTGGAGGGGCTGAAGCTCTGCCCCTCAAATCTGGAGATTCTAAAGAAGCTAGGTTAGGGCCGATGGTTCAAACATGGGACTGCTGGGAGGGTTGGTACGGCCAAGACCCAGCTGATTCTCGCATTCACCCACTATTGCCCCATCCTGGATCTGGAGACGATCGTGGCCAAAGAGGCCCCCCAGGATCACACACTCACAGCTGCCACCCTTGAACCCTGAGACAGCCTCCACTGCACCCCCAAAGCTCTGCATCCCCCTAAAGCCTCCACTGCACCTCAGAATACACCTGGATTTCAGAGAACAAGTGAAAAACTAGGGCAAAAGTGCCCCGCAAGCTGGCTCGGCCCTTCAGCTCAGAGTGTGGAAATGGGAAGTCGCGGGGTGCTCACAGGAGATTGCTCGAATCCTGCCACAAAACCCGCCTTCAGAATCCCCCTTTAAGGATAGAGCGCAAATTTACTTGTCCTTTGGCAAGTATACAACAGCCCCAGTGTCAGTGTCAGGGATGGAAAATGAACTATGACATCACTTATGACATCACTTTTATTTCCATAAGGTGCCTTAAAGAGCCAGAGTCTAGGCACTGAGAACCATTTTGCCTCCTAGGTGAATCCGTACTGCAAGGGGGATGGACTCAAAAAAAGGCATGGAGAGGCAAATGCTGGAGTGGTCGGTCACACACTATGGGTCCCGGGGGTAAGGAGAAGTCCCCTGATCCTGCAGTTTTCACCAAACATTGAACCAAAGATATCTAGACACACAATGTTACCCTGACTCTTGTAAATGATCCCTGAGCTCAGGCACAAGAGTAAACACTGAGTACTGTATGCTATGGCAAAAAATATAAGAACAAAAAAAGGCAAATTCTACCGAAGGGGGGGAAATAATGTGCAATGACAAATTCTAGAGTGAAACATTTAAAGAGTCAAATTTCTGGTCCTTAAAAATTCCCTATTCTTGATCTTTCCCTGCTACCGAAACTCTATTGTTCTTTCTCCATTTTGCATCTTTCTTAATTGTATGTGCATATATGTGTGTATATACAAGTGTGTCTTTGTGTGATTTTTGTTTGGGGGCCACAAACGGCATATCCAGGGCTTACTCTTAGCTTTACACTCAGGAATCACTCTGGTACAGAATATATGGATGCAGGGGTGGAACCTGGGTCGACTGCTTGGATGGTTAAATCCTTACTCACTGTACTATGTCTCTGGCCCTAAGTAAATGTGCTCCTAGCACAGCCAAGGTGAACCCTGAGCAAATGTCCTTACTCCTGTAAAACCAAAACTAAGATAGCAAGGTGTTTAAAAAACAAAACCCTTTACCTTTGTTGGATTAGAGTTCTAAACAATTTAGGTTTATCATTGGTCCATGATTTCTCTTCTGCTACAAGGAGTTTAGGCTTACTGAGTAACTCCCATACCAATGCTCCCAAATCACTCCCATTTCCTTAGTATTCATCTTTAACTTCCAGGTGCTCTGGTTCTCCTATGCATTAATCACCCATTTCCCCTAACTAGAAACTGTGAATTGTAAAGTCAAATTCTTCAGAGATCTCTGGATTTTGTATTTGTGAGTCAAATTTTGACTTTCTATTTCCTTAATGTCCTCTGCAGTTTACTTTAGACAAATATCCTTTTTGCTCCTGGACAAGGACCAGTGCAGTCCCAGTTGGGAAGATTGTGCTGGCAGGATCGGGATGGCCATGCCCCCAGCCCTCAGCTTTGTAGAGACAAAGGAAGACAATGTTATGCTTTTGTAACTTCAGAGTTATTTGACTCCAGATATTATACACTCCTGGGCATTGTCATATTTATGAGACTTAAGCCTCAGCTACTCTTCGTTCTTAGCACCCAAAAAGCAAGAGACTGGATGGACCCAGGATAGTTGTGAGCTACCCTGGCATTAAAAAGTGACAGGTAAGCACCATAAAAAATTTTGTCGTGACCCAAACATAAGTAACTGGGTAAGGATCCTGCTGGGGTTAGGAAGGACTGTCCTATCCTGGGCAGTTTAGTCTGGGAGCTATAGGAAATATCCCCAATAGAGACACCCTATAAGCTTAATAGATCTTTTACTGTGTCCATTCAAATTAAACAGAAAGATTAAGTGTCAATTTAAGATGATTGCTTCAATGAATATGAACTAAGCAAAGAAAAAATATGTCCTTAGAGAAAATCCTGCCCTTGAGCTGATCTCGCCTTCTGAGTCAAAGTTTTGTCCTAGAAATTTCTCTTCAGGGAAGGGCTTTACATCCTCTGATTGTACAACCACATCTCTGTGTATTTGCTACCCCTAACTCTGTGGGATGGGGAATAAAGCCTGTGGGAGATGGGTGAAGAGAGGGATAAAGAGCAGTGGGAGACTGGTATAGGTGCAAAGGAGAATGGAATAAGGAGCAACTTGATCACTGTGAGTCCACAAAGTAAAATGTGCGGGTACAGTGAGTCCACAAAGTAAAATGGGGGTACCTTCCCAACAGAGACAGAGAGATAGGGAGACAGAAAACCACACCATAAGTGAAAATGGCCCATTTAATGCAGAACAGCTACCATACTTATAGAACATCTGAGGGGGCGTGAGATAAGGACATAGGAGTGACTGATCATTTATGCAGATAAATATTTGTCAGAGGAAATTCTCATTGGGAGATTCACCCAAAGAGACACTCTGTCTCCCAGGGACATCTGCATTGCTTTTATCTTTTCATCTAGTTGTATAAATTATCAATACTTGCGTTGTTTGGATAAACAGAGCAAGAAACAAAGATCCCAACACTTAGTTCTCTGGGCTTTGAGAGCAAATAAGGATTTTAACACTTAATTCTCTGGGCTGTGAGAGCAAGCAAGGTTTTACTGTAAATCCTAGACTCAGTCCTCAGGCCAGTTCAGCTTGTCCTTCCCATGGGGTTTCTGTTTCTTAAGCTGTAACAATTTGCATCAAGACCATGCATTTCTGCTTTCTAGAATGTTCCGTTTTGGAACCCGGGTAGTTTTGCCACTTGCCCCGGGTCCATCCAAGTCCCACGGCAGAACGTCCCTTTTGGGGTGTTAGGAACTACAGCAACTAAAGCATGAGTCAAGTAATGATGACCAAGAAATTATACCCAGGATTAGATAACTTCAGAGTCAATCAACTCCCAAATATTAGGAGCACAGCAATGATGTCTTTCTGGTTTAACCATAGACACTGTTGTATAGTAAGTAAGTAAAGTAAAGTAAAGGCCCTCCCGTTGTTCATCGATTTGCTCAAGCGGGCCCAGTAACGTCTCCATTGGAGACTTTGTTGTTACTGTGTTTGGCATATCGAATATGTCACGGAGAGCTTGCCAGGCTCTGCCGTGGCTGTTGGATAGTAAAAACATAAAAAGCTATAGGGGAAACAGAAAAACGGGTACAAATACACAGCACTTCAACTACAAAGCAGTACAAATGTGAAGCTGAGAATTAAGAGAAAGTTATGGCTCATAAGCAATCAAGACTGACTTGGGGAACTGAGACAATGAGAGGTAAAATACAATGAAAAGGTTAAAGATAAACTTTAACTAAATTAGGGATGTAAGCAAGGACATGATAAGCTTCTCTGGGTGGAGCAAAAGTGGAAATTCACAGATGAAGCCTAAAATATTGTTAAGTTAATTAATATCCAGCAGATCACCAAGAGCCTGGCCCCTGTTTCCTTCTTCGATCCTCTGTCACCCTTTACCAGGCAGGGTGCGGAGACCAATCATTGCCACCAAATGCACGCAGCTCATGCCCATACATTATTTGAACACAACTCTCAGTACTCAGTGTAACAGCCGCGTTTTGCCCTGATCAGGGAGAGATGAAGAGTCGGGGTGCAATTTTCAAATTGATTTTAGGGTACAGAAATTCTACATGTTAGAAAAAAAAACAACAACGTGGAGTCAGAGAGATAGTAAGCTGGGAGGGGCGCTTCCCTTGCTGACGCAGATTGATACTCAGCATCTCACGTGACCCCTAAAGATGAAAAAAAAAAACGCAGAGTGCTGCTCCTGAAGTAACCCTGAGCTTCCATAGATGTGCCCAAAATACAACCAAAAATAGCCCAAAATTAAATTTTCACTTGCAAACCGCAACCACCCCTAGATCTACACACACAGGATGGCCCTGGACATTAGGGCTACTAATGAATAGTGACCGAGGGCTACAGTGTCATTTGCCATTGGGGAGCTTCCCCTCTGCCCCTCTAAAATTAACAGTCCTTTTGTAGTTTTGGAGGCACCACCGGCGATATGGACGAGAAACTTCTGACTCTGCGCTCAGGCACCCGTCCTGGTGGAGCTCGGAGATCAAACGTGGTGGGCCAGATGGAAAGCAAACGCCCTAACCGCTGTGCTATCTCTCCCGTCCTCTAAGAGAATCTGCAGGTTTTGCAGCATTGAGGTTCGGGCCAAAGCGTCCAGGACAGCGCCCAGCGCAGTCCCGTGCTGGGAGGGTCAGGACGGCCCAGCCCCCAGGCTCTGCAGCCCCCGCGCTCACCCCCGCGCCCACCCGCCACTGCCCCACGGCGGAGCTGCAGGGGATCCCCAGAACCACGCACTCACACCCGCGACCCCTGCGCCCCGGCACAGCCCCCACTGCACTCACCAAAGCTCCGCGTCCCCCACCAAACCCCGTGACGCCGCAGGAACCGCCAGGATATCGGGAAACGGCTGAAAAAGCGGCCTCGAGGTGGCTTGGCCCCGCCCCTCTGTGCAGAGACCGGGAGGCGCGGGGAGGCCGCTAGCGTGCTGCCACGAAACCCGCCTTCACAGACCCCTTCCACGCGGGACAGCCACTTCGCCCCTCACCTGCAGGAAGAAATGGAGGCTGATCAAGCTTCTTGCAGGCAAGCATCTAAATGCCCTGCTGTGATGTCACTTCCGGTTCTCCTAGCAGCCGTAAAGAGCCAGACACCAGCTGTGCGGAGAACAACTAGGAAAATGCAGGTCAATGTGTAAGGCTGGCTGGCTGGCTGGCTGGAGTGATAGCACAGTGGATAGGGTGTTTGCCTTGCACACAGCTGGCCCAGGTTCAATCATCTGCATTCTATATAGTCTCCCAAGCAGGGCCGGGCATGCAGAAGAGCCAGGAGTAACCCTTGAGCACCTCTGGATGTGACCAAAAAGAAAAAATAAAGTGCAATGTAGTGGAATGGGCTCACATGAAGGAGTGAAGAAGAGGTAGCTTCAGTGTTCAGTCACAAAGTGGGGGTCTGGAGATAGAAGTCACCTAATCCTGTATTGCACCCTTACTCTGAAGCCAGCCATGGAGATGCAGATAGAAACTTATCTCATAACAACCCAGAGAGCCGGAGAGACAGTGGAACAGGAGGAAAGGCTTCTACTTCTTAACAACACAAGAGCAGTGGACTCATGCTTATAAGGAAAACCCCAGGAGGCAGTTTCAGAAACAATATTTCAAACCAACAGTGCCTGAGGGGTAGTACAGTGGGTTGCCCACATGCCTTGAACTCGGTCAACCGGAGTTCAGTCCCTGACATCCCCAATAGTGGCCGGGAACCACCAGGAGTAACCCTTAAGTACTGTCGGATTTCCCCCAAAACGAAAATACATAATTAAGTACATAAAACACAGCATACAGACCAACCCCCATCATAGAGGTGTGCATGGGGCTTAAGGCAGCAAACCACACTGGTCACTTTGCAGCCTGGCTTGGCCTTTTGCACAGATCTACATGGTGTTTACCATTTTGGTGAATATTAGATTATTAGGATTTTACTGCTTCCAAAGTAAAAGTCTCAAAACTTTTATCCTCTATGTTTGTGTACAGCGAATGGAAACCTGAATAAAAGGAGTGCAGATATGCTACAGCGAATGGAGTGCTTTCTTGCATGTGGCTGACCTGGACAAAATTATGGACAGCACAGCGGGATGTGGCTCCCAGAACAGAACAAAGAAAGGCCTGAATAATGGAGGTTTGGCTGTCTATTCAATGTCAAAAGGGTTCACTGCATCATCGTGGTTGATCATCCCCTGCAAACCTGACCTCTGAGCCAAGCCAGAGTCACAGCAAAGAATAAAACCATGGTGAGTCTTGACAGTATCCAGCAAAATGCAATTTTGTACCTATTTAATTCGTATTTATTTCCATCCACCTTCCTCTATCACTAAGAACCATTATTTACCAGTTAACTTACTGGGAAGACCAAATGCCAGGACAATGCCATAACCATGGTCCAGGTGATAATCAGCGAGTACATTTCACTTATGGTATTAGTATCACAGGAAGCTTTCACATATACCAGGATTATTTACCTCCTTACTGAACATTTGTCTCAATCTCCCACCCACTTGTTGAAAATAAAATTGTTTTACCTAAGGTTCATTTTCTGACTCCGGCCATTGTAATTATGGAAGTGATTGATCCAGAATAACTATTTTTCATTTTTATAATGTATTTATATATATAAATATAATATATATATATATATATATATATACACTATGGAGTATTTGTGGGCTGGAGCGATGGCACAGCGGTAGGGCATTTGCCTTGCACACAGCCAACATGGCCGACCCGAGTTCAATTCCTCCAGAGATGTGATTCATCTCTGTTAGCGCAAGGCATTCCGGGGGTGAAGCCTTCAGTGATCTCCTGGCTGGAAGGAGGAGCTCTGAGACACGGGAGGAGAGGCGTGTGTGCAGGTGAGTGTCTGAGGACCCTTCCTGGCGGAGTTCTGGGCACTGTGGGGGTACGTTGAATGCAAGTGAAAAACGCTGCTGACCCCGGGAGCCTCGAACTCCTGGATCCAGGCTTCTGTGCTGTGCTCACACTGCTCTTCACTTGTCTGGACTCTCCCTCAATTATGATACTGCACTTTAGTTTCTTGGCGTTGTTATCATTTATCCTGATGTGTTGGTACATACGATTCACAGCCCTTGGTGTCCCGCCCCTCCACCCCCCGCCCCCAGTCTGTACATTAGCAGCCTGGCTGCACAGCCTACATTGGTCGGGTGCTTGCAAAATATCTTTCGCCTTTTTCTGTAAATAGTGAATGAGTGATCCCGTAACAAAGCTAGTTTGGGCCTGAGTAATAGTATAGTGGGGACTGTGCTTACCGTGCACTCAGACGACCTTGTTCAATAACCTGCATCCCATATGTGTCCCGAACATCACAAGGTCCGGTCAAAAAGTAAAACCTGAACATCTTGTGTGGATTGACATGCTGCTCACACGCATCATCTAATCAGATCTTCTGTTTGTTGTGGGCCTGTTTGGATTGTGAGAACCAAGGAGATGTCCTCCACCCACACTGCCTCATTTAACTACATTTCTTTCAATGAGTTCTTATACTGAGTATTGCATTTGATTTCAGAACTCAAACCACAGATTCAGGATTTGACACTGCAGCAATTTGATATGGGAATGGTGTCATTGAGTATGAGTGAGCTGGTAAAATTTGGAACAGATATTATGCCGACAGGATACTCGGTGGACCAAGTGTGTGATTTTTAAAGTGGAGGGCTGGGCACTACAGAGAGGAAATCTAAAGCCTAATACTTGGGGTTGAGACCCTTAGCTTCACTGGGTGGTGAAATCATTGCTCAAAACCTAAAGAAAGTTCTATTTTTTCCTGAATCAAAAACTTGATATTTCATTTGATTGAAGCTGGAAAATTGTTTCAAAATAACTATTTTGGGGCGGGAGCAGTAGTACAGTGGGTAATGACCCTATGGGGTGCCAGGGGCCCACTGCTGATCTTGGATTTTGTTTTGTTTTGGGTGATTTTGAAGAGGATGAGCCACACCTAGTGATTCTCAAGGGTTACTCCTAGCTCTGCATTCCAGCATTGCACCTGGTATTGCTTGGGGGACCTGTGAAATGGCTGAGGCCACCAGCCCAACCCATTGTCCCTGACCTGATATCCTTCTTGTTCCTCCATTATGCTGCTTTGTTTTCTTCCGTATTTATTTTTGTGCCACATTGGAGGCGCTCAGGGCTTCATCTTGGCTCAGTCCTCTGGGTTCACAACTGATGTCATCAGTACCCCCGGGATGTGCGGGCCCCTAAGTGCCCTGGCAGGTACAGGGACTCAGTCCCAGGACGTGTGTTTCCCCTCTTTTGTCTTTTCTGCTCTGGAGAGCCTTGCCTGCTGTGTCACACAATCACATTCACACGATGTTGTGCACAATTCCAGGGATGCTCTTGTCCCAGGGAGATGGAGCAGAGGATCTCTGGGACTGAGTCACTACTTTCCGAGACAGATTTGTGACAACCCTGAACCAGGATTTCCGAGTCCTAAAGGCACATATGTTACACAGAGTTTTGAGTACCTCGCTGAACATTGAGTTTCCCTTTTCATTCCTAGGACAAGAGTTGTGTGTATGGGGGGATGCTTAGTATTTGGGGCCACATCTAGGATCACTTTATTGGTCTCTCTAAATCTATGTTCAGTTGTTACTCTTCAGTGCTCACTGGACTAGTGGTGCTGTGTTTGGCCCTGGGGTGTCTGTGTGTAAGGCTGACACCTAATAGGAACTTTGTACTATAGATTTCTCACATTTTATCAGATCCAGCTTCCTTAGAATGATTTCTGGGGCCTGTCAGCCAGGAATTTTGAGTGGAGGCTCGTTTTTCCTGAGGGGAGACACCCTGAGCTGAATGCTTCTAGGTTCCTGGTGGTTTCCTCCTCACTGCCAAGGGAATGGGCTGGGGATGGACCCTGACCTGCTCCTGTATGTCTCCTGACTGAGGATGCGGTGACCTTTACTCATGTGGCCATAACCCCAGGAGTGGATGTGCTTGGCCATATATGAGAGAAAGCTTTATAGGGACGTGATACTGGAGACCTATGAACATCTGCGGGCCATCAGTGATAGCTGCGTGGGAGTGTGTGCCAGGAGAGACCCATAAGGCATCTTGAGGACTGGACAGGGGCTGTGTGGCCATTATTCTGACAGCCAGGATGTTTGACAGCTGTGCATTTCGCTGTTTCTCTACATCCTTTCCTTTTCTCTGTTTTTGTTATTGGGCCACACCTCATGATGCTCAGGGGTTACCAAGGCCCTTCACTCAGGGATGACTTTAGGTGGACTTTGGGGTCAATCTGAGATTACAGGGCATTGAACCAGAACAACCACATGCCAGCGAAGCATCCTCCACATTGTACTGTCGCTCAAGCTCCTGTAAAAAGTTCCTTCCATTGCTAAATTAACTTCTTGTACTACCCTTCACTTCAGTGTGTTTGCTTTGGTTTTGTTTTGGTTGTCCTTCTGGCTCTGTGATGAAGGATCGCTCATAGCAGTGCTCAGGGGCCCTTGGGGGTGCTGTGGATTAACCTGGTCAGCAGCTTACGAGGCTGGTATCTTAACCTTTGTACTACTGCACCAGACCTGCAACTTCATTTATTACTTTTTTTTTGTTTTGACTTGGTTTGCGTGCTAGACCCGGTAATGCTCAGAGATTATGCCTGGTTATTATTGAGGAATTTCTCCCGAAAGTGCTCTGGAATCCATATGGATGCCAGGGATAAAACCTGTATGTGTGTATCAGGCACTTGCCCACCATGCTGGACTATCACTCCAGCCACTAGTCCATTTCTTTCTTAGAGCCTCACCCCATCAGTCTCTGCTCTATTTCACTGCTTGGGGTCACTTCCAATAGTTCATGGGAGACTTCAGAAGGACCCAAATTTCACTCTTGAAATGAAACTTGGGTCTTATGTCCCTGATATCCACCAATCTGGAGCATATGGAAAGTGGAGATTCTGTTCATGCCTTTTCTGTAATTTCACTTCTTTTATTAGGACACATGGAGTAGTCCTAGTAAGTTGTCACTTTTTTCCTTGTCACTAATCCGTACATTGTCTCTGTGGAAGCAGGGCATTCTGAGGTTGAGTCTGGGTTATCTTCTGGCTGGAAGGAGGAGCCCTGAGGTCGGGGAGGAGAAGCGTGTGTGTGTGGGTGTGTGTCTGAGTACGCTCCCTGGCTCGAGCCCTAGGCAGCGTGTGGGTGCGGAATGTGTGTGAAACGTTCTGCTGACCCTGGGAGCTTCAGGCTCCTGGATCCAGGTGTCTGTGCTCCCTCATGCTGCCATTCCCTCCCCAGGTCTCTCAATCACAGAATGATCCTCACTTTGCTTTCTTGGCTTTGTCACCTCATGTGTCAGGAGTGCAGAATCACGCAATGGTTTCTCAGTGCTCAGTCCCCCTGCCTTATCAGCCTGGCTGTACAGCCTGCAATGTCAAGTCTCTTTCCAGGCACAGCTGGATGCTCTGCGCTCACTGTCATGCTTAAATTTTTTTTTTCTTTTTGGGTCACATCCGGCGATGCTTTAGGGTTAGTCCCAGCTCTGTACTCGGGAATTGCTCCTGTCAGTGTTCAGGGGACAATAATGGATCCTGGGAATCAAACCCGGATCAGTCACGTGCAAGAGAAATGTCTTACCCACTGTGGTATCACTCCAGCCCTGTCATGTTATCTTTGCCATCGGATAATTAGCATGGCTTTTCATAATATCAACAAAATGATTTTGGTTTTGTTTTGGGCCTGAAATACTCAGCCGTTTTTCCTGGTTGTTCACAGGGGTTACTTTGGTGGTGCTCAGGGATCAGCCCCTGTCAGCCTCTTAGAAGGCAAATGCCCTACCTGCTGTTTTCTTCTACCCACTAAGGAATATAGTTGACTTTATGTTTAAATATTGAATGAGGGGGCACATAACAAAGCTAAATGGAGCTGGATAGATAGTACACACAAGTGTGCTTCCCTTGCACAGAGCCAACCCAGGTTGAATCTGGACATCACATATGTTCCCCCAGTCATCACAGGGTCTGGTCAAAAATGAAAACTCAGAAAGCTAATTTGGGGATTGCCAAGCTACTCACAGCGATTCCCTCAATGGACTTCCCTTTGCTGTGGGCCTCTGTGGACTGCGAGAACCATGGAGATGTTCTCTACCTGCTCAACCTCATCTGTTTATGTTCCATTTAATAAATTCTTTTTTTTTCTTTTTGGTTCACACGTGGCAATGCACAGGGGTTACTCCTGGCTCTGCACTCAGGAATTACTCCTGGTAGTGCTCAGGGGATCATATGTGATGCTGGGAATCAAATACGTGTTGGCTGGTTGCAAGGCAAACACCCTACCCACTGTGCTATCGCTCAAGCCCCACATTCAATGAATTCTTACATTGCATTTTTGTTTAATTTCAGAACCTAACCCTGGTATGTGTGGTTGAAGAATCTGCCCTACCTGTTGTACTATCTTTTAGCGCATAACTTTATATTTTGTATGCATCCAATTTTGTTTTGTTTTGTTTCATTTTTCGGCCATGCTGTGATATTAGGGGTGACTCTGGGTTCTGCACTCACATATCACTCTTGGTGTTTGCTTGGGGGATCATATGGGATCCGGGGATTGAATTGGACCAGTTGCATGCAAGGCAACAAAAGTGAAGATTGTGTTCTTTGCGTACTTTCAGTAACTTGGCTGGCTATATCAGGGACATATGGGCTAGGCCTCTCGCCTTTTCATTGTCACTAGTCTCTACATTGATTCTGTGGGGGAAGGGTATTCTAGGGTGAAGCCAGCTGTAATCCCCTGGCTGGTAGGAGGAGCCCTGAGGCCGGGGAGGAGCGGTGTGTATGCAGCTGAGTGTCTGAGGACCCTCCCAGGCTCGAGCCCCAGGCATCGTGGGTGTGCCCTGAGTGTGTGTGAAACATGCTGCTGACCCCAGGGGGCCTCGGGCTCCAAGATGCAGGCATCTGTGCTGTACTCACACGGCCCTTCGATCCCCTAGGGTGATCTGGTGCTTTGCTTTCTTGGCTTGTTCCATTCTTCTTCATTAGTCATGTGGGTCCTTTGTACCCCTTTCTCTTAATAAGCCTGGCTCCACAGCCTGTATTGCTGGGGTGCCCTTTTCAGGAGTAGCAGAACCACCTTGCACCCCGCCCTCTCTGTCACTAAGCTTGTCTTTACCCTCAGATCATTTGCATTTTTTGAGTATACGAATATATTTTGTTTTGTTTTGGTTTGGGGTCTGATGTTCCCGAAGGGTTTATTCCTGGCGGTCCTCAGGGGTTCCTTTCGGCAGTGCTCAGAATCATGCCCCTGTCAGCCTTATGCAAGGCAGATGCCCTACCTGCTATTCTCTCTCTGACCCATTATGAAATGTTCTTTTTCTTTTATGTTAAAAAGTCAATGAGTGAGCCCTTAATAAAGCTAGATTGTGCTGAAGTCATAGTATAGTGGGGAAGGTGCTTGCCTTGCACTGGGTTAGATTCACAGTATGCTATATGATCCCCAGATATCCCTGGGTCTAGTCAAATAGAAAACCCAAAAGGGTAGTGTGTGATTGCGAAGCTCCTCCCGGCGATACTCCCAAAGCATCTTCCCTTTGATCTGGGTCTGTTGGACTGTGAGAACCACAGAGATGTCATCCACCTGCTCAGCCTGTTCACCCAGGGTCGTTCGACTAATTCTTACCTGACTTGCTGTGATTTATTTCAGAACTCAAACCACAGCTTCAGGATTTGGCATAGCTATAATCTGACTTGGAAAGAGAGTCACTGAATAGGCCTGAGCTGGGAAGATTCACACATTCTAAAATGAATATCATTTTCAGCAGTTTATTCCAAGCTTATCTCAATTCTCCTGATTCTCTTTCCATGAATCTCCTTCATTTCTCTTGGACTCTCCCTCTCAAATTCTCTCTTGATTTTTCCTTTGTCCACTCTTACAGCGTTAGTTATCTCCCAAATCATCAGGGGTTTGGGGTAGTAATTACACATAGCCAAGGTCATACAATCAATGGATGTATGGTCCCTCTCTTGGGGGAAGCTTCTTCTAGGACAAACTTTTTCAGCACAAGGACCAACCTAAAGGCGAAATGCCATCTTTGGGTGTGTTTTTCCTTCCCTTAGTCCAGTAACCATAAAAACATTCATCTTAATTCTACTCTTTAATAATATTAGTAATTTTGTATGGACACAGTAATAGATACATAAAGCTGGGGACATCTTACTATAGATCTCAGACTACGGTGCTCAGGCAAGATTAGTCTGGCCCATTTCAATGACAGAGTACCTCACATCTATCCCTGGGTCCATCCAGTCCCTCATCGTGACACTGCCTTTGGGGTGCTAGGAACTAAGGGCAACTGAGGCTTAGATTGAGAAAGCAGATATCCAGGTATGAGGTATTATTTGGAGTCAATTAACTCCCAAGTTACAAAGTCAGAGTATTAACTATATTCCTATGTCTATACGAAAAGGACATTGCTCTAAAGTAACTATGCAAAGGACATAAGGAGAAGAGAAAAGCAGTTTTTCACTCAGATTTCTGAGGATTCAGACCTTACAAATTAACAGAGTCTGATTAGGAGAAAAAGGTGACAGGCCAGTTGGGAAACCAAATCACAGGGAAGGAAGTTACAGAGAAGCACAGAAGAATGGGAGTGCCTCAGGAGCACTGTGGTAAACCTAAGCTCCCTGTGGCAAGGGAGGAAGGACATAGCAATGTTAAACCTAAAGTGTTTAGAGCTATATTCCAAGAAACAGATGGATGGGAGTGCCTCAGGAGCATTGTGATGGGTGTAATCCAATAAACCTAAACTCCCTGTGACAAGGGAGAATGGACATCCCGATGTTAAACCTAGAATGTTTAGAGTTATATTTCCAACAGAATAGTGTAGTAGTTGGTCTGGAGTGATAGCACAGTGGGTAGGGCATTTGCCTTGCACGTGGCCTTTGAGGCTGCCCTGAGTTCGATTCCTCTGCCCCTCTAGGAGAGCCTGGCAAGCTCCCAAGAGTATCTCGCCCGCTGGGCAAAGTCTGGCAAGCTCCCCGTGGCGTATTATATATGCCAAAGACAGTAACAACAAGTCTCAGGATGGAGACATTATTGGGCCTGCTCGAGCAAATCAACGAACAATGGGAGGACAGTGTGGTAGTGGGAAGATAAGGGAAGTTGAAGATAGGGACAAATCTCTAATGAACTCCAAAATTTGGAGTATTTGTTCACACCAGCTTGCAGGCTGTTCTGCTAGCCAAAGCAGCAGTCTCCCAAGAGAAGCACAGTCTGTTGGTTAGAAAAAAGCATATCCTGATGCACCTGTCCTTTTCATAAGCACCCACAAAATTAACTTCACCAGACCCACATCCTGGTACCCCATAAATTTATATAAGCATAGGGATGCAAGCATAGTTACCGAAGCAAAGAAAAGCGAATGCAGAAATAAATCATCTATTGATGTTTACTACCTCACTTTGGGGGGACCCTTACCTATTGTTCCTATTTGCACACTGTTATGATCTGGCACCCTAGTGGAGTGGTTACAAGAAATTGAGTATGTTTATGGAATAATTCTGCTAAGAAGCAAACTTGTAAACTAAATTTCATATTTTTACTGTAACAAATACCAAATCATCATAGCCAAACAATAGATCTACATGTCTGAAAAAAAGGTTTTCTTCTCCTGCACAACTGCTATATAGTTGTTCTTGCTTACTGGTTCAAATTTTGAAGAATTACAGCTTAATAAATCATCAAGTACTAAAATATTAAAGACTATTTAGCTGCACAGCAATTAAGGGACTTTCCGTTCATTTTTCTGATCCATGTAGAATCACGGCCATTGAGCACTGTTTGAAGAGTTGCTACGCACAGATCTCAAGGAATAACTGGAGAGCACCCTTTGCTCTGAACACACACAAATACACACAAAGGAATTTTTGCTTACACAAATATCTTCCCAGTCATCACCAATCCCCGATTCCCCTTCTGGGCTACCCCTGACCCCTTTCTGAGCCACGCGATTCACTTAGTTTCTAGCTTCTCCTATCATTGTGAAAATAAACAGTTGAAGCTACCCCAGACCTGGACTTTCAGTGCGATAGAAATGAACGTGGGGACTCAAAGAGATGGTCTGGGTGGCTGTTTGCAAAGTATCTTTGTGAATTTTATTCCCTTCGTCAAAAAAAAAGACTTCTGATCGACAGACTATCTGTTCAGTTGGTCAATCTCCATTTATCGCAGACCTGGCAAACAACAGATGTCCTGATCACCTGATCCTATCCCAAAAAAACGGGAAAAATGAATCTTCTGACCAGGCAAGTACCTGGTCAGGAATATTTGAAGCCTGGCCCTTTAAGGCTCTGGGCGCACTTCCGATGACGTCACAGTGTCCGGACCCTCTTTCCCTGCGCGTCTTGGAAGTCTGGCGGAAGTGCTGGCGGCCGGCTTTGGTGCGGCAGGTGAGGAGCGGGTGAGGGGGCACCCAGGGGGGCAGCGGGGTCTGGGAAGGTCGGTTTCCAGCCGGCCGCCCGGTGGTCGCTCTGAGCGCCTGAACGTCCTGGGTCTCCGCCTTGTGGGCGGCGGGGTCGCTCCGTGGCGGTGGCCCGGGGTGGCGGCCCCTCACCCGGGACGCACCGAGAGCTGATGCCGAAAGCAGCAGCTTTTAAATCTTATTAAAAATTGATTTTGAGGGAAACAAGGGCGTTGTTACTGAGGGGGACTTACTTAGAAAGATGCGTAGGGGAGGATCCCGGCCTCCCACAGCGTCCCGGTACCAGCCTGGAGTGAGCCCAGAGCAGGGGCCAGAGATGGGGTGGGTGGGGGGAGGGGCAGGGCACATTTCTGTGCTTGGGGCTCAAAAGCATTTGGCAGATCCTTTGATCTTCACTTGTTCCTTGTGCATTCAGTGGGTTCTGGGAGTACAGGGAGGTGGGGAGCTTCTCTTTACTTTTTCTTTTTTTTAATTTTTGCTTTTTGGATCACACCCAGCGATGCACGTGGGTTCCTCCTGGCTCTCCGTTCAGCAAGCACTCCTAGTGGTGCCAGGAACCATGAGAAATGCCCAGAATTAAACCCAGGTTTCCTGCCCTTGAAACAAATGCTCTTTTGTTTATGCTGTCACTCAGGCCACGAGGTGCAGAGATTTAAGGCAACTCAGGGCTCAGAGGAGGGGGATGAGCAGGGGGTGCATCAGGACTGTGCTGTGCCATAGCGGGTCTTGTAAGCAAGTGTGCAATCTCAGCAGGAAGTAGCTCGGAGATTTGTAGAGTGTGCCCTAACCCCTCTAGTAATGAAAGTTCGCATCAATATCGGGCACACCACTTTATTCATTTAAATGAACTAATTATTTGGTCTGGAGGAGTAGAACTGCAAGACTCAGTTACTTCTCCTCCCTCTGCACTCAGGGGTCATTTCTGGCTGGGCTCAGGGAACCATATGGGATGCCAGGATTCAAACTTGGTTTGACCGAATGCAAGACAAGCACCTCACCTGCTATACGATCTCTCCAATCCCTTTATAATTTATTTTATTGTAGTTTTTGGGCCACAACACCACTCAGTGCTCAGGGATTACTCTTGATTCTCAGCTCAGGTATCATTTTTAACAGTGCTGGGGTGGGTGAGCGTATGCACTGTTGCATATTGACCCTGGTTTAGCTGCTTGAAAGAAAAGCACCCTATCAACTTACTATCTTTGCTAACCCTGTATGATTATATTTCCTCAAAAAAGAATTTCTGCCTCACCAGTCAAGATTCCAAGCATCCCTCACTGTCCATCTCTCCCACACCAGGGGCGTGCCCTGCTGTTGAAGTGAGTACTTGCAGAAAGGGGTTTTCCAGGGACCAGCTGCAATAGGTTTTAAATGTCTCACTCTTAGGTGCTGGTCAGTAGTATAGTCAGGAGGGCGTTTGTCTTTCTTGCAGTGACCAGGTTATCCCCGACATGCCATAGAGTCCCCTGAGCATCACTAGGTATGGCCGCAACCCTCCCACTCCAGAATTTGACTTGACACACGAGCATTCTTTGAACTTCTTTTTGAGTGTTGGGGTATTTCTCCTGTCTTTTCCTCCCCTGTTTGCTACAAACTTGGAGATAGTCAGAGTCTGCCCCCCGATCTCTGTGTGTCTGGGATGCAGGGGGAGCCATGCCATGTCCCCCAAAGGTAAAGCAGGTGCTTTGCTCGCTGAGCTCCCCTCCCTGGGTCTATCTCACTACTTGGGGAGCAGATGAGGTGAGATTTTGGACCATACCTGGCAGTGCTTGAGTTCTGTGCCCTGCCAGGGGAATAGTGGATAAGGGGTACCAGGGAAGGCCCTCTGGGCTTTCAGTTGGACAGTGTCTGCTTCAGTCTGCTGTGTTCCCTCTTACTCCTCTGTTCATACCTTAATTGGAAGTTCTTAGATATGAACATTCTTGAGTCCTTTGAACAAGAGGCTGTTAGGAGGAAAGGAAGGAGTTGGAGGCTCTGAGCGAAATTATAGACTTTAAAATTTCATTTGGGATAAATGCAATTTTTCTTCTTTTTTTTCCGCTTTTTGGGTCACACTGGTGATACTCAAGGGTTGTTATCCTGGCTCTGCACTAAGCCTCTGCAGTCAGGAATCACTCCTGGCGGTGCTCGGGGAACCATATGGGATGCCAGGGACCAAACCCAGGTCAGTCATGTGCAAATCAAATGCCCTGACCGCTGTACTGTCACTCCAGCCCCAAGTGTAATTTTTCATCCCTTTCTTATTTTATAAAATCACGTACCCATAGGAGTAAAATCATACAGTCTGAAAACCATGGTACTGGAGCAATAGCACAGTGGGTACGGCGTTTGCATTGCATGCAACCAACTTGGGTTCGATTTCCAGCATACCATATGGTCCCCTGAGCACCACCAGGGGTAATTCCTGAGTGCAGAGCCAGGAGTAACCCCTGCACATAGCCAGGTGTGGCCTAAAATCAAAACACAAAAGCAAAAAAACTAACAAAAAATATAGTCTGAAAACCTGGCCTGTAAGCTCTGAGCACTTCTGGGTGTGGTCCCAAAACAAAACAAAAAACTGAAAGGACTGACCCTTGCGAATATATTATTAGATTTCACACCTCTGCTGTTGGGAGATAAATTCCTCATTGTCTTTATTTGGGCAGGAGGGGGATTGGCTGTGCGGGCTTTTGCCAAACCCAGCAGTGCTCTGGGATCACTCCTTGGTGATTCAGAATGTGAAGTTGAGTCTGTCGCCTGCATGACAAGTGCTCTGCCATTCACTGTGTGCTCTTTCTGGCCCCTGTAAGCCTTTGAAATTGCAGTTAGTACTTCTGGCTCAGCTGTGCACCGGGAGGCCCCAGGTGGCAGCAGCCCTGCCTGGACCTCTACCAGCTGGGCCTCATCCCTGTTTTCTGTCTGTATCCTTCTCATAAGATTCACAGTACTTACATAGACTTTGAATTCCTGGGGTCAGTGGTAAGCCAGGATTGCAGGCCCTGGCTTTGCAAGCAGCCTGTGACACGATACAATCTCCTGCACAATGCAGGATTCCTCAGGCACCACGTGGGTGAGCCCAAAGATCTGCCACCTTTGGCTCCAAAACCCAAGTCTGACCTGCATTCTCCAAAACTGACTGATGGAGGTTGACTCATGAACAAAAACTTTTTTTTTTCTGATCATACCCTGTGCTTGCTGCTTTTGGTACCCTGTGTGGTGCCAGGGACTGAACCCAGGTCAGCTGTGTACAAGGCCCATACCCTACCAGAATGTAGTTCTGGCACCTAAATTTATTTTTGGTTGGCCACACCCGGCGGAGTTTACCGCTGGCTCTGTTGTCATTGATCGCTCTAGGCTTGGGGATCCTTTGAGGTGATGGGGATTTAACCCTTGTTACCTGTGTGTCAGACAAGCACCTTGTGATCTGTGCTATCTCTGTAGCCATCATTAAAATGCTTTTATGCTGGGTAGAGTCCAGAAAGTTGTGTTCTTTTTTCCAATTATCTACACAATTCACTTTTTACTTGTGTGTTTTTGTTTTTGGGCCACAGCCAGCAGTGCTCTGGGTACTGGAGTAACCTGACTCTGCACTCAGGAGTCACTCCAGGTGGGCTTGAGGGATCCTATGGGATGTGGGGGATTAAACCAGAGTCAGCTGCGTTCAAGGCAGTTGCCCTCCCCAATATGCTGTTGCTCTGGCCTGGGGCCTAATTCTTCTCTGTTACACTATATATCTGTTTAGATATCATAACATTTTCAGTTCAAGTGGAACTACGACCCGTGAGATATGAGAGCAGGTCAGCTGCTTGCCCTGCCCTCCCTGAGACAATTTCAGACTCCAAAGCAGAAACTTCTGGTCAGGGCCCTGGGGTTTTTGCACCTCTCATGGTCACTGATCTTTGCATGGAGCTTCCTGCTGATTCTCGGGAATTATAGGTGGGAGAAGATGATGTTGTGCCGTCTGACACACCGTCCACAGGGAGGAGGAAAGTGACAAATGATACGATGCAGGGAGGAGCGCCTAGGCCTTCAGGGCTGACTGTCTCTAGAGTTGTTTCAGGAAGGAGCACTGGCTCTACTTGTGTAAACTCATGAAAGCGGCACTGCACACTGCAATGGTGGCTCAATCTCTTCCACCGCTGGCATTTGGTAGTCTCACCCTTCTTCCCCCACCCCTGGGAGGTCGATGGCAATGGGCAGGCAAAGGAAGAAACGAGGTCTAGACTGGTTGGTCTTAGTCACAATTTATTCCAATCCTCTCTCCATCCACATCAGTCTCTCTTCTCCGCCTCTGCCTCCGCTTCTTCCTCCCCCGTGCTACTTCATTCTCCTTCTCCATCCCCCTTCATCCTCCTTCTCTCGAGTCTGGATTCTGATCCCTCTTTCTCTTCTTTCTGCTCTCCTTCTCCTTCCTTCTGATCCCCCAGCCCACTCTTCCAGTACAGTTAAATCCCAAAGCATGAGGGGTTGGGGTAATCATTACACATAGGTTTAATCACAATCAGTAGGGGTAGAATTCTTTCCCTCTTTCCCTGGGGACATCCACTCCTAGGACAGATCCTCATTATCAGATCAATCCACCCTAGAGTAGATTCTCCTGGGTGTGTTTCTCCTCTCCTTGTCTAGCAAACATATATGCATGTATAATATAAATCATTTTGTATGGATACAGTAAAAAAATATCTTAAACTTATAGAATTGCCCTCCTAGTGGCATCTCGATCTCGGACTGCAGTGCTCAGGCCAGATAGTCTTTCCCACCCCTAGCAGGATCCTAGGCTCATCATTACTTTTGGATCAATCACAATCACAACAATTACAACCATCCTGTTATTCGTCGATTGCCTGGAGCAGGCCCCAGTAACGTCTCCTTTATCCTAGCCCTGAGATTTTTGAAAAAAGTGCCATATTCAAGGTTCTTTCAGAGTTAGGAGAATGAGACCCTTCATTGTTACTGGTATTTGGCATATTGGGTATGCCACGGGGAGTTTGCCAGATTCTGCCGTGTGGGCAGGTTACATTCAGTAGCCTGCCAGTTTTGGATCATGATGGCATATGCATATGATCAAACTCTTAAGAATCGTGGCACTTTGGCCTGGCCCATTTCCATGCCAGGGTAGCTCACCACTTGCCCTGGGTCCATTCAGTCCCTCGTCAGGACCCTGCTTTTGGGGTGTTAGGAACTAAGGGCAACTGAGGCTTAAGTCGAGAAAGCAGATGCCCGGGAGTGAATAATATTCAAAGCCAATCAAATCCTAAGTTACAAAGCATAATATTAACGGTCTTCCTGTATCTATACAAAAAGGGCATTGCTTTAAAGTAAACTGTTCATAAGGTATAAAGAGATGAGAAAGGCAATATTACACTCATAAAATAATGGATTTCTGAGGACTCTGACATTACAAATTAACAGAGTCTGATTAGGGGGGAAGCTGATTAACTGGGTGGGGAGGAGAGCATCTGCAAGACTGTTTACAGATAAATACAATGGAATGGAAGTGCCTCAGGAGCACTGTGATGGGTGTAACCAGATAAAGCTAAGCTTTTTGTGGAAGAAGGACAAAGCAATGTCATCCTACACTACTTTTTTTTTTCTTTTTTTTTTTTTTTTGCTTTTTGGGTCACACTCTGCGATGCACAGGAGTTACTTCTGGTTCATGCACGCAGGAATTACTCCTGGTGGTGCTCGCGGGACCATATGGGTCGCTGGGAATCAACCTAGGTCGGCTGCATGCAAGGCAAATGCCCCACCCGCTGTGCTATTGCTCCAGCCCCAGGCTCTACTCTTTTTAAGACTGCTTTTGTCCTTGTTTATTTGTTTTTTTGTATTTGGGTTTAGATCATACTCCACTAAGGAGTAGTCCCAGCTCAGTGCTCAAGATTCACCCCTGCCAGGTCTCGTACTCTGTGTGGTACCTCAGATCCAAGACTGACTTCTTTAGCTTTGTTCTGTTTGGGAAGGTTGGGGACCACACTTAGTGATCTTGGGGTTTCTTCTTGCTCTTTACTCCAGCATTTCCCTGGCAGTGCTTGGGGGACCATATGGGATGCAAGGTTTACCAGCCCTAATCGCTCTTCTTTCAGATTTATTTTTGTGCAACAGTGGAGGTGCTCAGGGCTTCCTCTTGCTCTCTGCTCTGGATTCATCCCTAACAGGCATTGGAGCCCCTGGGCCACATGGCCCCATATGTGCCCTATCAGGCACAGTGATTCAGGAACCCGGACATGTGTTTCCTCTGTTTTATCGTTTCTGCCTTTGGAGAGCCTCATCTGATCAGTCACACAGTCTCATGTTCAGTCGCTGCTTTGTGTGCGGTTCTGGGCATGTGCCAGTACCAGGGAGATGGAGCAGAGGATCTTTGGGGCTGGCAGAAATGTTAGAGGTCAGGTCACTTTTGCCTGCTTTGAGAGGAATTTGGGGCAGCCCTGAACTTGAATTCATAGTCCCCTAGGCACAAATGTCCACACACAACTTTGAGTTGCTTGCTGGGCATTGAGTGTTTCCTTCTCATCCCTAGTGATTATGGGCCCTGGGGATCAGGTTTTTTGTGTACAGTGTTTAGGTCCAAGCCCATCATTGCTTTTTTAAAGGATTTTTTTAAGTTTTACTTTATTTTTTAAAGTAGTTCACAATATTTGATTCCATTTAATATTCGAGCCCCAATCCCACCACCATTACACATTCCCACGACCATATTTTGGATATTTCCATCCTGTACCCCAACCCCTGCCCCAAAGCAGAAACAAAATTATTTTCTATTGTTTCTTACGAATAAACCACTGAAAATGCACAAAAAAAAAAAACTTTTGTTAGAGGAGAGTGTGTAAAGATTGTTGTATTTCACCCAGAGGCCATTAAGCCTTTTTATAAGCTATTACTAATATGTTGTTAAAGCTTGAGTCTTGTGTGCGTCTCTCTCTCTCTCTCTCTCTCTCTAGAGAGAGAGAGAGAGAGATACAGACAAACACACATATCTGTAAAAATATATTTCCCTCTAAGATTGGTTGCCTTCTACTTTAAAACCACTTCAAATTTGGTACGCTACTCTTGGAGTATGAGTGGTGTGAGGTATGAGATGTCGTGTTCGTGGCGTGCAAGGCAAGCATCCAAACCACTAGCCTGATACTCTCAGTTTAACATCATGTTTCTGAAACTGCCTCCTGGGGTTTTCCTTGTAGCTGATAGTCCACTTCTTGTGTGTTGTCAAGTGGTAGAGCGTTGGCTGGACTGTGCTCTCTGATATTCTTACCAGTCTTTGCTACTGTTCCAGTGTCTCCAGCTCTCTGGGTTTCTACTAGGTCAGTTCGTCTCTGAATCCCCAAGGCTGGCTTCAGAGTCGTTGCTTTCAGCCCCATCTTGATTAATTACTTCCCCAAGATACTCATTGTCTCATACCCCACCAGCTACCTACCTTCAGAATTTGATTTCTTTTGACCTGAGAAATCTCATGGCATAGAGCAATAATTGGAATCCTTCTCTGGTGTTCTACGTGGAAGCAGCCAGACCTGGTGGAATGTATCTTTCTGCACACTGTGATAAAGGCTTAAGTGAGCAGTTTTGCCCTCTTCCCCATGGGGATGCTCAGACAGGTACACTGTCTTCTGAGGGTGATGAAAATGGCAAGAGTATGCTTCTGACAAAGTCTTCCCCTAGGAAAAAATCCTTGGCTGTTCAGCTCAGTCAGCGGACACAACCCCTCCATAGTGGGGCAGCCTCTGGTCTGTGGGAGAGGAATACTGTTTATAATGTGTCTCTCACACTGACAGGCCCACAGGCAGTCATTTTGAACTGAACCTGTCCATGTGTAAGGAATTTGGGGGAGCCTTCACATGTTCTCAGCACCATCACATTCCTTTAGAAACCCACAGTACTCAGAATTCCCAGGAATGTCATCACTGAGGACAAACTCTTGAATCTAGTGCCACCCCAGCGGGACTATGTGAATATCCACACAGGAGAGAAACCGCTTAAGTGTAAGGACTGTGGGAAGACCTTCGTTGGATCCTCATACCTTATTCACAGGAGATTTCATACTGGGGAGTCCGTATGCCTGTAAGGAATGTGTCGAGGCCTTTATCTGACTCAACACCTTAGTATGCACAGGAAAAGTCACACTGGAGAGAAACCATATTCTTGTATGGAGTGGGAAGTCTTTGCTTGTTCCACAAGCCTGAGTGCACAGGAAAACTCACACTGGAGAGATAACTTATATGTGTGAGCAATGTGGGAAGGCTTTTGCTTATCCCTGAAGTCTTAGTTTTCACAAAATTCGTATCAGAGAAGACCCTTATGTATGTGAGGTAGGCGGGAAGACCTTTCATTTCTTCTCAGTTTCTTTCTGAGCATAGGGAAGTTCATACAGGAATGAAACATTATTCATGTCACGACTGTGGGATGGTCTTCACTTTCTTTTTTTTTCCTTATTGGGTCATTCCTAGCTCTGTAATCAGGAGTTACTCCTGGTGGTTTTCAGAGGACCATATAAGATGCTGGGATTCGGACACGGGTCAGCTACATGCAAGGCAAACGCCATACCCGCTGTGCTATCGCTGCAGTCTGGGTCTTCACTTTATACTCAAACTTTTTAGTCCATAAAAAAACCCACTCTACAGTGAATCCATATATATATAAGGAGTGTGGAAAAGCCTTTGCTTATTCTGCAAGCCTTTTGAGGTACAGAACATTTCGTACTGGAGACAATCCTTATGTTTGTAAAGACTTTGGAAATGGCTTCACTTCCCCTTAACTCCTTATTGAACATAGGAAAATTCATACTTGAAAAAGCACATATTAGATCTTAACTCAATCCACAAGCTTTGCTTTGTGTAAAAGGCATTTATCCAGGATTGAGGCCTTTCATATGTAAGGTCTGCAGGATAATTTTCAATCAATTAGCACAACTTTCTTAACAGGAAAATTCACATTGGAGAGAAACCTCATAAGTGTAAGGAATGCGAGAAAGTTTTCAATTTGTCCTCAGTCTTTCCTACGCACATGAAAAGTCATTTTAGAGTGAAACCTTATGTATGCCAGGAGTGCGGAAAGGAAAGGCCTTTACTGGGTCTGCAGGCCTTACTATGTATAGATGAATTCACACTGGGGAGAAACTATATACATACACACACACATATGTAAGAACATGGGAAGTCCATCATCCATCATTTAAAGGCACCTGCAGCCTTTTAAGGCATAAGAGAATTACTACTGCAAAAAATCTGTGGGTAAGGAATATAGGAAGGCTTTCGTGTTCCCCTCAAGCCTTAGTAAATATAAAAGTTATGTTGGATCAATCAATTCCCTAATAACAATGGCCAGGGTCAGAACATGGCCCTTAGGTAAAACAGTTTTAGTTTCGACAAGTGGGTGGGGGATTGCTACAAAAGTACAGTCCAGAAGGAAATAATCCTGGTGCGTGTGAAAACTTCCTGTGACATTAGTACCATAAGGGAAAGGTACTTGCTGATTATCACTTGGACCATGGGTATGACAGAGTCCTGGCAGTTGGACTTCACATTCTGTTAACTGGTAAATAATGAGTCTTAGTGATAGATCAAGGTGGACGGAATTAAATAAAACTTAAGTAGGTGGGGGCTATAGGATGGGAGATGCATGCTGAAAGTAGACTCTAGACCGAACATAATTGCCACTCAGTGCCTCTTTTGCAAACCACAGCACCCAAAAGGAGAGAGAACAAAAGGGAATGCAGGGTGGGTTGGGGGGTTGGAGGTGGGAGGGATACTGGGATTAGTTGTGGTGGAGAATGGGCACTGGTAAAGGGATGGGTTCTTGATCATTGTATACCTGAAACCCAGGCACAAAAATTTGTAAGTCTACAAATGTACCTCATGGTGTTTCACTAATAAAAATTAAAAAAAAAATAGGTGGGTGCTGGAGTAATAGCACAATGGATAGGGTATGCCCCCAAAAGCAATAAAAAACAAATACGTAGGTACAAAAATTATATTTTGCTGGGTATTGTCAAGGCTCACCATGGTTTCATTCGTCGCTGTGACTCTGGCTTGGCTCAGAGGTCCTGGTTTGGGGGGGATCATGGCAGAGATTAACCATGATGCTGCAGAGAACTTTTTGACCTCAGACAGCCAAACCTCCATTCTTCAGGCCCTTGTGTCTTAAGTTCTGGGTAGCCTCATCCCGCTGTGCTGTCCATATTTGGTGTCCAGGTCAGCCGCGTGCAAGGAAGCACTTCACTTGCTGTAGCATATCTGTACTCCTTGTATTCAGGTTTCCATTAGATTTACACAAACGTTGAGGATAAATGTTTTGAGATTTTTACTTTGGAAGCAGTAAAATACTAACAATCTAATATTCACCAGAATGGTAAACACCATGTAGATATGTGCAAAAGGCCAAGCCAGACTGCAGAGTGACCAGTTTGGTTTGCTGCCTGTTAGCCGCTCCTTTCTGGGGGTTTGTCAATATGCTGTGTTTTATATACTTTTGTTTTGGGGGAAACCTGACAGTTCTTAAGAGTTACTCCTGATGGTTCCCATTGCCACCATTGAGGAATGTCTGGGACTGAATTCAGGTTGACCGAGTTCAAGGCAGGTACCCAGTCTACCCTTCTGGCCACGTACTCTTTTTTTTTTTTCTTTTTGGGCCATACCCGGTGATGCATAAGGGTGACTTCTGGCTCTGCAATCAGAAAATACTCCTGGTGGTGCTCAGGGGACCATATGGGATGCTGGGAATTGAACCCAAGTCAGCTGCGTGCAAGGCAAATGCCCTACCTACTATGTTTTCACTGCAGCCCTGGCCACATACTCTTGGCTTGAAATCTTGTTTCGGAAACTGCCTCCTAGGATTTTCCTTGTAGGCAAGTGTCCACTGCTCTTGTGTTGTTAAGGGGTAGAAGCCTTTGCTTCTGTTCCAGTGTCTCTCCGGCTCTCAGGGTTGTTACTAGATCAGTTCCTCTCTGCATCTCCAGGGCTGGCAACAGAGTCACGACTAATACACGATTGGGGGACTTCTCCTTCTTCCAGATCTCCACTTTGTGACCCATCACTCTAGCCGCCACCTCTCCACTCCTTTATGTGAGCCGATTCCACTTGCAGTACACTTTTTTTTCCTTTTCTTTTTGGGTCACACCCAGCGATGTTCAGGGGTTACTCCTGGGTCTGCACTCAGGAATTACTCCTGGCAGTGCTTGGGGGGCCATAAAGGATGCTGGGGATTGAACCTCGGTCAGCTGCATGCAAGACAAATGTCCTGTCCACTGTGCTATCGCTCTGGCCCAGCCAGCAGTACACATTTACCTGCTTTGTTCTAGTGGTTTTCTGTGCACCTGATGTCTGGCCCTTTACGGCTGCTTGCAGAAGTGGAAGTGATATCCCAGCAGGTCTTTTAGGGTGCTTGCTTCAGACACTGGATCAGGTCTCCATTTGTCACACCTGTGAAGGGAGCAGTGGCTGTCCTGCGTTGAAAGGGGTCTGTGAGGGCTGCTTTTGTGGCAGGGCACAAGCGACCTCCCATTAGTGCCTGGCGCCTCCCCATCTCCTCACTGTGAGTAGAGTGGCAACGCCAGCTTGGGAGCACTTTCACGCTTCTCTTCCAGTCATTCCTGTGGCGCAGCGGTGACTTTTTGGGGACGCGGAGCTTTCATGAGTATAGCAGGGGCTGTACCGGGGCGCAGGGGTGGAGGGTGTGAGTGAGTGATCCTGGGGATCCACTGTGGCCACAATCTCCTCCAGCTCCGCAAATGGGCAGTGGCGGGTGGGCGTGGGTATGAGCGAGGTGGTTACAGAGAGGGGAGGGGAAGCGGGGGTGGTGTTGACCCTCCCATCACTGGGCTTCGCTGGGCCCTGTCCTGGATCCTTTGGCCCGACGTCATTGCTGTAGAAACTCCAGATGCACTTAGAGGACCAGAGCGATAGCACCGTGGTTAGGGCGTTTGCTTTGCATGTGGCCCACCCAAGTCCGATCTCCAAGCTCCACCAGGACAGATTCCCGAGCACAGAGACGAAGCTTTCTCTATTATTGTGTTGCTAGAAATGCCCTCCTTAAAATCTGTGAGCAGGTGTTTTAAATATTTAGTTGTTCCCTCATTACGTGTCTATACATTTAAGTGTGTGATTTCTTCCTGTTGTACGTATCCCTTGATGAAGAGAATATAGCCTTCGCTGTCCCTTCTAATATTTTTTAACCTGAAAGTAGTGTTGTTGGATACTCGTATGGCCACCCCAGCTTTTTGAGGGAGCTGTTTGCTTGCAGGATTCTTTTCTATCCTTTCACTTTGAGTCTGTATTTGCTCTGACTTTTGATATGAGTTTCTTGTAAGCAGCAGAATGTTGGGTTCTGTTTCTGAATCCATTTTGCCACTCTATGTCTCTAAATTGGTGAATTTAGACGGTTGACGTTGAGAGAGATTATTGTTATGGAGTTTTGCATCATATTTTTGTAGGGGTCTGTAGTGCTTGTAGGGTTTGTCTTGTCTTATAGTAGCCCCTTTAGGCCTTCTTTGAGGTTTGGTTTTGAATCTATGAAGTTCCTGAGCTGCTGTTTATCTAGAAAATAGTGTACCATTCCTTCAAGTTTGAGTGAGAGTTTAGCCGGATAGAGTATTCTTGGTGAAGTATTCATTTCAGTGAGTTTTTTCACTATATCCTGCCATTGCCTTTGCACTTGGAGGGTTTCCTCTGATCTGTGAAGCTAACGGGTGCTTCTTTGTGTGTGATTTCCTTCTTTGACCTTGCTGCTTGCAGTATTGTGTCTCAATAGGCAGCATCGATCATTCTAACTATGATATGTCTTGGAGTGTTTTTGTTAGGGTCTCTTTTAGCTGGCACCATTTGGGCTCCTTGAATCTGCATAGCTGCATTGTCGAGCTCTGGGAATTTTTCAGGAATGATTTGTTTCACCGTGACTTTTTCATTGGGATTGTTTCCCTCAGCTTCTGGTACTCCAATGATTCTAATGTTGTTGCTCTTGGAATCATCTCCTAAGACTGTGATTCGCTCTCGAGCTATTTTGAGGTCTCTTGCCATTGTTGTTGCCAGTTAGCTTGGTGCAGCTGTTCTTCCAGCTCACTGATTCTGTCTTCTGATTCTGTGGTCATTCTATTGTTGAGGGCACAACTGAGTTTTTTATTTCATCTAACGGAATCTTTAATTTGTGACATTTCTGTGCGTAACTTTCCAATTTCTGCTCTCATTTCTTCCTGGATTTTCTCGATTGTCCCATCCATTGTATCTTTCATGTCCTCCTTCAATTTATTGGATATCTGTCTGACTGTTTCATTGAGTTCTTTGAACATCTTCATGACTTTATATCTGAATTCTTTGTCAGAGAATTTCCTTAGGTGAGTACCACCTACTGAGGTTTCTGGTCTCTTTTCATCGTCCTCCCCACATGGTGAGGATTTGTGTTGTTTCATCATTTTGGTGAATGGGTATGGGAATTGTGATGTTACTCTAGATTTCTTGGTGTGATTAACTAACTGCATCCGTGTGAGCATTGGCCTGCCTAAAATTAGACCAGGACCACTCCTACCAAAGTGACGCCCACTTCTGAAGAGGCCACTCCCCCACGGGAATGTGGTATGTATGGGGAGGGGTAAAGGTTGGGTGGAGGAGAAGACGGGCACAGAGTTGGGGATGAAGAGGAAGAGGAAGAAGCTCAGGGCTGCTTTTGTTCTAGGGTCCTAGAGGACGCCTGGGGCGCTTGCACAGAGAAAGCCAAATCCCAGGTTCGAGTACTGGCGGATAAACTGACCTGGGTGGGGAAGAAGACTGTCACAGCTTTGGGGACAAAGAGGAAGAGGCTTATTTAAATTTTTTTAAAAATGAAAACTTGCCTTCTTGTGGCAGATGAGGTTCAATCCTAGGCATTTCTGATGGTCCCCAGAACCTCGCAGGCCCACACCAAACCCCCATAAAAATGAAAAATCCTCAGCAGTGGGGCTGGAGCGAATGCACAGCGGTTAGGGCGTTTGCCTTGCACCTGGCCGACCTGGGTTCAATTTTCAGCATCCCGTATGGTTTCCTGAGTACCGCCAGAAATAATTCCTGAGTGCAGAGTCAGGAGTAACCCCTGTACATTGCTGTGTGTGACCCAGAAAGCAAAAAAAAAAAAAAAAATCTCAGCAGATTTGGTGTGTTTAGAATTTCCAGGGAAGGAAATTGACTGCTGAGGCTCATTATTACCATTTTAAATAAAGTTCTTCCCACCCCACCCCAAGTTCCTCTGACGGCAGGTACCTTCACCCCAAACTTCTGGAGATGTTGGAGTTGGATCTGGCCCCTGCCACCCTCCTTATGGAAAACAGAGGACTTGGGACTTTCCATTTGTATATGAACCCCAAAGATCTCTTAGGGAGGGAGGAAGATATACTGTCAGAATTGTGGGGTGCGGAGGGATGGGATGATGGGGCTGGAGACCTCTAAGAACTGGTCGGTTTGAAGAGATCGTGCTGTGGGAATGCACAGTCGTCTTCTGTGCTCACTCTGGGTTCCGACTCAGGCACCATATAGGGTCACCTGAGCTGCCCTGAAAAATGTTGCGGCCGTCCACAGCCCACACCCTAAAATAATTAAGCCAGAGTCACTAGCTTATCAAGTCAGCTCTGGGGGCTATGGATACAGCTCCTCTGTACAGAAATATTTTTTTTCCTGCAGAAATTCTGAGGATCTGGGGAGCTATAGCAGCTCCTGAAGGCAGGTCAGGATCAGGAATATACATTTCTTAGAGAAAAGTCCCAGAGTAAGGACAGAGACGCCCCACAGCATCCTCTTGCGGTGGATTGGTGGAAGAGTTGTGGCCCGACCTCTCCTGCCTAAAGATTTCTAGCCCTTGGGGTCGCTTTCATGTTACCCTGCGGGTCACTAGGATCCAGCAGGCTGCCTCAGGGCATGGAGTGGTAGCCGAGCATCCAGGGCGCTTGCCTCGCATGGGGCAACCCGGGTGTCTGGATTGAACCCAGCAGAGTGGCAAGTGCTTTGCCCGCAGTAGAATCTCTCCCTCTAAGCCCCTTTTCCCAAACGGTTCCTGTCCTGGGCATCCCCATACCTTCGCGGTCTTCCTGTCTTCCGTGGAGGAAGGTGGTAGAAGCAAGACTCAGCTCGGTATCCCCAACTTTGGCATGAAGGAATCCTCCATGAAAGGTTTTTGTTTGTGTTTCTGGAACCACATTCTGTGATATTTTGGGGTCATTCCTTCCCCTGCATTGAAGAATCACTCCTGACGGTGCTCAGGGGGAATGTATGGGGTGCAGCGATAGAACCTGGATCGCACATAGAAGGCAAGTGCCCTACCGGTTCCATTTTCAGTGTTTGATCCATGGTCCTAGGCTACTCAGACCCATACTTTTATCTTATTATTATTTGGTTTCGAGCCACATGCAGTGGTACTCAGAGATTCCCTCTGTTTCTGTGCTCGGGGATCACTACTGGCGAGTCTCAAGGATACTCTGGGGTGCTAGGGATGGTACCCTACCCTCTAACGTATCTCTCTGATCCTCAAGGCAGAACTTTTGGGGATGGAGCCATAGCACAGCAGGTAGGGTGTTTGCCTTGCATGCGGCCAACCCAGATTCAATTCCCAGTATCCTATAATGGTCCCTCGAGCACTGCCAGGAGTAGTTCCTGAGCTTGGAGCCAGGAGTAACTCCTGTGCATTGCTGGATATGACCCAAAAAGAAAAAAAATGATTAAAGTAATTATCTCCTAATAACGTAGGAGAGCGCTAAGGGGCTGGAAAATACCGAACTCTTGGCAAAGCTGTTTTTTCGATGATGTTTTGATGATGAGCACACACGGCTCTCCTCCCTGGCCTCTTGGGAGTTAGTCATGGAATGACCCTGTGATTTGCTTTCTTAACGCTGTCTTTATTCTTCCTTAAAAAAAAATAAAAATGAAATAGGGGCTGGAGAGATAGAACAGCAGGTAGGGCGTTTGCCTTGCATGCGGCTGACTTGGGTTCAATTCCTAGCATCCCATTTTTATCCTTTGCCTCCCTCACAAGCACCCGAGTGGAGGAGAGGGGGCGACCATGATGCTTTCTGTTGGGAGGGCAACAGCAGTGCTCAAGAAATCGACGGGAGTCCCCACTGGCAATTCCTGGCCAATTGGGTGGCAGTTAATTGCAAAGTCTTGGGATGAGGTGCTGGAGGTCACCTGGGCTGTTAGATGCCAAACTTTGTTAATTTGTGTTTGGGCCACAGTAGTGCACAAAGGTTACTCCCAGCTGCATACTCAAGGGTCACTACTGCTAGGCCTGGGCAACCCAGTGGGCTGCCAGCAATCCCAGGCTGATCATGCCTTGTTTTGTTTTGGAGTGTGCTGATGGGGAGGGGCCACACCCAGTGATTCTCGGGTTACTCCTGAGTCTACACTCCTGCATTGCACCTGGCAGTGCCTGGGAGGCCATATGGGACGTTGGGGATTACCAGCCCTACCCACTGTCCCTGCATCCACTGTCCTGTTATTCCAGCCTGCTGTTTTGTTTTCTTTAGTATTTTTTGTGCCGTAGTGGAGTGTTTAGGATGTCCTCTTGGCTCTGTGCTGCGGATTCACCCCTGACAGGCATCAGGACCACCAGGGTGTAGTAGCCCTATACGCACCCTGGCAGCTACCATGATTCAGACACAAGTCATGTGTTTCCGGGTTTTTTTGTCTTTGATCTGGGGTGACTTGACAATTCAGCGACACAGGCTGTGCGTGGGTATTCTGTTGATGCCCTTTCATTAATTTGGCCCATTATGTCAGGGACACACGGGGTTCTCTTGTCACCTTTTCCTTGTCACCAATCCATGTCTCTGTCTCTGGGAGCAGGGCATTCCAGGTTGAAGCCTGCGGCCATCTCCTGGCTGGAAGGAGGAGCCTTGAGGACTGACAGTTGAGGAAGAATAACAACAGAGTCAAGAGAGCAAATCAAAGGGTCATTCCATGATGGACTGTCCAAGGTAGTGAAAGGCAGAGAGAGCACGGCACAGATGACTGGATCCAGGCGCCTGAGGCCCCAGGGGTCAGTGGCACATTTCACATGAGCTCAGGGCACCCACACACTGTCCAGGACCCGAGCCAGTGAGGGTCCCTGACAGTCACCTGCACACACGGCTCTCCTCCCTGGCCTCTTGGGAATTTGTCATGGAATGACCCTGTGATTTGCTTTCTTAACGCTGTCTTTATTCTTCCTTAAAAAAAAAAAAAAAAAACTAAAAATGAAATAGGGGCTGGAGAGATAGAACAGCGGGTAGGGCGTTTGCCTTGCATGCGGCCGACTTGGGTTCAATTCCTAGCATCCCATATGGCCCCTTGAGTACCTCCAAGAGTAACTCCTGACTTTATTAACCAGGAGTAACCACTGTGCATTGCCATGTGTAACCCAAAAAGCAAAAAAAAAAAGTTAAAAAAGAGCACTTCTCACTTCACTAATATTAAAGAGGAAAAAGAGTCTGAAACTTTTTGTTTTGGGAAGTAGTAAAAATCCCAATAATCTAGTAGTCATATAATACTATAAATCATTTAGGTTGTTGAAAAGGCTAAGTAAGGCCTTTTTACCAGGGAAGTTTGCTAACTGTGAATCAGTATATACCTCCATTCTAGGATGGGTCCTTATGCTCTTTCAGTAACATTTTTGATTTTGGAAGCACACCTGACACTTCTGGTGATGCTACGGCAACCATTTGGGGTGCCAGGGATGGAACTCAAGTAGACCAAGTTCAGTGCAAGTGCTAACCCACTGTATCAGTCACTCCTGGTCCATACTCTGGGTTTGAAATGTATTTCTGAATCCCCCCATCGAACTTTCCTTGCCGACGACTTTCCATTGCTCGTGTGTTGTCAGAGGTAGAGCATTAACGTGTAAAGTGCTCTCAGATGTCCTTCGCAGCCTTTCTTCCTCTTCCAGTTTATGTCCATCCCTCAGGTGGGCTGTGCTAGTTCCTCTCCAGGGCTGGCTTTTATCCCCATCTTGATTTATTACTTCCCTGAGAAACTCACTGTCCTGTTCTCCACCCACTCCCTACCTGCCTGTTTTACCCGGCTCAACCCTGTTTTAGTTTTCCTGATGGCCTTGTGGGTGAGAGCATTGACTCTACACTTGACTGACCAGTAAAGCATCAGGGGACTTCTTCTTTTTACCTGAGCTCCCAATCCAGCAGCTGCCTCTCCACTCTCTTATGCGAATCCATCCACCTCAAGCCACTGGTTCACCTGGGTGGGGATAATGGTTCTCTGCACATCTGGAGTCTGGCCCTTTAAGGCTGCTTGCAGGACTGGATGTGACATCACAGCAGGGCCTTCCTGGTGCTTCTCTTCCTCGAAACGGGGTCAGAGAGTCCTTGTTCACGTGGGTGAAGGACAAAGTGGGGCCCCAGTGAGGAAGCGGAACTCTGAAGGGTGATTTTGTCTTGCTGCAGGACGGACGGGGGTGGCCTCCCGTGAGCTCCCTGTGCCTCCCCGTCTCCACACTTTGCTGCGGGACCGCGCTAGCTCAAGGGGCCTCTCGCGCTTATTTTTCTTGTGTTCCCCGATATCCAGGCGGTTGCTGAGGTATGTTGGAGTCTTTTGGGGGGCGCGGAGCTTCTGGAGGTTCGTCGGGGGCTGTAGTGGGACGCGGGGTTCACAGTTGGGAGTACGTGATCCTGGGGAACTTCTGTGGCCACGGTCACCTTCAGCTCCGCATTGGGGCAGCCGCGGGTGGGTGCGGTGCTGAGCGCGGGGCTTGGGGGCCTTGGGATGCAGGACGGGCCGAGGTCGGGGTCTTGGCAGTCCAGACCCTCCAGCTGACTCATGGGACCTTGCCCAAGTTTCGCTGCTGTAGAATCTTCAGATTCACTTTGAGGGTTAGAGCCACAGCCCCCCCCCCCCCCCCACCTGCCCGCAATGGCAAGAGACCCTGTTGCCGTCCAGCTTTTTCATTGGCTACCCTCATGGTTCGGGCCTGGGCAGTGGATCTGCAGGTGGCCGGGTTTTGCCAGTGATACTTTTCTTTTGGAGGTATTTCTGGTCTGGGGAATGGGGTGCTCTGCATTCCCGGAGATACCCTAAGGGGTTTCTCTGGCTCTGGCCTCAGATGTTATTCCTGGCAGTGCTCTGGGGGCTGTGGGGATGCAGAGGATTGATTTGTGTCAGCAACGCCAGCATCCTAACAGGTTTACTGTATGTTGGAATAGGAATATCTGCTTCCTCACATCAAGTTGCAAAGTCCTGTCCAGACCACTGGCTATAGAGGTGAGTACTGGGAGTAAAGGGTCTGTGTGTGTGTGTGTGTGTGTGTGTGTGTGTGTGTGTGTGTGTGTGTGTACTAGGGTAAAATGTTTTGTAGATTTTTTTTTTTAAATTTGTTTATTTATTTGTTTTTTTGGGTCATGCAGGGGGCCCCGGTAACCACTCTCTGGCCCGCGGAGGTGGCCTGAGGATTGATCCGATGATGCAAGGAGGGACCAACCGAATGAACACGAGACACAAGAGACAGAGTACAGTTTAGAAACAGAGAGAAAAAGGGACAGGCTTTATTGAGGGATACAGGCTGTTTATATAGGGTCTGGGCAGCTCAGTCAGGAGCAGAAGCAATATAACCATATATGGTAAGGTCAGCAACAAGAGCTTTACCTAACATTCAAGGTAGACATTTGCGAATCAAAGGGTATTGTGGCAGTAGGTGCATCCTGAGCTTTACATTTTGTATATCAAAGGGTCTTAGGGAGTAGATGCATCCTGGAGGTTACTATAGATAAGGCCAGATAAGCTGTCAGCCTGGTGTGTGGCTATAGATCAGGAGATCAGGAAGTCCTGGGAGACTGTCACCAATGTCTGTCCCAAGCAGTTCCTAACATGGGAACCATGGCCAGGGTCTATGAGAGGGCTCTTGGCTTCCCACAGGGTCACAGCCGGGATGCAAGGGGTTACTCCTGGTTCTGCTCTCAACAATTACTCCTGAGGTGCTCAGGGGACCATATGGGATGCTGGAAATCGAACCCAAGTTGGCCACTTGCAAAGCAAACGCCCTACCAACTGTTCTAGCACTCCAGCCCCTGTTTATTTTTTAATAGAGAGGGGCTCCCCTAGGAAATTATAGCCCAGAATGTGGCTCTCTCAGGAGGACAGAAGGGGGTGCTGATGCATGGGATATCCTGACCTCCGAGTCCTAACTGGCTGGGCCTGTGAGAACCTTCTGTAGGATCAGGGAGGAGTCCCCAGATCAAGCCAGGGCCGACTTTTCTCTCTTGATGCCAAGCCTAGTACTTGTGTTGTGAAAGACAGCACAGATGCCAACCCATTTTGCTTCTCCTGGGGAGACAGAAGCTTTAGGCAGTGTCTCCCAGGCGGGTCTGTGAGCCAGTGCCCGAGGGAGTGGCTTTTCAGAACTTGGGGTTTTGTTCCTGTCCAGTGCTCACAATTCTGACTTCTCCTCCAGGTTGCTTATTCTCTGGAAAAACAGGCAGGAGAAGATGGTGGTGTGATGCCATCGGACACCAACCCCAGCTAGGGGGAGAGTGACAAAATGATGCAGTGATAGGAGCGTCAGGCTTCCCGGGCTGTCTGTCTCTGAGTTGCTTCAGGAATGACCCTGCTGCCTTGTGGGAGCACCTGGCTCTCTACTCTATGAGGCCACGTGTCAATTCCGTTGTATTTGGCTTTTGGACCCCTCCCACCTCATATATTACTGGTGCTCCTCTTTACAATAGCCAGAATCTGGATAAAAGCTGAGTGCCCAAGAACAGATGACTGGTTAAGGTACATCTACACAGTGGAGTACTATGTAGCTGTTAGAAAAGGTGAAGCCATGAAATTTATATACACATGGTACTACATGGAAAGTATCACGTTCAGCGAAATGAGTCAGAAAGAGGAGGATAGACATAGAAAGATTGCATTCATTTGTGGAATATAAAGTAAGAAAACAAGAGACTAACACCCAAGAGTGGCCGGGATTAGTACCAGGAGGTTTGCTCCATGGCTTGGAGGCCAGCCACAAATGCTAAGGGAAAAGGCAGCTCAGATAGAGAAGGGAGCACCAAATAAAGGGTTTTGGGAGGATCCTCCCCGGATGGGAGAAGCATGCTGAAAGTAGACTATGGACCAAACATGATTTCCACTCAATGCCTCTTGAAAACTACAACACCCAAACGAACAAAGAGTACAAAAGGGAATGCCCTGCCACAGCGGCAGGGTGGGATGCGGGGGATGGGGAGTGGGAGGGATACTGGGACCTGTGATGTTGGAAAATGGGCACTGGTGGTGGGATGGGTATTTGATCATTGTATAATTGAAACCCAAGCACAATAATTTGAAAGTCTACATTGTACCTCATGGTGTTTCTCTAATAAAAATTTTTAAAAAAAAGATTACTGTTGCTCAAGGATGACTCAAGGACCTTATGGGGTGCTGGGCATAAAAGGCTGGTGTCTGGGTAATTTTTTTTTGTTGTTTTCGGAACCACATGCAGTGATTCTGGGTATTATACTCTTGGCTTTGCACTCTGGCGTTGTACCTGGCAGTGCTTAGGGGACCCTATGGGATGGCGGTTATCACCAGCCCTACCCACTATCCCCATCCCACTGTCCTGTTACACAGTCATACTGCTTTGTTTCTTTTCGTAGTCATTTTTGTGCCACAGGGGAGATACTCAGGGCTTCCTCTTGGCTCTGCTCCGGATTTCCACCTGATGTGCCTCATAGGTCCCCAGGTGTGCTGGCTCTGTTTGTGCCCTTGCAGTTACAGTGACTCCGGCCCTAGACCATGTTGTTCTCCTATTTTGTCCTTACTCTGGAGAGCTTCGTCTGCTCTGTCATATAGTCTCTCATTCACTCTCTGCTCCTTTTGCAGTTCTCGGCATGCACCGGTCACAGGGAAACAGAACAAAGGATCTCTGGGGCCGGCAGAGCTGTTGGGCTTAAGACACTTTGAGAGGCATTTGGGGTGGACCTGAACCATCATCAGAGTCCTACAGGCACACATGTGCATGCACAGCCTTCAGTCGGTGGCAGGACATTGAGTGTCCCCTTCTCCCTAGAGAATGGGCTGTGGGATGCAGGGGGTGTATGTTTAGAGTTCTGAGCTGAAAGCGGGGTCACTCATTTGGGTCCCAATGATTTTGTCCTCAGTTGTGACTCTCTGCAGTGCTCATAGGAGCAGTGGTGGAATTCCCTGGGGTCAGGAGAAAGTCTGCCTCCTTCAGGAACCTTCTAGTAGAGCATCCTCACATTTTCATAGATGCAGCTGTCTTAGAGAAAAGTTGGGACCCGTCTGCCAGGAGTTCAGGTGGAGGCTGGTTTCTCCCTAGAGGACAGACCTTGAGCCCCTCTAGGGCCCTGGGGTCCTGGCCTCACAGCCCACGGATCAGGGTGGGGACAGATCCTGACTCCTGTCCCCTTTGTATGCCGGCTCAGGACACGGTGACCTTCCCCGACGTGGTCGTGATCTTCACCCCAGAGGAGTGGACATGCTTGGATGCCTCTCAAAGAAAGCTCTACAAGGATGTGATGCTGGAGACCTAACAGCACCTGTGGGCCATTGGTGAGAGCAGTGCGGGGCCGACCTTGTCTGGACAGACCCATGTGGGCTCCCTGTGCCAGGCCGTGACTGTGTGTTCAGCAGAAGCTGTGACTGTCGTGGTGAGGACAGCCATGCAGTAGCTTAGTTCCTTCCGTGGTTTCTTGTTGGTGCTCACTTGGCGATGCTCGGGGCTTACTCTAAGCTATGCCCGTGGGAATCATTCTCTGTGGCTTTGCATGAATCTGGAGTGTTGGGGATCGACCCAGGTTAGCCCCGTGCATGGCAAGGTCCCTGAGTGTTGTACCATCGCTCAGGTCTCTCTAAAAAGTTCCTGGTTCCTGCCAAGGCTGAGTTCTCTGATCACTTCTTGTACTACACATAATTTCTAGTATTTGTTTTGTTTTTGCTTTTATTTGGGGCACAACCTTAATCCACTTGTCTCTGTACTGAGGGATCAATCCTGGGGGTGCTCAGGGGCTATGGGGTTCTCAGGATTGACCACGCTTGGCAGCTTAAAAGGTTGCTATCTTAATCTTGGTACTGTTGCACCAGGCCCACAACTTTAGTTAATTTATTTTTATTTTTATTATTTTATTTTTTAAAAATTTTTATTAGTGAAACACCAAGAGGTACAGTTGTAGATTTAAAAGTTTTTATGCTTAGGTTTCAGTTATACAGTGATCGAGTACCGATCCCTCCACCAGTGCCCATTCTTTACCACCACTAATCCCAGTATCCCTCCCACCCCCCACCCCCTGTTCAATCTGCCTCTGTGGCAGGGGATTCCCTTTTATTTTGTTTTGATTTGGTTTGGGGTTATACTTAAAAATACTTAGGGATTATTTCTGGCTGAGTATTCAGTTATTAATCCTGGTTGTGGTCCAGGTCATTGTGTGCTGCTGGGGCTCAATACTGTACATGTGTGAGTGTCTGTTTCCTGCCTGCCTGCTGTAGGGCCTCACCCCATCAGATGTTGCTCTGTTTCAGTGCTCGCGGTCACTTCCAGTGGCTCTTGGTTCATCTGGACTCAGGATTTGTCTTTGGAATATGCAATCAGGGATCATATCTGATGGCTTGAGAGACCCTACTGAATGTCAAGATCGAACTTTAATTGACCGTGAGGAAGGCCAGTGCCTGAGCTGCTGGTGGTGTCTGTCTGGATCCGTTTATGTTTATTTTTATAACCAATATTGTGCTTTGGTCGTCTTTGGCCATCTTTGGATTTGTTAAGCTTTGGGGTTTACTGCACGCGGGTATCAGTTCACGCACGGTCAGTACATTGCATGTGATGCCGAGCCTAGAGTGACAGTAGAGTGGGCATGGTGCTTATCTTGCAAGTTCTGGACATGCGTTCTATCCTCAACATCCCATGTGGTCCTCAAGCACCACCAAAGGTGATTTCTGAGTACACGGTCACAAGAAGCGTTGAGCATCCTCAGGTAAGGATTCCAAAATAGAGAAAAATACTCTTTATTGTGCTATGATCAAACCCCTGTTGGCCCTCTGCAAAGACAGAGCTATACTATTTTTTGTATTTTCTGGGGCCCCATATTTCACTCTTAAAGTAAGACCTGAATCTTAGCTCTTAAATTACCCCAAATCTCGAGCATTTTAAAAGTGCAGATTCTGTTCATGCTTTTCTAGTAATTTACTCCATTTTTATAGGGACACATGGGGCATACTTGTCACGTTTTTCTAGTCGCTCATCCATCCTCCATCTCTGTGTGGTTCAGGGCATTCTAGGGTGAAGCCTGCGGTGATCTCCTGGCTGGAAGGAGGAACCCTGAGGCCTGGGAGGAGAGGTATGCATGCAGGTGAGTGTCTGAGAACCTTCCGTGACTCAGGCCCTGGGCAGTGTGTGGGTGCCCTGAGCATGTGTGAAATGCCCTGCTGACCCTGATATCCTTGGGTTCCTGGATCCAGGCATCTGTGCTGCATTCACGCTTCCCTTTGCTCCCAGTGCAGTGCTGGGAATGGCCAGAAGGAAATTCAGAGTCTGATGCTTGAGGTTGAGGACCCTTTTCTTCACTGGGGGCTGACATGTCTGCTCAAAACCTAAAGAAAACTGTAATATGTTTCATCTAAATGCCGTGTTTTTCATTTGATTGAAAGTATCTACAAATGGTAATTGTAATTAGACCTGAACTTTTAAACTGCTCTGTCCACATTGCTCCATGTGTTTCCCAGAGACCTACCGGGAATAATCCCTGAGCACTGCATGGTGTACCCCCGCCCCCAAATGGAAACAAAATACAGAAGAGAAAAAGTCATTGATCGTGAAAAAAATCTGTCTGTGGTGAGATGTTTTCAGTGGCCCCTGTGGTTAGTCTTAGCAGTGTGGAATGCAGCATTTCTTCACAAATGCTTTCTGGGCTCTACTCCAAATTGAGCTAGAACTGAACCCAGAGTTTAGAGTGTTTTATATGCTCTTGAATCTAGTGCATCAGTTTTCTGTGGAGGGAGTTATTTCTGCATGTGAATTGAGGTGAAAAAAACACTTAACAAATAAATGGCCCCCATTCATCAATTTTCCATGTGTGTCTTACAGAAACATTAGGTTCGTCCGTGGTAATGTCATCCACTTGTCAGGAATTGCATTCATTTGTTGCAACTGTTAGAAATCAATCTGCAGGTATTCACTTTATTTGACATGGAGACTCTTAGAGCATAGAACGATAATTGGATTCCTCTGCTGTTCTACAGGGAAGCAGCCAGCCCGAGTGGAATGTCTCTGACCCTTCACACTGTGAAAAAGTCTCGAGTGTGCATTTGTGCCCTCAGCCACACGGGGATGCTAAGGCAAGCAAGATGGCCTCTGAGGGTGATCAGAATGCCGAGAGCAACCTCACTCTGAAGAATCACTCCCCTGGGGAAAGGTTCACACAGTCTGTTGTTCTCGGTTCTGTTGTTCTCGGTCCACAGACACAAACCCCAACATTGGGGCAGTCCCTAGAATGTGGGAGAAGAGCACTTTTTATAGCGAGTCCTTCACACCGAAAGGCCCACAAGCAAAGTCACCATGGATTGACCCTGTCCAAGAGTAAGGAATGTGGGGGAGCTTCCCTGTGTTCCCAGGACCGTGATGTTCCCTTAGAACCTCACAGTGGACAGAATCCCCAGGAGTGTCAGCAGCAAGGGCATGGTTTGAATCCATTGTCACCCGTGTGTGATAACATGAACATCCACACTGGAAGGAAATCACATGCATGTAAGGACTGTCGTTTTGGGTCATACCCTGAAATACTCAGGAATTATTCATGGTGGTGCTCCAGGGACCCTCCCGTGGTGCTCCAGTGTTGTGTTAAACCTGGTGCAAGACAAATGTCCTATCGGCTGTACCTACTTGTTGGCCCCTATTGGAAACAGTTTAAATGATCTTTACTGTGTGCAGAAAGACATATGAGTGGATGGAAGGGACCCCTTGAATCAAATGTCTGAGATGTGCCGGGAATATGGGTCAGCTCCCCACACCCCAGCAGGCCATTCCGTTTACCTGTGATTACTCACAAGGTTGGGCACATTCCTGGATCCCCCCCCCCCCCCATCAGTTCAATAATATTACAGAAAATAAGTAAATGTTGTATTTGGAATTAGCAAAGTCCCATCAATGTAGAAGTCACCAGTATGGTAAGAAGGATTCGGCTCTGCTTAAAGGACAAAAATAGGCTTGAAGGTGACCAAAATGGCTTGCTGCCCATTAGCCTCCATTTTAAGGGTCGGAATATTTGATGTTGTTGGTAGTGCAACCTGGCAGTACTCATGGCCTACTCCTGGCTTTGCTCTTTGATGTTGCTCAGGGGACCATTTGGAATTCTGAGGGTTAAACCCAGATTTACCACATGCAAGGTAAGCGCCCAAGCCACTTTACTACCCTCTTGCCCCATACTCTGGATTTGAAACTGTACTTTTGAAACTGCCTCCTGCGGTTTTCCTTGTAGGCAAGCGTCCACTGGTACAGTGTTTTCAAGGGGTAGTGCATTGACCAGACAGTGCTCCCTGATGCTCTTACCAGCCTCTGCTCCTGTTCTGTGTAAACACACAAAAAACGACGGGCAAAAAGAAGGCAGCGGCCTATCTCTCCCCCCGCCCGCGTTCCATAGTCTCAGGCCATTTTACCACTCCAGGGATGTCGATGGCTGTGGTCAGGCGGAGGAAGGAAACGAGTGCCAGGCTGGTTGGTCTTAGTAGCAATTTATTACATGGAAAAGATGTATGTCTTGGAGGCCTCAGGAGTTCTCAAGCACACGCTCTCCCTGAGATAGCCCCCAAAATCCCCTTATATAGATTATGGTACCTCTAATGGGCGCTATATAGTGATGTCATCAAAAGGAGTTACAGAAAGAACACTGAGGCAGAAAACCATACATTGTTTCTTTATATCAGCAGGCCAGTCATCTTGCATCACCTTTTACAAGCTACAAGCACTTTGATTAGCACATCAAAGACCAATCTGCTAGAGCTTGGAATCTACATCTCAAAGATCCTCCTGCTTAGAGCCAGGCATCTGCATCCCCTAGATCAGGCCTGCCTTAGCACCTGGCATCTGCATATCTAAGACCAGATAGGTTCCTGTGAGATAAGGGAAATTCCCTCTCACAATATACTGAATTTACTGAAGCAGTTTGAAGGGGAGAAATATTCAGTCTCATCCAAGCTAGTCAGGACCCATGGGAAAGCTGCTTCTAGGACAGATTCTCATTTAGCAGATCAACCCACCCTAGAACAGATTTCCCTGGATGTGTTTCTCCTCCTTATCTGACCAACATATAAGCATACATAATATAAATCATTTTTGTGGACACGGTGAATGAGACCAGTTGTAGTTACTGGTTTTGGCATATCGAATACACAGCGGATAGCTTGCCAGGCTCTTCCGTGCGGGTGGAATACTCTCGGTAGCTTGCCAGTCTTTCCGAGAGGGGTAGAGGCTTTTGGGGTGACCTCTAATCACCCTTGTAGGTGTTACCATATTTAAACCCTATCAAATATGGTACGACAATTCCAGAAGATGGGTATTTAGTGTCTTATGATGTGTCCGCGTGGGTCCGGAAAGCGTCCTGGAGTGTGGCGATGGCTGGGTAGTGGAAGTAGTGTCGAGAGTGGAAGTCTGCCAGTGGGGTATTTATCTGGGTAGGGTGGGTCTCCTGTGCACAATTCGATCCCTGGGTGGTTGATGGAAGCAGACAGGGCAGGGTAGGGTGGGGCTCCTGATTAGAATCCCTTTGTCACCTGTGGTGGTGGGAGCAAGCAGAGAAGCTCTGTCCCTGGGTCCGCCGAGCCTGGAGTCCAAGGTCTCAGAGAGTTCCGCTTATCTTGTTCTGATAAGGATGAGAAAGGAGAGGCCGACAAAATCTCAAGGCCGACCTAGGCTGCCACTATGAAGGAAGACAAAAATGATCGTCTGTACTTTCAATGCACGTATGCTAGCATCAGATACATCCATCGAGGACCTGATGGTACAAGCACGAATGATCAAGTACAACATCATTGGTCTGACCGAGACAAGAAGGCACGAATCTCACCATGCCGTTTTCGACACTGGAGAAGAATTGTTCCTCGGAACATGCGATAAAAGAGGATGAAGAACCTCTGGCTACGGGCACATCTCTTTGATTCCACTGTTCTTCCTGCATTAACATATGCCTCAGAGACCTGGGCCCTTCGCAAACAAGATGAGAACGCTATTCAGGTCTCCCAAAGAAGAATAGAAAGAGCTATGCTTGGAATATCACGTTTCACTCAAATGAGAGAATGAATCCGGTGTTCTGACATCTGTCTACGATCAAGGATCAGGGACGCTGTCTCATTTGCCAAGGTGTCGAAAATCAGATGGGCTGGTCACGTAATGAGATTTAAAGACGACCGTTGGACTAGAGCTGTTACTGATTGGATTCCCCGGGATGTCAAAAGACCGCGTGGCCACCCACCTACCAGATGGTCAGACTTCTTCGTCAAGATCATGAACGATCGGTTTGAGGCCCTTCATGTTCCCGGAGCGAACAGATGCCATTGGGCTACACTAGCACGCGGCAGGGACAAATGGAGACGTTACTGGCGCCCACTTGAGCAAATCGACGACTAACGGGAAGTTAAGTGATTAAGTGATTTGTGGACACAGTAAGAAATACTTTAAGTTCATAGAATTGCTCTTCTAGGGCCATCTCGATCTCGGACTGCAGTGCTCAGGCCAGATACATTTCCTATTCTTAGCAGCAGGGTCCTAGTCACGTCGTTACTTTTGGATCATGACAGCATTTGTCTATGATCAAACTCTTAACCTATGGTTAAGAACCCTGACACCTTGGCCTGGCCCATCTCGATGCCAGGGTAGCACTTAACTTACTGGCTTGCCCTGGTTCCATTCGGTCCCCTGTGGGGACCCTGACTTGGGGTGCTAGAAAGTGAGGGCAACTGAGTCTTAAGTTGAGAAAGCAGATGCCCAGGAGTGAATAATATTCAAGGCCAATTAAATCCTAAATTATAAAGCATAATATTAATAGTCTTCCTGTATCTATACAAGAAAGGACATTGCATTAAAGTACTCAAAAGACATAAGGAGAGGAGAAAGGCAATATTAACTTACAGTACAAGTTCAGTGTCGTAGAAGGATGAGACCTTACAAATTGGATGGGGAAGAGAGCACAAAGAAGTAGTTACAGACAAAGTAATGGGAGTGACTTGGAGCACTGTGATGGGTGCAACCTGATAAACCTAACATCCTTGTACTCCAACATAGTTCCAGTGTCTGTCCAACTCTCTGGGTTGCTGCTAGGCCAGCTGCTCTCTGCATCTCCAGCAGTGGATTTGCAGTCACTGCTTTCACCCGATCTTGATTACTTCCCCAAGAAACTCAGCATCCAGTGAATTGTACCAACCTTCCTGTTTTACCTTGAATCAACCCAGCTGCGTTTTTCCTGCTGGACTGTGTATGCATTGGGTCATTGTTTGACTGACCAGTACAGGATCATGGGTCTCGGCATCCACAGCCCCCCACTGTGTGATCCACCACTCTCCACAGCCACCTCTGCACACCTTTATCCAGTTCATTCCCCTTGAATCACAGATTCACCTGGGTGGGCAAAAAGGGTCTCTGCATCTGGACTGTGGCCCTTTAAGGCTCAGGTTCCTGACAGATGTGGAAGTGGCATCCCAGGCCGGGGGCCTTCAGGTATTTTTTCTATTCCAGTTGTGTTTGCCTGACTCAGGCTGCCATTGGTCTTGTGCTAGAGGAGGAAATGGTGGGCCTTCGTGCAAGAGGGACTGTGAAGACCTATTTTTTGTCGGTACACGAGTGGCGGTCTACGAACGCCCAGAGCCTCCCATTCTCCACAGTGTGAGTGCCAGGGGCCGCTCCAGCGTGGGGGGCCCTTTTGTGCTTTTTTTTTTCTCTCATTTCTGATATCAGCCATTTTCTGAGTCCTGAGGGATGCTTTAGGGGGTGCAGGTGTTGCGGAATATGTGGGTGATAGTGGGGATCCCGTTTGGCCACCATCACCTCCAGCTCCATGAGCTTGGGGCTGGGCTTGGGGCCTGCAGGACCTGCAGAGGACAGGGCTTGGCTGTCCCAACCCTCCCAGCATTAGACTTTGCTCTGCCCTGTTCCGGACCATTTGGCCCTGGCATCCCTGTTCCGGAGCATTTTGCCCTGGCATCCCTGTTCCGGAGCATTTTGCCCTGTCATCACTCGTGTAGAACCTTCAGATTCACTTCAAACCGCAGGGCCCCAGCCCCCATGTAGTAGCAGACCCAGTTATCATCTGCCCTTTGTCGTGTTATGCAGGGTCACATGGTGTTTTGGTCCCTGCTGGAGGCTGGGTTTGCAAATGACACTTTTTCAGTATCATTGTTTTGCTTTGGCTTGTGTACCACATCCAGAGATTCTCAGGGTCTACTTTTTTTTTTTTTTTTTTGCTTTTTGGGTCACACTCAGCGATCCAAAGGGGATACTCTTGTCTCTGCCCTCAGGAGTTACTCCTGGCAGTGCTCAGGGAACCATATAGGATGCTGGGAATTTAACCCAGGTAGGCCCTATGGAAAGCAAACGTCCTACCCGCTGTGTTATCTCTCCAGCCCCACTCAGGGTTCGGAAATTGCCTCCTGGGTTTTCCTTGTAAAGGTAAAGGTAAAGGCCCTCCCGTTGATCATCGATTTGCTGGAGCGGGCCCAGTAACGTCTCCATTGGAGACTTTGTTGTTACTGTGTTTGGCATATCGAATACTCTCGGTAGCTTGCCGGGCTCTCCGAGAGGGGCGGAGGAATTGAACTCGGGTCGGCCATGTTGGCCGCTTTTAAGGCGAATGCCCTACCGCTGTGCTATCGCTCCAGCCCTTGTTTTCTTTGTAGATGAGTGTTTACTGTTTGTGCGTTAGCAATCATAGAGCGTTGACTGGACAGTGTTCTCTGATGTTCTTACAAGCTTTTGCTCCTGTTCCTGCGTCTCTTCAGCATTCTGGACTGCTGCTAGGCCAGTTTCTCTCTGCTCTTGTGCTGGTTTTGAGTCACTGCTTTCACCCTACCTTGATGGATGATTTCCCGGAGAAACACATTTCCCCATGCCCAACCTGCTGCCTATCTGCCTGTTTTACTTTGAATGAACCCCCTTTGCGATTTTCTTGATGGACTGTGTGTGAAAGCATTGGCTCATTGTTTGCCTGTACAAGACCAGAGGACTTCTTACCCCTCGATAGCCCTCCACTGTGACCGGCCAGTACAGTAGCTTCTTCCATCCCTTTATGTGAGCCCATTCCCCTGGTGTGACAGATTCACCTTGGTGGGCATAATGGTTGTTTCCACATCTGGAGTCTGGCTCTTTAAGGCTGCTTGCGGAAACAGAAGTGACATCACAGGGGGCCCTTCCTGGTGCTTCTACTCCTGGAATTTGTGTCAGTGTTATTGTTCACATGGGTAAAGGACAGTGTAGGGTCACTGTGAGGAAGTGGGACTCTAAGGCCAACTTTGTGGCGGAACGGGGGTGATCTCCCGTGAGGGCCTGGTGGTTCCCCATGTCCACACTGAAATGCGGGTCGTCCTCAGCTTGGGGGCCACTTTTACACTTGTTTTTCAATTGGTCCCTGATATTAGGCGATTCCTGAGGTGCAGTGGATCTTTGACGGGGTGCAGTGGAGGAGGATGTGAGTGAGTGATCCTGGGCCATGCTTGCCTACAGCTCTGCAATGGAGCAGCGGCGGATGGGTACAGGGCTGTGGGTACAGGGCTGTGGGTGGGTACATGGGGGTTGTGGGTATTGGGAATGAGGGACCTGTCGAGGGCAGGGGCTGGGCCATCCTGACCTCCAGCTGACCTGCGTTGGGACCTTGGCCCCAGTCTCTCTGCTGTACAACCTCCAGATTCACTTTGGGCAGAGTTTCAGCTCCCGCAATGCCAATAGACCCTGTTACCATCCGGCTTTTTCACTGGCTTTCCTGGTATGATGGGGCCATCCGGAGCAGTGGATCCGTAGGTTACTGGGGTTTTAGTTTCCTTTTGGGGCTATTTTTGGTGTGGGGAATGGGGGGCTCTGCATGCCCGAAGATACCCTGAGGGCTTACTCTGGCTCTGACTCAACTATTTTTCCTACAGTGCTCTGAAGGCCATAGGGATGCGTAAGGATGCAGAGGATTGACTGTTGTCAACAAGGCAAGCATCTTACTAGTTTTATTGTGTGTCAGATCAGGAATTTCTGCTTCTTCACATCAAGTTGTAAAGCCCTGTCTAGACCACTGTCTATTGAGGTGCGCACTGGGTGTAAAGGATGTGTGTGTGTGTGTGTGTGTGTGTGTGTCTGTGTTTAGAAATTGTTTTTTATTTAATTTATTTTTAAATTTTTTATTAGAGGTATAATTACAGACTTGCAAACTTTCCTGCATGCATTTCAGTCATATAATGATTGAGTACCCATTCCTCCACCAGTGCCCATTATCCACCACCAATGGTCCCAGAGGCAGGGTGGGGTGGGGGCATGGGGAGAAAGTGGGTTTTTTTTAAGGGGAGAAGGGCTGTGGCGTGATACAGTCACATTCTGGTCCATGGTTGTAGGGGGCAGCCCTGCTGACAGCCTGTAGGGGGTGCTGTTGCACGTGATCTGGCCTCCGAGTCAGCGCCTGGCTGTGCCTGTGAGAGCCTTCTGTGGGACGCGGGGAGGAGTCCTCAGGCCAAGGCAGGACTGAATCTTCTCCCTTGTAACCAAGCCCAGAGCTTGTGTTGCGAAAGGCAGCACAGATGCTAACCCATTTTGCTTCTCCTGGGGAGAAAGAAGCATTAGACATTGTTCCCCAGGCGGATCTGTGAGCCAGTGCCAGACAGTGTGTCTGGTCAGGGCTAGGGGTTGTGCTCGTCTCCAGTGTTCACTGCTCTGACTCCTCCTCTAGGTCGCTGATACTTGGGAAAATCAGAGGCAGGATAAGACGGTGACATGCCATCGGACACCCCATAACTAGGTAGGAGGAGAGTGACAAGATAAGATGATAAAATGATACAGTGACAGGAGCCCTCAGTCTTCTTGGGCCAAATGTCTCTTAGTTGTTCCAGGAAGGATCTTGCATCGTGCCTCCTTGTCGGAGGGACGGACACTTTCTGTACAAGGCCATGTTTGTTTCAGTTTTGTTGTTTTTGGCTTTTGAACCACACCCTGCTTAAAGAGTACTCATACCTTAGTGCTCAAGGTTGACTCCTGAGATGTCTCAGGGACCATATTGGGTCGTGGGGGTCGAAGGCTAGCACCCGGCCCAGACGAGGTCAGACCTGAACACCTGAAGAAACTGCCATCATTACTCATCAATACACTGGCTCGGCTCTTCACACGCTGCCTGTCTGAATGCAAGGTTCCTTCCCAATAGAAAACCAGCAGGACCGTACTACTGTTCAAGAAGGGAGACATCCATGACATTGACAACTATCGCCCGATCTGCCTATTGTCTGTCATCTACAAGTTGTTCACTCGAGTCATCCTAAATAGGATTGGCAGAACACTAGATGAAGGACAACCATGCGAGCAAGCCGGTTTCCGCAAAGGATTCAGCACCATTGACCATATCCACACAATAATGAAGCTCATTGAGGTTTCTCGGGAGTTCAAGATTCTGCTCTGTTTAACATTCATTGATTTAAAGAAGGCCTTTGATTCTGTTGAGATGGAAGCGGTCATTGCAGCCCTAGCCAATCAGGGTATTCAGGCCCAATACATCAAGATCCTCCGTGAGCTGTATTGCAGATTCACTACCAGGATCTCACCATTCCACAAAGAAGTAATCATTGGTGTCAAGAGAGGGGTTCGGCAGGGTGATACCATTTCACCGAAACTCTTCAGTGCCACCCTCGAGAACATCATGCGGCGACTGGAATGGGAAGGAATGGGAGTGAAGATAGATTGTCGGCAATTACACCACCTCCGTTTTGCTGATGACATTGTTTTAATAACACCAAAATAAATAAATAAAATAAAAGTGACTCACTCCAGAAATTCTAGTTTTCAGACACACATAAAATCATGGTTCGTAGTAAACACCCTGGATATCTAGATAATTTTGTGATACAAGACACTGTTTACATGGTTTTCAGAGCTGATCCTACAAAATAGGAGCAAGTGCTGGAGGAGGCTCATGTGCTGATTCGGGATTACAGTAAATTATGACCAGGATGGCCTAGATCCAGCAGATCAGACATGTTACTGCCTGGGGCTCACCCGAACCCAGAAGTGACGTTGTTCCCTGGAAGAGAGCTCCCAGGCCCATGACCCCGCCCATTATACAAGAGGGCAGCTGAAGGTTTGCCCACCCTGAGTCCCTGTGGCTGTCCCCACAGCAGAGCAACTTATGGGCCTGTTGTCACTGTGACCTGCAGCCGCCATCTCTGCACGGGATCTCCTGGCCTCAGAGTTAGTCCCTGGCCACAGGGACCTTCCTGTAGGGCCTATAGTGTATTCCCGGGGCTCTGGCAGGGCTGTAGTTTCCTCCCCTGTAGGCTGAGACTAGCCCTCCTGTCCCAACAAGCAGCCTGGTCACAACCCACTTTTCTGTCCCCTGGAGAGGCAGGAGCATCTGGCAGTGTATCCCTGCAGATGGGTCTGTGAGCCAGTGACCAAGTATCTGGCAAGTCACTACATTTCTTGCTCCAGTGCAGGGACTTCCTGTTGGGGGGCGGGGCTGGCTATGCTCCTCTGGTGCTCACGGCTCAGGTCTTTCCATGGAGCCTCCTGCTGATCCGCAGGAAAAACAAAGGCAGGAGTTGGTGATGCACCCTCTGCCACACCATCCTCAGGCATGAGAGCGACAAGATGACCCAGTGCAGTGACAGGAGCGCACAGGCTTCTTGGGTCTTGGGTTGTTTTAGGAAGGAGATGTGGGATTTGACTACAAACCTGAGTGCCCGGCTCTCTGCTGTTTGAGGCCATGGGGCCTCAAGTTCCTGGATCCAGGCATCTGTGCCAAGCTCGTGCTGCCCTTCATCCCCCTGGACTGCCCATCATGGAATTATCTGTGCTTTAATTTCCTGGCTTTGTAGTTAATCTTCCTTATCTCTCAGCTGTGTAGAATAATTCATGGGAATCTCAATCTTTGGTCTACCTGTATGTGCCTCACCAGGGTGACTGTCCAGCCTGAACTCCCCTTTTCTGGAGCAGCTGGACACCCTCTGCCCTCTCTAACACCATGCTTATCTTTGCCCTCGAATCATATGATTTTGAGTATCTAAGAAGTTTATCATTCTTTAGGTTTCGGAACCAGCCATAGTCACACGTGACTCCTCGTGGGTCTCAGGTGTAACTCCTGGCCGTTCGCTCAGGAATTGTACCCGAGGTGTTCAGAGATCTGAGACTTGAGCCTGTCTGCCTCAAGCTAAATACATGATCTCTCAGCTGTTCTCTCGTGTTCTTCTTAGTCATCTTTTTGCCTTTGTTTTTAAATAATGAATGAGTCCATAACAAAATTACTTTGGGTCAGGACAGGTACAGCCAGGAGCACACTTGCATTTTAGGCGGCTAATCGATTTTTGATCCCCTGCATTCCATTTGGTCGCATTATCCCGTGTGATCAAAATACAGAACCCAAAAGCTACGTGGGTAATGTTAAGCTCCTCACAGTGATTACCCAAAAGATCTACCATTGGGGCTGGAGCGATAGCACAGCACGTAGGGCATTTGCCATGCACGCAGCCTACATGGCCGACCCGGGTTCGATTCCCAGCATCCCATATGGTACCTTGACTACTGCCAGGAGTAATTCCTGAGTGCATGAGCCAGGAGTAACCCCTGTGCAATGCTGAGTGTGACCCAAAGACCAAAAAAATCTACCCTTTTCTGTAGACCTGTTTGGACTGTGAGAACTATCTAGATGTCCGCTATCTGCTGGGCCTCTTTCTACTATCCACTGAATAACTCTTACATTCTTTTTTGTTTGAATTCAGAACTCAAAGCCAAACTTTGGGATTCAGTATTATCACGTTTTGATGCAGGACAAGTGAGTCGGAAAGATTTGCATGTTCAGAATAAATGTTATTATGTCGGTGGGATTTTCAGTGGACCAAACATGTGGCTTGAAGGGGGGCACCTAGAATCCTTTGCTTTCAGCAGATCTACAGACTCCAGACAATTCAGGGAGGAAATCTACAGCCTTATGCCAAGCGTAGTAGTCTCTTAGTTTCAGTTGGTGCTAAACTCAGCAGTTTGAAGATTTAAAGACATTCTGGTTTTTTTAAATACCAAAATCATACTGAGTTTTTTCTTCTATAGAATGTAAGCACAAGTGGTCATTCTTGAAAAGAACTGGTTTATTGGCCCCAGTAATAGTGTAGTGGGAAGTGCACTGCTTTGATCAGGAATGGAAAGCAGGTTCTATACCCAGCACCCAGTATGGTCCTGACAATCCCACTAGGAGTGATCTATGAGCACTGTTTCATGTGACACTGCCCCAACAAATACAAACAAAAAACCCCCCAAAAGCTCATTGATTCCGATATTAATTCAATTAGGTACGATGTTTTCAATGGCCCCTGCATTCTCAGTTTTGTGAGACGCAGTTTTGCCTTCGTACATGCATCCTAAGCTCCATACTGAGCTACAACCAAACCCAGACTCGGTTATATTTTTATTTGCTTGAAGCTGGTGCTTCCTTTTTCTGTATAGAAATTATTTCCACTTAATGTGTTCATCATTGAGTAGAGAAAAAATTGGACACACGTTAATGACAACACGTGTCAATTTTGCTTGAACTTCTTGCAAATATATTTGGTCATTCCAGGAAAAGCCATATATGTGTCGATAATTGTATTTGCATGGTGGAAATATTAGACATCAAACCTGCAGGGTTCGACATTTTTTTTTTGACATGGAAACTCTCAAGAAATCAAGAAATAATCGGAATCCTCCTCTGCTGCTCTCCAGGGAAGCAACCAGCCTTAGTGGAATGTCTCTGATCCTGTACACTGTAACACTTTCAAGTGAGCGGTGGTACCTGCATCACTATGGGGATTCTGAGACAGGCAGGAAGTCTTCAGATGGGAAGAGTCCCAGGGATGTTAGCAACACGGACAGAATTTGAGTCAGCCGCCATGCAACTGTGATCATCTGAATATCCACACAGGAGAGAAACTGTAGAAATATAAAGAATTTGGGAAGCCTTAGATCAATCTTCATACCGGATTATATATAGGGGAATTCATACAGGAGAGAAAGCTATTCATTCAAGGAATATGGGAAGAGCTCAAGACTTAGTATGCATAGGAAAATTCATTTAGAGAAACTTTATTCATGTAAGGATAAGGAATGTATGAAGACCTTTATTTCCTTCTCAGGAGTTTCTGTGCATAGGAAAATTCATGCAGGAGTGAAACGTTACTCATGTAAGGACTGTGGGAAGACCTTTACTTTGTACTCAGAACTTACTAAGCACAGGAAAACACACACTGAAGAGAATCCTTATGTATGTAAGGACTGTTGGAAGGAATTCACTTACCTCTCACTCGTTATTACATATAAGAACATTCATACTGGAAAGAAACTTTTTGTATGTAAGGCAAGCAGGAGGCCCTGTTTTGAAGGGGTTTATGGCAAAGATCAACCATAATTTGCTGAGAATCATTGTGAATCAAAAATCAGGCAATTCTTCATTCTTCCCACCTCACTGTCTTATGCCTGAGGTAGCTGTGGTCAGGCCCTATACCATAGTATGAGGTGGGATGGCCTCACTCCTGTCCCTTGTGTATGTCGGTTCAGGACATGGTGACCTTCCCCGATATGGCCATGAGCTTCACCCCGGAGGAATGGACGGGGGCCAGAATGCTAAGTATGTGCAGGGTACGGGTCAGCCCCAATTTTCTGGAGTATCTCCCCCGTTGTGGGCCTTATTTATTATGAGTCTAACTTATTTTTTTTTGTTTTGTTTCATTTTGGGGTCCAGCTGGTGAAGCACATGGTGACTCTAGGTTATGCACTCAGGAATCACTACTGGTTTGATACTTGACATGCAATATAATCCCCAGACATAGCCAGGAGTATTTCCTCAGCCCAGAGCCATGAATAAACCCTATAAATTTCTGTGTGTGTGACTCAAAACAAACCAAATAAATTTACTTCTCTTTCCACATTTAACTTGTGTTTTGCTTTTGATCTTGGTATTGTTTTGGGGACACACTTGGCATTTTTATTTCCTTTAATTTGTAACTTTTACATTCCATTCATTTATTTTTTCGCTGATGGGCCACACTCTGGTGTTCAGGGGTTACTCCTGGCTCTTCCCTCAGTATTTCCTCGTGGCAGTGCTCAGGGGCCATATGGGATGCTGAGATTCAAACCCCGGTGGTTTGCATGCAAGTCCTGCCCGCTATGCTGTCATTACAGCCCCTAAGATCATTTATTTCTTAGAGTCTCACCCCCTCATCCGCTGTTATTCTCAGTGCTTGGGGTCACTTCAAGTGACCTTGGGTGATCAGGTGGCGCCCAGCATCAAATCAGAAGTTCCTTCTTGCAAAGCATGTTTCTGAATCCTGTGCATTGTCGCCCTGCCTTCACTGGACTCTTTAGGTTTTTTTAAATTTGATTTGGGTCAAACCAGCAGGACTCAGGGTTTGTTCCTGGTCTCTGCACTCAGGGACCATGCCTGGCAGGTGGTGGACAGTATTGGGTGGTCGGGGATCTAACCTGGACTGACCATTGGCAAGACCATTGCCCCACCTGCTGTAATACTTGCTACCCTCTATCTTCCCCTTTGTTTTTAGCTTAATATAAATTTCGGGGACTTTCCATCCTTGTCCTTGCTTGGATGCTTGGGTTTACTCCTGACTATGCACTCAGTGAGAGTGAACTCAGGGCCCTCCAGTTGCTGGTGTCCTGGACACATGGCCCAGCAGTCGTTCTCGTGGAATAAGGACAAAGTAGTGTCTCTTCTTGGAAAGCTGACTGTGAAGGCCAGTTTTGTTGCAGAAGATGAGGCTTCCTGTGCGCACCCCACACTTCCCTGTCTCTGCACTATAAGTGGGGTAGCTGCACCAGCTTGTGGGGCGCTTTCACACTTTTTTTCACTTGTTCCCTGTTATCCAGGTGCTTCCTAAGGAGCGGTGGAGGCTCTCGGGGGGGGGGGGGGATAGTTTTGCGGGGTATGATGGGGGCTCTACCAGCGTGCAGGGTACGTGGTGTGAGTGCATGATCTTGGGGGGTCCCTGCAGCCACGACCGCCTCCATGTCAGCAATAGTCATTGGTGGGAGGGAGCGGGGCTGAGCACGGGGACTGCAGGTCTTGGGGTGAGGGACCTATATCAGAGCACTGAAAGCCTTTGTTTTCCACATTGCAAACCCCTGTTCCAGCCTGCTAGCACAACCTGGATTGATTTCTGAGTGCAGAGCCAGGAATTACCACTTAGCATCAGCTATGTGGCCTTCAAAAAATAAAATAGAAGATTAATTTTGATTGGCCTGGAGCGATTTATTTTGATTGATTATTTTGACTGATTATTTTGATTTATTTTGATTGGGCACAGAAGGTAGGGCGTTTGCCTTGCACTCGGCCCGCCCGGATTCGATTCCCAGTATCTCATATGGTCTCCCGAGCACCACCAGGAGTAATTTCTGAGTGCATGAGTCAGGATTAACCTCTGTGCATCACTGGGTGTGACGCAAAAGGAAAAAAAAAAAAAGAACCAGGAGGAAACCCTGAGCATCCCCAGGTGTGACCCCAAGAGAAAAATAAAAGTATGTAGGAATATATTAAGGAGCAAAGCACCTTCCTCATTTCATCTCTCCCTTAGCAGGCTACCCTCACTGTTGTTTTGTGTAGTGCTGGTAAAGTAAGATATTTAAAGGAATATATTTGATTTTTTGGTAAATAGGAGCTTCGACTATGGCTTACTGCTGGTGTACTGGAATTATCTAGAAAGTGCCACTGTACAGCATATACTAGGTATGCTTTCCTTGCAAGCATCCAACCCAGGTTCTGTGTATGTGTGGCATTGCATATGGTCCCTGAAGCGCACCGTGACTTATCCCTCATCCCAGACTAGGAATAATCCCTGAGCATTGTTGGTTATTGCCCTCAAACTAAACACATACAAACACACACACACACATACACGCAAACACACACACAGGATGTGAGAGAAGAGAAAAAAGAATAAGTATTCAGGGTAAATCATGGGCTTCTTCAGCATAAATAAGTAAAAAAGTGATCTAACGGGGCTGGAGCGATACCACAGCGGGTAGGGCATTTTCCTAGCATGCAGCCAACCCGGGTTCGATTCCCAGCTTCCCATGTGGTCCCCTGAACACTGCCAGGAGTAACTTCTGAGTGCATGAGCCAGGAGTAACCCCTGGGCAAAGCCAGGCGTGACCCCCCCAAAAAAGTTACCTAAGGACCCACTGTTCAATCCTTTAAGTATTTCTCTGTAGAGTTTGTCTTTGCACATGAATTTATTTTTGGTTTTGTTTTCTTCGTTAGTTACTGTTTGTTGTTGCAGTATTTGGGAGCCACACCATGCAGTGTTCATAGCTAACTCCTGGCTCTGAGCTCAGGGACCATTTCTCCCAAGGGTCAGGAACCCATCTGGGGTGCTCCGGTATTGAATCTGGGTCAGCGAAGTGCAAAGCAAGCACCTTCTCTACCGATTCACCACCTTGGCTCCGAAGTATAATATTCATCTTTTAAAAGTAAAATCACAGGTCTGGAGTGATAGCACAGTGGGTAGGGCGTTTCACTTGCATGCGGCTGTCCCGGGTTCGATTCCCAGCTTCCCATATGGTCCCCTGAGCACTGCCAAGCGTAATTCCTGAGTGAGAGCCAGGAGTAACCCCTGGGCATCACCGGGTATGACCTCCCCCAAAAATTTAGTGTCACTCCAGATTCTTGGACTGGAAAACACAGTTCACATCCTGGTGTATAGTAAACACCCTGGATAATAGAATAATTTTCCTATACAGCAAAATTGTTGCACAATTTTCAAGTATATTTCTGTACAACAAGAGTGAGTGCTAGATGCAGGTTCATGCATATGTGTCTGTGAGGTTTAGGGCATTTCTGGGTGAAACCTATGGTCATCTGGCTGGAAGGAGTAGTCCTGAGGCCTAGGGAAGAGAGGTGTATGTGCAAGTGAGTTCTGTAAGTTAACAGAATAAGTAAGTCAGCTACACTGGCAGTGGCGTGGTGTTTCTCGTCCACCAGATGCTTTCGGTGGCCATGAGCTGCTACTCCCACCCCGACCGGCAGCCACCTCCAACAGATGCATTAAGGAGAGAACAGGGCCACCAGGATGGTTGGTGATCAGTTCGCATTTTTCCATCCTCCACACACAACTGTTCCAGTTCAGCTTTAGTGGTTGCTGTCTTACCCCCAGTACAATTGCACCATGCGGTCAAGTTTCAAAAATTTTGTTTTGTTTTCTTTTGATTTGGTTTCGGTATTGCATGTGGCAATGCTCAGGTTTTATTCCTGACTATGCACTGTAGCACTATCCTCCCGTTGGTCATCAATTTGCTGAAGTGGGCTCCAGTAACGTCTACATTGTGAGACTTGTTACTGTTTTCGGCATATCGAATATGCCAAGTGTGTTGGGTAACATTGCTTTGTCCTTCCACAAGAAGCTTAGGTTTATCTGGTTACACTCATTAATCTGGTTTCACTCATCACAGTGCTCCTGAAGCACTTCCACTTCCATTGTGTTTATCTGTAAACAGTCTTCCCTATGCTCTCCTTCCCACCCAGTTAATCAGCTTTTCCCTTAATCAGACTTTGTTAATTTGTAAGATCAGTTTCCCAGAAATCTATGATTTTATATGTATGAGTGAAATATTGCCTTTCTCCTCTCCTTATGCCTTATGAATAGTTTACCTTAAAGTAATATCCTTTTTGTATAGATACAGGAAGACCGTTAACATTATGATTTGTAACTTAGGATTTGATTGGCCTTGAATATTATTCACTCCCGGGCATCTGCTTTCTCGACTTAAGCCTCAGTTGCCCTTAGTTCCTAACACACCAAAAGCAGGGTCCCGACGAGGGACTGAATGGACCCAGGGCAAGCGGTGAGCTACCCTGGCAGCGAAATGGGCCAGGCCAAAGTGCCACGATTCTTAACTATAAGTTTAGAGTTTGATAATAGACAAATGCTGTCATGATCCAAAGGTAACGACAAGACTAGGATCCTGCTAGGGGTCGGAAAGACGATCTGGCCTGAGCACCGTAGTCTGAGATCGAGATGGCCCTAGGAGAGCAATTCTATAAGTTTAAGATATTTCTTACTGTATCCATACAAAATGATTTATATTATATTCTTATATGCTTGTCGGACAAGGAGAGGAGAGGCACGCCCATGGGATTATGCTCTAGGGTGGGTCCTCCTGCTGAGGAAGGATCTGTCCTAGGAGCTGTCTTCCCTGAGGCTAAGATTTCTTCCCCTATTGATTTCTACCCCTATTGATTGTGACCACACCTATGTGTAATTGTTCCCCCAATTCCTCATGGAGAGAGGATTTAACTGTACTGTAGGAGTGGGCTGGGGGCAGAAGGAAAAGAGTGTTCAGAGAGGATCAGAAGGAAGAGGAGGATGAAGGGGGGTGGAGAAGGGGAATGAAGTAGCTGGGGGAGGAAGAATGGGGAGCAGAGAGAGAGAAGGAGAGAGGGAGCAGAGACAGATGAGGAGAGAATCAGAATAAACTACGACTAATATCAACCAGCCTGGCCCTCGTTCCTTCCTCTGCCTGACCATCGCCATCGACCTCTCTGGGGTGGGAGAAGGGTGAGACTACCGAACGCGGGCGGCGGGAGAGATAGAGCCACCACCGCTGTGTGGGTGCCGCGCCCCCATTTGTGTGAGTTTACACAAGGGAGAACTTGACAGGCTCTGCTGTGTGGGCAGGATACTCTTGGTAGCTTGTCGGGCTCTCCAAAAGTTGTGGAGGAATCCACCCAGGGTTGGCCGCGGGCAAGGCAATCAACCTATCTGCCCCCCAACCAAAAAAAAAAAAAACAACAACAACTGTCTATTCTAAAAGTAAAAGGGCCTCATTAGTTTAAAACAGTCACTTGATCCCCCATTATTCATCGATTTACTCGAGCGGGTGCCAGTAACGTCTCCATTCATCCCTGTTGCATGCTAGCATAGCCCAATGGCATCTGTTCGTTCTAGGAACATGCAGAGCCTTAAACTGATCATTCAGGGTCTTGACGAAGAAGTCTGACCATCTTGTTGGTGGGTGTCTACGCGATCTTTTGATGTCCCGTGGAATCCAGTCAGTAATGGCTCTAGTCCAGCGGTTGTCTGTAAACCTCATTACATGCCCAGCCCATCTGATTTTTGATGCCTTGGAAATGAGACAGCGTCCATGATTCTTGACCGTTAACGGAGATCGGAACTCCAGATTCTATCTCTCATTTGAGTGAAGTGTGATATTCCAAGCATAGCTCTTTCAGTTCCTCTTGGATATATCCAAATAGCATTTTCATCCTGTTTTTGTAGGGCTGAGGTCTCTGAGGCATATGTTAATGCAGGAAGAACAGTGGAATCGAAGACATGTGCTCGTAGCTGGAGTTTCTTTGTCCACTTAGTTAGTTCTTCAACGCTCTTGAAGGCATTTCAAGCCACTCTCTTCCTCCTGCATAACTCAGGTGGCAGGTCATTCATCATGTTGATTTCTTGACGTAGGCATATATAACTGTTGCAGTCGGAGATGGTGGTTCCATTGAGAGCGACTGCAGCGTCAGGAATGAGGCTGTTTCTCATAAACATTGTCTTCACAAGATTCAGCTGTAGTCCGAACTTTCCACACTCATGGTCGAAGTTGGTCAGCATTTGTGCTGCTTGGCTGATGTTTGGTGTTATTAGAACGATGTCATCAGCAAAGCGGAGGTGGTGTAGTTGTCGACCATCTATCTTCACTTCCATTTCTTCCCATTCCAGTCATCGCATGATGTTCTTGAGGGTGGCACTGAAGAGTTTTGGTGAAATGGTATCACCCTGCCGAACCCCTCTCGACATGGATGATTACTTCTTTGTAGAATGGTGAGATCCTGGTAGTGAATCCGTAATAGAGCTCATGGAGGATCCTGATGTATTGAGTTTATACGCCCTTATTGGCTAGGGCTTCAATGACCGCTTCTGTCTCAACAGAATCAAAGGCCTTCTTTAAATCAATGAGCGTTAGACAGAGCGGCATCTTGAACTCCTGAGAAACTTCAATGAGCTTAGTTATCATTTGGATATTGTCGATGGTACTGAATCCTTTTCGGAACCCAGCTTGTTCACGTGGTTGTCCTTCATCTAGTGTTCTGCTAATCCTATTCAGGATGTCTCGAGTGAAGAGTTTGTAGATGACAGACAATAGGCAGATTGGGCAATAGTTTCTAATGTCGTGGATGTCTCCCTTCTTGTATAGTAGTACAGTCTTGCTGGTTTTCCTTTCGTATGGAACCTTGCATTCAGACAGGTAGCGTGTGAAGAGCCGAGCCAGTGTATTGATGAGTACTGATGGTAAGTTCTTCAGGTGTTCAGGTCTGATATTGTCTGGGCCAGGTGCTCTTTGTTTCTTTACCGACGAGATAGCGTGTTGAATTTCGGAGGGGAGAACATTGGAAACGATATACCCATCGTGTGGAATGTGGTATGTGGGCAAGTGGACATGGCTATTAAAGAGATCTGAGTAGAAGTCACGAATAATCTTCTCCATTGCCCTTCTGGAAGATGTGATGGATCCATCAGGATGTCGGAGGGCAGTCATCTTGGTCTTGTAGTTAGTGAAGGACAGGCGGGCATTATGGATGCTTTTCCTGGCTTCTGCCGCATCTATAAGCACCGCTGTTCTCCTGTCTTTGAGGTCACTCTTGATGGCTTCTCTGCATTGTTTTGCCAGCTTGGACGTTCGCTTGCAGTTGCCTGAGCCATGTGCTAAGACACGTTGGCGAATAAGTTCAAGAGTGTTCGAAGAAAGGCATTTTTTGTGGTTATCTCTCTCTTGGCATTCCTTGCACAATCATGGAGGTGCGAAATCATTCGATCGTATTCCTCATCAATGTTGTCAATGACGGCATCTTCCCATGTTGCGGCAACAGAGCCAAAGCACTCCTAGTTGGTGGTCGTTCTGGGAGTTCTCTTCTTAAACTTTGCATTCTTTCCTCCCTGTTCTGTGAGGTAAAATTTTGCACGAAGGAGATGGTGGTCCGATCCCGTTTGGAATTTTGGGACAACAGCAACATCAATTAGGCAAAACTGCCGATTGAATATGATGTGGTCTATTTCATTTAGGGTGATTAGAGGTCGCCCCAAAAGCCTCTATCCCTCTCGGAAAGACTGGCAAGCTACCGAGAGTATTCCTCCCTTACGGAAGAGCCTGGCAAGCTATCCGTTGTGTATTTGATATGCCAAAACCAGTAACTACAACTGGTCTCATTCACCTGACCCTGAATATTTTTTTTTCAGCATGCGACAGGGACAAATGGAGACATTACTGGCGCCCGTTCGAGCAAATCGACACCTAACGGGAAGTTAAGTGATTAAGTGATTAAGTGATTTCATTGTGGAACTGTCCACCGGGAGACTCCCATGTCCAAAGTTTAAATTCAGCCTTTTGGAACTGTGAGTTACCATGGAAGGTATTGGTTGACACGATGAACTCAGACAGTATGTAACCCTGTTCTTTCCATTCTAGGCCATGGGTCCCAATGTGGAGTTCATTGGGTGATCTTCTTGGTCCTATCTTGGCATTAAAATCACCAACAATGATCTTGTAGAAGGTGTGATCTTCTTTATAGAACTTCTCCAGCTCCATGTAGAACTTCTCAATTTCTCTTTCACCATATTTGGATGTTGGTGCATAGACAACAAAGATAGAAACTGCCAGCAGTGAGCCACATCTATTCAAGTGTAATAGTCCTATTTGGGTAGTTAGGCATTCGAATGAATCAATGCTCATGGCTAAGTTCGTGTTGACAAGGATACCGACACCACCAAGACCTCTTTTGTCACATGTTCCAATGAACAGTTCTTCTCCATTGTCGAAAACGGCGTGATGTGATCAATGTCTTCTCATTTCGGTCAGACCAATGATGTTGTACCTGATCTTTCGCGCTTGTACCATCAGGTCCTCGATGGATGCATCAGATGCCAGCATATGTGCATTGAAAGTACAGACAGTCATTTTTGTCTTTCTTCGTTTTGGCAGCCTATTTCTGCCTTGGGATTTTATCAGCCACTCTTTCCACATCCTTCTCAACTCTGCCTTATTCAGAGTCAGGGGAATGAGATCCATTTTTTTTATTGGATTTGGCATATAGAATAGAGCAGGAATAGCTTGCCAGGCTCTGTCTTGTGGGTGGGATATTTAAGGTACCCTGAAAAATTAAATAAATGTAAATAAAAAAGTTTAAAACAGTAACACATAAAAAACAGTAACACATAGAAAATCCAGTGTGAGAAGCCTTCAGGGGAAGCGGGTACACGAGATCCCAACAGGATGCCTTGAGACATGAGCTGAGGACTCACCTGTTGGAAAATTCCCGAGAGTGGTTCTGACCTAAGTCATCAATAATCTTTTGAAAGAAAGTTGTTTCTGGAAAATAATTTTTCCTTACATGATCTCTAATCATTAACTGTAAGATGGGAGAATAGCAACTTTTTTTCTGTGATTTGTATACTTCAGTACACAGAAATCTCTTACTTCCTAGAATTTGTTATGAATTCCAAAGACTATATATTTAGAAAATGGCCTGGCCATGCGCTTGAACCATAAGGGCTGCCTGGGATCAACCTGTACATGTGGGCAGCACATTTGTCTTCCCTGCTGTAATATCTCTCCCACCACAGTTCATTCTTTTTGTCGTCTCACCCCATCAGATGCTGCCCTGTTTCAATGCTCAGGGTCACTTGAATGGTTCTAGGGAGACTTCCTCAGGTCTCAGGGTTTGCTCCTGGGCTTTGCACTCAGGGATCATTCCTGGATGGCTTGAGGGACTCTAGGGAATATTAGGAAATGAACCTCGATTAGCCGTGAGCAAGACAAGTGCAGCATTTCTGTGCTGTCTGTATGGATAATTTATTTTTTAATTGGGATGTCTTGCCATCTTTGGCCATTTTTAGATTTATTAAGCTCTTGAGTTTACAGCCCTTAATGATCACTTCGAGAGGGGTTCAGGAAAGTCCATGTGGTGCTGGGCCTAAAGTGATCGTACAGTGGGGGAAGGTGATTGGCTTGCAAGCAGTGGACATGGGCTCTATACCTGGCATCCCATGGGGTCCCTGTGAGTTTATGCGTGGGAGTCCCTAGCAGAGGAAGAAAGAGATGGGGAACCACAGACTGATGATCCAAATGGCCCATTTCATGGAGAGCTGAAAGCATTCTTACAGAACAACTGAGGGAGGGTGGGATATAGGACTCCATTTAGGTGTGTGGGTCATTTGCAGACATAAAATGTTGTAATGGAGGTAATTCTCTTGGGGGGATTAACTCAAGAAGACATTCTGTCTGACATCTCTGTGACTTTTCTTTTTTCCCTGTAGTTGTACACACTCAACAAATAAGTTTACTTATGAATACTTGCAGTTATTTGGATTAGTTACAACCCTGGCCCTGAGGGCAAGCAAGGCTTTTAGTGTAAGTCTTCAGACTGGTCCAGCTTTCCCTACCTACCCCTTGGAGGTCCTTTTCCTCAAGTTATAAGACTTTCACCAAGACTGTGCTTTTATGCTTTCTACGCTGTCCCTTTTTGATGCTGGGTAGCTTTGCCGCTCTCCCCAGATCCATGCAAGACCCATCTAGGGACCCCCCCTTTGTTGGGTGTTAGTAACTATGTCAACAGAAGATTTATCACTAATCTGTGATTCGATATCTGTTGGGACAGGGCATTCTGGCGGTGTGAAGCCCTCAGTGATCTCCGAACTGGAAGGAGGAGCTCTTAAGACTGGGGAGGGGAGTAGAGGCATGTGTGCAGGGGTGTATCTGAGGACCCTCCCTGGTGGAGCTCTGGGAAGTGTGGGGTGCCCTAAATGAAGGTGAAAAATGCTGCTGACCCTGGGTGTCCTCAAACTCCTTGATCCCTTTTTTGTCCTATCTGCTCTGGAGAGCCTTGCTTGCTCTATTACACAGTCATATTCACATATGCTGTGCACAATTCCAAGGATGCTCCGTTCCAAGGGAGATGGAGAAAGGATCTTTGCGACTGAGTCACTACTTTCTGAGACAGATTTGTGGCAACCCTGAACCAGGATTTCTGAGTCCTATAGGCACATATGTTACACAGAGTTTTAAGTATTTTGCTGAACATTGAATGTCACTTTTTCATTCCTAGAACAAGAGCTGTGTGTATGGCGGGGTGCTTAGTGTTTGGGGCCATATCTAGGGTCACTTTGTTGGTTTATTTGGGTCTGTGTTCAGTTGTTACTCTGTAGTGCTCACTGGACCAATGGCTCTGAGTTTGGCCCTGGGGTATCTGTGTGTAAGGCTGACACCTGGCAAGAACTTTGTACTATAGATTTCTCACATTTTATCAGATTCAGCTTCCTTAAAATGATTTGTGGGGTATGTCAGCCAGGAATTTTGAGTGAAGGCTTGTTCTTCCTGAGGGGAGACCCCCTGAGCTGAATCATTCTAGATTCCTGGTGGTCTCCTCCTCACTGCCAAGTGAAAATGGGCTGGGGATCGACCCTGACTCCTGCCTCTATATGTGTCCTGACTCAGGATGCTGTGACCTTTACTCATGTGGCCATCACCTTCCCCTATGAGTGGATGTGCCTGGCCGTATATGAGAGAAAACTCTATAGGGACGTGATACTGGAGACCTATGAACATCTGTGGGCCATCAGTGAGAGCTGCGTGGTAGCATGTGCCAGGAGAGACCCATTAGGAATCTTAGGGACTGGACAAGGGCTGTGTTGCCATTACTCTGACAGGTCAGGATGTTTGACAGCTGTGTATTTTTCTGTTTCTCTACGTCCTTTCCTTTTCTCTGTTTTTGTTATTGGGCCAGAACTCTTGATGCTCAGGGATTACCACCGCATTTTACTCAGGGATCACTTTAGGTGGGCCTTGGTCCATCTGAGATGCAGGGCATTGAACCAGATCAACCACATGCAAGCGAAGCATCCTCTGCATTGTACTGTTGCTCAAGCTCCTGTAAAAAGTTCCTTCCATTGCTAAATTGACTTCTTGTGCTACCCTTCACTTCAATATGTTTGATTTGGTTTTGTCTTGGGGCCACAGTCCACATTCCTTCTTGCTCTGTGCTGAAGGATCACTCGTAGCAGTGCTCAGGGGCCAATTGGGGTAGTATTTACTACCCCTATTTAGTATTTATACAATACAGATGAGATTAAGTTACACTACAAGTCACAAGTACTTTTGGAATCAACTCTACTTATAGCCGTGACTCAATAGATATACAGAGTAAACCAATGGCAATTCCATAATAAAATACAAGAATTTTCATCATGCAGGGGCTGGAGTGATAGCACAGCGGATGGGGCATTTGCCTTGCAAGTGGCCAATCCTGGTTCGATTCCCAGCATCCCATATGGTCCCTGAGTACCGCCAGGGATATTTCCTGAGTTCAGAGCCAGGAGTAATGCCTGTGCATTACCAGATATTAACCCAAAAAGCCAAAAAATATTTTCGTCATGCATTGTTTACAGGCACCTTAAGAGGTGGTCTCTTTAGAGGCAGGATAGTCAAGATTCAACAGACAACGAAATTTTGGCAAGTATTTTTACACAATACTTTTATTTTTTTTTTTAATGTAGTAGTACTGCTATTTATTCAGCCACTGATTAGCTGATTGAATTGTTACACAATAACAATTTTAAAGTTACCTTTATAATACATTTTATACTCAATAATTCAAAACTCCCCCAAATAAAATTTTCTCAAGAACCTAACATTATATTTTGTATGCGTCCAATTTTGTTTTGTTTAGTTTCATTTTTCAGCCCCGCCATGATACTTAGGGGTGATTCTGGGTTCTGCACTCACTTGTCAGTCTTGGTGTTTGCTTGGGAGATCATATGGGATCCGGGGATTGAATTGGACCAGTTGCATGCAAGACTCGAGAGGGCCCAGTAACGTCTCCATTGGAGACTTTGTTGTTACTGTGCATGCAAGGCAGAAAAAGTGAAGATTGTGTTGTTTGTGTACTTTCAGTAACTTCGCTGGCTACAGGTACATATGGGCTAGGCCTCTCACCTTTTCATTGTCTCTAATCTCTACATTGATTCTGTAGGGGCAGGGTATTCTAGGATGAAGCCAGCTGTAATCCCGCGGCTGGTAGGAGGAGCCCTGAGCCCGGGGAGGAGAGGTGTGTATGCAGCTGAGTATCTGCGAACCCTACCAGGCTCGGGCCCTGGCATCGTGGGTGTGCCTTGAGTGTGTGTGAATCATGATGCTGACCCCAGGGGGCCTCGGGCTCCTGGATGCAGGCATCTGTGCTCTACTCACAGTCCCCTTTGCTCTCCTGGGGTGATCCTGTGCTTTGCTTTCTTGGCTTGTTCCATTCTTCATCATTAGTCATGTGTTCATGAGATTCAGGGTCCTTTGTACCCCTTTCCCTTACCAGCCTGGCTGCACAGCCTGTATTGTTGGGGTGCCCTTTTCAGGAGCAGCAGAACCAACTTGCAACCCACCCTCTCTGTCACTAAGCATGTCTTTTACCTCAGATCATTTGCATGTTTTTTGATTATACGAAGACATTTTGTTTTGTTTAGGTTTGGGGTCTGATGTTGCCAAGGGGTTTATTCCTGGCAGTCCTCAGGGGTTCATTTCGGCATTCCTCAGAATCCTACCCCTGTCAGCCTTATGCAAGGCAGATGCCCTACCTGCTATTCACTCTCTGACCCACTATGAAATATTCTTTTGCTTTTATGTTAAAAGTCATTGAGTGAGCCCATAATAAAGCTAGTTTGTGCTGAAATCATAGTATAGTGGGGAGGGTGCTTGCCTTGCAGTGGGTTTGAGTTGCTGTATCCCATAGGATCCTCAAATATCCTGGGTCTAGTCAAATAGAAAAGCCAAGAGGCTAGTGCGTGATTGCCAGGCTCCTCCCAGCAATACTCCCAAAGGATCTTCCCTTTACTCTGGGCCTGTTTGGACTGTGAGAACCACAGAGATGTCATCTACCTGCTCGGCCTGTTCACCCATGGGTCATTCGAATAATTCTTACCTCACTTGCTGTGATTTATTTCAGAACTCAAACCACAGCTTCAGGATTTGGCGTAGCTGCAATCTGACTTGGGAATAGGGTCACTAAATATGCGTGAGCTGGTAAGATTCACACATTCAAAAATGAATATCATTATACCCAGCGGGATAGCTCAGTGGAGCAAGCATGTGACCTGAAAGGTGGGGGTCCAGGCTCTCTCCCTGCCATTACATCTGTGATCTCTGGACACTGCAAGGAGAAAATCCAGAGTCTTATCCTGGGAGTAAAAGGCACTTATCCTTACTGGGTACTGAAACTGAAAAAAATTCGATTATTTTTCATATCAATAAAGTACTTGAATTTTTTCTTCTATTGAAAGCAAACACACGTGCTAATTGTTTCAAAGAACTGGTTTGTCATTTCATGTTGTGTATTCAAAAATGAATATGAAACCCCCTCTCTCTGCTCTCTCTCTTCCCCCCCACCCCAACGCCACCTGAATTTGATGCTCTTAGAATGCTTCCCTGACCCTTGGCCAGCCGACGGCCATGGGTGGATGATGGAGGGAATGAGGGCCAGGCTGGTTGGTATCAATTTCAGTTTCTTCCAACCTCGTCTCAGTTCTTCTCTGATTCTCCTTCCATGAATCTCCTTCATTCCTCTTGGATTTTCCCTCTCAGATTCTCTCTTGATTTTTTCTCTTGCCGACTCTTACAGCCTTAGTTATCTCCCAAATCATGAGGGAATTGGGGTAGCAATTACACATAGGCGAGGTTATACAATGGATGTATGGTCCCTCTCTCAGAGGAAGCTTCTTCTAGGACAAACTCTTTCAGCAAGAAGACCCACCTAACGGTGACATGCCATCTATGGGTGCATTTTTCCTTCCCTTAGTCCAGGAACCATATAAACATTCATCTTAATTCTGCTCCTTAATAAAATCAGTCATTTTGTATGGACACAGTAATAGATACATTAAGCTGGCGACATCTTACTATAGATCTCAGACTACAGTGCTCAGGCCAGATTAGTCTTTCTTAGCCCTAGCATGGTACCAATATAGTTGTTACTCTTTGGATCATGACAGAATTTGTCCATGACCATGCTCTTAACTTATGTGTCGCTTTGGTTTAGCCCATTTCGATGCCAGGGTACCTCAGAGCTAGCCCTGGGTCCATCCACTCCCTCATAGTGACACTGCCTTTGGGGTGCTAGGAAATAAGGGCAGCTAAGGCTTAGATTGAGAAAGCAGATGCCCAGGTATGAAGTATTATTTGGAGTTAATTAACTCCCAAGTTACAAAGTCAGAGTATTAACTATCTTCCTAGTCTATACAAAAAGGACATTGCTCTGAAGTAACTATGCAAAGGACATAAGGAGAAGAGAAAATCAGTTTTTCACTCAGATTTCTGAGGATTCAGACCTTACAAATTAACAGAGTCTGAGTAGGGGAAAAAGGTGACAGGCCAGTTGGGAAAGCAAATCACAGAGAAGGAAGTTACAGAGAAAACATAAGAATGGGAGTGCCTCAGGAGCACTCTGATAAACCTAAGCTCCCTGTGGCAAGGGAGGAAGGACATACCAATGTTAAACCTAAAGTTTTTAGAGCTATATTCCAAGAAACAGAGGAATGGGAGTGCCTCAGGAGCATTGTGATGGGTGTAATCCAATAAACCTAAACTCCCTGTGACAAGGGAGACTGGACATACCTATGTTAAACCTAGAATGTTTAGAGCTATATTTCCAACAGAATAGTGTAGAAGTTGGGCTGGAGCGATAGCACAGTGGGTAGGGTGTTTGCCTTGCACGTGGCCCTTGAGGCTGCCCCGAGTTCGATTCCTCTGCCCCTCTCGGAGATCCTGGCAAGCTACCGGGAGTATCTCGCCCGCACGGCAAAGTCTGGCAAGCTCCCCGTGGCGTATTAGATATGCCAAACAGTACCGACAGGTATCAGGATGGACACATTATTGGGCTTGCTCAAGCAAATCAATGAACAATGTGGTAGTGGACAGTGTGGTAGTGGGAAAGATAGGGGAAGTTGAAGATAGGGGCAAATTTCTAATGAACTCCAAAATTTGGAGTGTTTGTTCACACCAGCTTGCAGGCTGTTCTGCTAGGCAAAGCAGCAGCCTCCCTAGAGAAGCATAGTCTGTTTGTTAGAAAAAAGCACATCCTGCCACACCTGTCATTTTCATAAGCACCCACAAAATTAAATTCACCAGGCCTACATCCTGATACCTCGTAAATTTAGTTATTGAAACAAGGAAAAGTGAATACACTAATAAATCAGCTATTGATGTTTACTACCTCACTTGGGGGGGGGGTAACCTATTGTTCCTATTTGCACTCTGTGACGATCTGGCACCCTAGTGGAGTGGTTACAAGAAATTGAGTATGTTTATGGAATAATTGCGCTAAGAAGTAAATTTGCGAACTAAATTTCATATTCTTACTGTAACAAACATCAAACCATCATAGCCGAACAATAGATCAATGTGTTTGAAAAAGAGGCTTTCTCCTACACACCTGCTATACCATTGTTCTTGCCCACTGGTTCAAATTTTGAAGAATTATAGCTTAATGAATCATCTAGTACAAAAATATTAAAAGACTATTTAGCTGCACAGTAGTTAAGGGACTTTCCGTTCATTTGTCTGATCCATGTAGAATTCACGGCTATGTAGACCTTGAGCACTGTTTGAATAGTTGCTGCACATAGCTCTCAAGGAATGACTGGAGAGCACCCTTTGCTCTGAACACACACAAATACAGACACAGGAATTTTTGCTTACACAAATATCTCCCCAGTCATCACCAATCCCCGAGTCCCTTTCTGGGCTACCCCTGAACCCTTTGTGAGCCACGTGATTCACTTAGTTTGTAGCTCTCTCCTATCATTGTGAAAATAAACAGTTGAAGCTACTCAAGACCTGGACGTTCAGTGCGATATAAATGAACATGGGGACTCAGAGAGATGGGCTGGGTGGCTGTTCGCAAAGTATCTTTGTGAATTTTATTTCCTTCGACAAAACAAAGACGTCTGATCGATATGCTATCTGTTCAGTCCGTTACTCTCAATCTATCCCAGACCTGGCAAACATCAGATGTCCTGATCACCTGGTCCTATCCCAGAACCGGGTAAAAATGAACCTTTCTGACCAGGCAAGTACCTGGTGAGGAATATTTGAAGCCTGGCCCTTTAAGGCTCTGGGCGAACGTGCTGATGACGTCACGGAATCGGGATCCTCTTTCTCTCGGGGTCTGGGCGGTGGCGTGGTTGTGCTGGCTGGCCGCCATAGCTGTGGAAGGTGAGGAGCGTGTGAGGGGGCACCCAGGGGAGCAGGGGGGACTGGCATGGTCGGTTTCCCGCCGGCCGCCCGAGTGGTCGTTTGAGCGCCTGAACTTCCGCGGTCTTTGCCTTCTGGGCGGCGGGGTCGCCCCGTGACGGTGGCCCGGGGTGGCGGCCCCTCACCCGGGACGCACTGATCGCCCCTGCGGAAAGCTTTATCTTGTTTATAAATTGATTTTGAGGGAAACAATGTCGTTGTTACTGAGTAGAACTTAGAAAGATGCATGACGGGGGAACGCGGCCGGCCGGGTTTGATCCCGGCACCCCACAGAGTCCCGGTACCAGCCTGGAGTGAGCCCAGAGCCGGGGGCCAGTGATGGGGTGGGTGGGGGGAGGGGCAGGACACATGTATGTGCTTGGGGCTCAAAAGCATTTGGCAGAGCCTTTGATCTTGTTCCTTGTGCATTCAGTGGGTTCTGGGAGTACAGGGAGGTGGGAGCGTCTCTTTACTTTTTCTTTCTTTTTTTTAATTTTGCTTTTTGGCTCACATCCAGCGATGTACGTGGGTTACTCCTGGCTCTCTATTCCATCAAGCACTCCTAGTGGTGCCAGGAACCATGAGGGATGCCCAGAATTAAACCCAGGTTGGCTGCCTTCAAAACAAATGCTCATTTGTCTGTTAACATTCAGGCCCCAAGGTGCAGAGATTTAAGACAACTCAGGGCTGGGAGGAGGGGGATCGGCAGGGGGTGCATCAGGGCTGTGCTATGCCACAGCGGTTCTTGCAACCAAGTGTGCAATCTTAGCAGGAAGTAGCAAAGAGACTTCTAGAGTGTGCCGTAACTCCTCTAGTAATCCAATTTTACATCGGTATTGGCCACACATCTCTTTATTTATTTAAATGAATTAATTATTTAGTCTGGAGGAGTACAGCTGCAAGACTCAGTTACTTCTCTTGCCTCTGCATTCAGGGATCACTCCTGGCTGGGTTCAGGGAACCATATTGGGATGCCAGGATTCAAACTTGGTTTGGCCGAGTGGAAGATAGGCACCTCACCTGCTATATGATCTCTAAAATTCCTTTATAATCTTTTTTATTGTAGTCTTTTTGGGCTACAGCGTCACTCAAAGCTCAGGGCTTACTCTTTGTTTCTGAGCTCAGGCATCATTTTTAACAGTGCTGGGGTGGGTGAACATAGGTACTGTTACCTATTGACCCTGGCTTAGCTGCTTGAAAGAAAAGCACCCTATCAACTTATTATCTTTGCTAACCCTGTATGATTATATTTTCTCAGAAAAAAGAATTTCTGCCTCACCTATCAAGATTCCAAGCATCCCTCACTGTCCATCTCTCCCAGACCAGGGGTGTGCCCTGCTGTTGAAGTGAGTACTTGCAGAAAGGGACCAGCTGCACTAGGTTTTAAATGTCTCACTCTTAGGGGCTGGTCATTAGTATACTCAGGAGGGCGTTTGTCTTTCTTGCAGTGACCAGGGTTATCCCTGACATGCCTTAGGGTCCACAGAGCATCAGTAGGTATGGCCTCAACCCTCCCACTCCAGAATTTGTTTTGACACACGAGCATTCTTTGAACTTCTTTTTGGGTGTTGGCGTATTTCTACTGTCTCTCCCCCCCCATTTGCTACAAACTTGGAGACTCTTCCCCCTTCAGTGTCTGTGTCTGGGATGCAGGGGGAGCCATGCCATGTCCCCCAAAGGTAAAGAAAGTCCCCAACCCTCTGAGCTCCTCTCTCTGGGTCTATCTCACTACTTGAGGAGCAGATGAGGTGAGATTTCAGACCACACCTGGCGTGCTTGAGGTCTGTGTCCTGCTCAGGGGGCTAGGGGTACCAGGGAACGCCCTCTGGCTTCAAGTTGGCCAGTATCTGCTTCAATATGATGTATTCTCTCTTACTCCTCTATTCATACCTTAATTGGAAGTTTTTAAATATGAACATTCTTGAGTCCTTTTGAACCAAAGGCTGTTAGGAGGAAAGGAAGGACTTGGAAGCTCTGAGCAAAATTATGGACTTTAAACTTTCATTTGGGATAAGTGCAATTTTTTTCTCCGCTTTTTGGGTCACACTCGCGATGCTCAGGGCTTATTCCTGACTCTGCACTCAGCCTCTGTACTCAGGAATCACTCCTGGCAGTGCTCGGGGAACCATATGGGATGCCAGGGACCAAACCCAGGTCAGCTGGTTGCAAGACAAACGCCCTGCCCATTGTACTGTCATTCTGGCCCCAAGTGTAATTTTTTATCCCGTTTTTCTTTTATAAAATCATGTACCCGTAGGAGTAAAATCATATAGTCTGCAAACCTGGCCTGTAAGCTCTGAGCACTTCTGAGTGTGGTCCCAAATCAGAAAAAAAAAAAAAAAAACCAAAGGATTGACCCTTGCGAATATATTACTAGATTTCACACCTCTGCTTTTGTCAGATAAATTCCTCATTGCCTTTATTTGGCCAGGAGAGGGATTGGCTGTGTGGGCTTTTGCCAAACCCAGCAGTGCTCTGGGATCAGTCCTTGGTGATTCAGGCTGTCAAGTTGAGTCTGCTGCATGCATGACAAGTGCCCTGCCATTCACTGTGTGCTCTTTCTGGCCCCTGCAAACCTTTGAAATTGCAGTTTGTACTTCTGGCTCAGGTTTGCACCGGGAGGCCCCAGGTGCCAGCAGCCCTGCCTGGACCTCTACCAGCTGGGCCTCATCCCTGTTTCCTGCCTGTATCCTTCTCATAAGGTTCACAGTACTTATAGAGACTTTGATTTCCTGGGGTCAGTGATAGGCCAGGGGTGCACGCCCTGGCCTTGCAGGCAGCCTGTCACACGGTACAATCTCCTGCACAACGCAGGATTCCTCAAGCACCACCTGGGTGAGCCCAAAGATCTACCACCTGTGGCTCCAAAACCCAAGTCTGACCTGCATTCTCCAAAACTGTCTGGTAGAGGTTGACTCATGAACAAAAACTTTTTTTTCTGGTCATACCCCGTGGTTGCTGTTTTTGGTATCCAGTGTGGTGCCAGGGACTGAACCCAGGTCAGCTGTGTACAAGGTCCATACCCTACCATACTATAGTTCTGACACCTAATTTTTTTTTGGTTGGCCACACCCCGCGGAGTTTACCCCTGGCTCTGTTTTCATTGATCGCTCTTGGTTTGGGGATCCTGTGGGGTGATAGGGACTGAACCCTTGTCAGATGTGTGTCAGACATGCACCTTGTGATCTGTGCTATCTCTGTAGCCATCATAAAAATGATTTTATGATGGGTAAAGTCCAGAAACTTGTGTTCATTTTTTCGTTTAACTACACAGTTCACTTTTTAATTGTGTGTTTTTGTTTTGGGGCCACAGCCAGCAGTAATCTGGGTACTGGAGTAACCTGACTCTGCACTCAGAAGTCACTCCAGGTAGCTTGGAGGATCCAGTGGAATGTGAGGGATTAAACCAGAGTAAGCTGCATTCAAGGCAATTGCCCTTCCCAATATGCTGTTGCTCTGGCCCGGGTCCTAATTCTTCTCTGTTCCACTATATTTCTGTTTAGATATCATAACATTTTCAGTTCAAGTGAATCTACGACCTGTGAGTTAGGAGAGTAGGTCAGCTGCTTGCCCTGCCCTCCCTGAGAGCAATTTCAGACTCCAAAGCAGAAACTTATGGTCAGGACCCTGGAGTTTGTGCACCTCTGTCATGCTCACAAAACTGACGTCTCTAGATCTTTGCACGGAGCTTCCTGCTGATTCTTGGGAATTATAGGTGGGAGAAGATGATATTGCGCTGTCCTACCCACCGTCCACAGGGAGGAGGAAAGTGACAAGATGATATGATGCAGTGACAGGAGCACAGAGGCCTTCAGGGGTGACTGTCTCTAGAGTTGTTTCAGGAGGGACCACTGGCTCTACTCATATATGTGAGGTAGGAGGGAAGACCTTTCATTTATTCTCAGGTTCCTTCTGAGCATAGGAAAGTTTATACAGGAATGAAACATTATTCATGTCAGGACTGTGGGAGGGTCTTCACTTTCTATTTTTTTTGGGTGATTCCTGGATCTGCACTCAGGAGTTACTCCTGGCAGTGCTCAGGGGACCATATGGGATGCTGGGAATTGAACATGGGTCGGCTGCATGCAAGGCAAACGCCCTACCCGCTTTTCTATCGCTCCAGCCCGGGTCTTCACTTTATACTCAAACTTTTTCATCCACAAGAAAATCCACACTGCAGTGAATCCATTTTTGTGTAAGGAGTGTGGCAAGGCCTTTGCTTATTATGCAAGCCTTTTGAGGCACAAAAAAATTCATACTGGAGATAAACCTTATGTTTGTAAAAACTTTGGCAACGTCTTCACTTCCCCTTAACTCCTTATTAAACATAGGAAAACTCATACTCGAAAAAAAAACATATATTAGGGTGTGGGAAGATCTTAACTCAATCCACACACTTTGCTTTGCGTAAAAATCATTTTTCTAGGATTGAGGCCTTACATATGTAAGGACTGCAGGAAGATTTTCATGCAATTAGCATAACTTTCTGAACAGGAAAATTCACACTGGAGAGAAACCTCATAAGTTTAAGGAATGTAGGAAAGCCATCCGTTTGTCCTTTAGCACTTATTACACATATGAAAAGTCATTTTAGAGTGAAACCTTATATATGCCAGGAGTGCGGAAAGGAAAGGCCTTTACTGGATCTGCAGGCCTTACTATGCATAGGAGAATTCACACTGGGGAGAAACTATTCATATATATATATATATATATATATATATTATATATATATACACACATATATGCACACATATACATGTAAGAACATGGGAAGTCCATCATTCGCACCTGCAGCCTTTAAAGGTATAAGAGAATTAATACTGCATAAAATCGTGTGAGTAAGGAATATAGGAAGGCTTTCGTGTTCCCCTCAAGCCTTAGTAAATTATCAATTCCCTAATAACAATGGCCTGGGTCACATCATGGCCCTTAGGTAAAACAATTTTAGTTTCGACAAGTGGGTGGGGGATTGCTACAAAAGTACAGTCCAGAAGGAAATAATCTTGGTGCATTTAAAAGCTTCCTGTGACATTAGTACCATAAGGGAAAGGTACTTGCTGATTATCACCTGGACCCAGGCTATGACAATGTCCTGGCATTTGGCCTTCACATTATGTGAACTGGTAAATAATGAATCTTAGTGGTAAATCGAGGTGGAAGGAATTAAATAAAACGTAAATATGTGGGGGCTAGAGGATGAGAGATGCATGCTGAGAGTAGACTCTAGACCGAACATGATTGCCACTCAATGCCTCTTTTGCAAACGTCAACACCCAAAAGGAGAGAGAGAAAAAAAAGGAATGCCCTAGCACAGAGGCAGGGTGGAATGGGGGGTGGCGGGGTTGGAGGGATACTGGGATTAGTGGTGGTGGAGAATGGGCAATGTATACTCAATCATTGTATAACTGAAACCCAGGCACAAAAATTTGTTAGTCTACAACTGTACCTCATGGTGTTTTACTAATAAAAATTAGGAAAAAAATAGTTGTGGGCTGGAGTAATAGCGCAGTGGGTAGGGAGTTTACCTTGCACGTGGCCGACCCAGGTTCAATTCCCAGCATCCCATATGGTACCCTGAGCACCACCAAGGGTAATTCCTGAGTGCAGAGCCAAGAGTAACCCCTGTGTGTCGCCTAAAAGCAAAAGAAATAAATAAATAGTTACAAAAATTGCATTTTGCTGGGTACTGTCAAGGCTCACATTGGTTTCAATCGTTTCTGTGATTCTGGCTTGGCTCAGAGGCCCTGGATTGCGGGGATCATGGCAGAGATTAACCATGATACTGCACAGAACTTTTTGACTTCGGTTATACAGTCAAACCTCCAATCTGCAGGCCCTTTTGTGTTATATTGTGGGGAGCCACATCCCGCTGTGCTGCCTATATTTGGTGTCCAGGTTAGTCACGGGCAAGGAGTCACTTTACTTGCTGTAGCATATCTCCATTCCTTATATTCAGGTTTCCATTCAATTTATACAAACATTGAGGATAAATGTTTTGAGATTTTTACTTTGGAAGCATTAAAATCCTAACAATGTAATATTCACCAGAATAGTAAACACCATGTACACATGTGCAGAAGGCCAAGCCAGCCTGCAGAGTGACCAGTGTGGTTTGCTGCCTGTTAGCCCCTCCTTTCTGGGAGTTGGTCTATTGTAGGATAACACTCTTTTGTCCTTCCTCAGGTAGCTTAGGTTTGTCAGGTCACACCCATCTAAGAATACTGAACTTGTATTGTAAGCAATGTCCTTTCTGTGTGGACACAGGAAGACAGTTAATATTATGCTTTGTAACTTGGGAGTTGATTGACTCCGAATAATATTTACTCCTGGGCATCTGATTTCTTGATTCAGTGGCCCTTAGTTCCTAGCACCCCAAAAGCAGGGTCCCGACGAGGGACTGAATGGACCCAGGGCAAGCAGTGAGCTACCCTGGCATCGAAATGGGCCAGGCCAAAGAGCCACAATACTCAACTATAAGTTGAGGGCATGATCATGGACAAATGCTGTCATGATCTAAAAGTAAGTAACGACGAGACTAGGACCCTGCTGGAGCTAGGAAGATTAACCTGGCCTGAGGACTGTGAAATGTATAGTGAGATGTTCTCAGGAAGAACCAAACTAAGTTTATAACTCTTACTGTGCTCATACAGAATGACATTGCTAGAAATATTAGAAGTATATTTATTACAACTATTTAAGTAGATTACTAACTGAGGGAAGAACACACCCTTGTTGGGATCCCACCCTTGGGTGGATCTTCTAGTAATCTGAAGTAATCTCTGTAGATGAGATTTTACCCTTGAGTTAATCTCCTGGAGGAGTGGTCCTACCTCTCTTTGTTGATCCGTCAGTATTCAACCCACCTTTATGTCACCGCCTTATGTGACTACTATATAAACTAAGACGTAAGCTCGGAAAAGGAGTCACAAGTGAGTGAGCTCGGGCTCCAGAGATCCAGAGTCAGAGCCAGAAGAAGAGAGCTTCCAAGACTGGGGCCCAGGAGAGAAAGAGGCAGAGAAAGACAGGCGTGAATAGGATTGGAATAAACTACTATTGATATAGAGCGGCCTGGCCCCCGTTTCTTCTTCCGTCTGCCCTTGGCCAACAGCCATTCCGATCCAGGCCACACACAGCGGCTCAAGAGCACCGAACGCAGGCGGTGAGACAGTACCATCCAGTGAGCCCGTGAACACACAACCTTCAGCGTGTTAAGATTTTACAGTCTATATGCTGTATTTTATATACTTTTATTTTGGGGGAAACCTGACATTTCTTAAGAGTTACTCCTCATGGTTCCCATGCCACCATTGGGGAATATCAGGGACTGAAATCAGGTTGACCGAGTTCAAGGTAGGTGCCCAACACACTGCACTACCCTTCAGGCCAGGTACTCCTTTTTTTTTCTTTGTGGGTTATACCCGGTGATGCATAGGGGTTACTTCTGGCTTTGCTATAAGGAATTACTCCTGGTGGTGCTCAGCAGGACTGTACTACTGTTCAAGAAGGGAGACATCCATGGCATTGACAACTATGGCCCGATCTGCCTATTGTCTGTCATCTACAAGTTGTTCACTCGAGTCATCCTGAATAGGATTGGCAGAACACTAGATGAAGGACAACCATGCGAGCAAGCAGGGTTCCGCAAAGGATTCAGCACCATTGACCATATCCACATGATAACCAAGCTCATTGAGATTTCTCGGGAGTTCAAGATGCCGCTCTGTGTAACGTTCATTGATTTAAAGAAGGCCTTTGATTCTGTTGAGAAGGAAGCGGTCATTGAAGCCCTAGCCAATCAGGGAATTCAAGCCCAATACATCAAGATCCTCCGTGAGCTGTATTGCGGATTCACTACCAGGATCTCACCATTCTACAAAGAAGTGATCGTTGATGTCAAGAGAGGGGTGTGGCAGGGTGATACGATTTCACCGAAACTCTTCAGTGCCACCCTCGAGAACATCATGCGACGACTGGAATGGGAAGGAATGGGAGTGAAGATAGATGGTCGGCAACTACACCACCTCCGCTTTGCTGATGACATTGTTTTAATAACACCAAACATCAGCAAAGCTGCACAAATGCTGGCCGACTTTGACCGTGAGTGTGGAAAGGTAGGACTAAAGCTGAATCTTACGAAGACAATGTTTATGAGAAACAGCCTCGTTCCTGACGCCCCATTCGCTCTCAATGGAACGACCATCTCCGAATGCAACAGCTATGTGTACCTAGGTCGAGAGGTCAACATGACAAATGACCTGGCACCCGAGCTGCGCAGGAGGAAGAGAGCAGCTTGGAACGCCTTCAAGAATGTCGAAGAAATAGCTAAGAGGACGAAGAACCTCCGGCTATGGGCACATCTCTTTGATTCCACTGTTCTTCCTGCATTAACATATGCCTCAGAGACCTGGGCCCTTCGCAAACAAGATGAGAACGCTAGTCAGGTCTCCCAAAGAAGAATAGAAAGAGCTATGCTTGGAATATCACGTTTCACTCAAATGAGAGAACGAATCCGGAGTTCTGACATCCGTCGACGATCAAGGATCAGGGACGCTGTCTCATTTGCCAAGGTGTCGAAAATCAGATGGGCTGGTCACATAATGAGATTTAAAGATGACCGTTGGACTAGAGCTGCTACTGATTGGATTCCACGGGATGTCAAGTGACCGCGTGGCCGCCCACCTACCAGATGGTCAGACTTCTTCGTCAAGATCATGAACGATCGGTTTGAGGCCCTTCATGTTCCCAGAGCGAACAGATGCCATTGGGCTACACTAGCACGCGACAGGGACAAATGGAGACGTTACTGGCGCCCGCTCGAGCAAATCGACGATTAACGGGAAGTTAAGTGATTAAGTGATTAAGTGGTGCTCAGGGGACCCTATGGGATGCTGGGAATCAAAGCCAAGTCAGCTGTGTTCAAGCAAATGCCCTACCTACTATGCTATCTCATTCCAGCCCCTGGCCACATACTCTTGGTTTGAAACCTTGTTTCTAAAACTGCCTCCTAGGGTTTTCCTTGTAGACAAGTGTCCACTGCTCTTGTGTTGTTAAGGGGTAGAAGCCTTTGCTCCTGTTCAGTGTCTCTCCGACTCTCAAGATTGTTACTAGATCAGTTCCTCTCTGCACCTCCAGGGCTGGCTGCAGAGTCACTGCAAATACTGGATTGGGGAACTTCTTCCTCCAGATCCCTACTTTGTGACCGATCACTCTAGCCACCACCTTCTTCACTCCTTTATGTGAGCCTATAACACTTGCAGTACACTCTTTTTTTTTCTTTTTGGGTCACACCCAGCGATGCTCAGGGGTTACTCCTGGCTCTGCACTCAGTAACTACTCCTGGAAGTTCTTGGGGGACCATAAAGGATGCTGGGGATTGAACCTGGATCAGCTGCATGCAAGAGAGATGTCCTGTCCACTGTGCTGTCGCTCTGACCCAGCCAACAGTACATATTTACTAGCATTGTTCTAGTGGTTTCCTATAGAGGGAAAGGTAAAAGCAATGTACATGTTCCTGGGAGACAGAGTGTCTCCTTGCATGAATCCACCAAGAGAATTTCCTCTGCCAAATGTTTATATATGTAAATGATCAATCACACCTATGTCCTTACCTTAACCTCCACCTTCAGATGTTCTATAAGTATGGTAGCTGCTCTACATTAATTGAGCCATTTTCACCATGGGTCTGTGGTTCCCCATCTCTCTGTCTTTCCCTCTGTTGGAAAAGCCTGGGGAAGTGAGGAGTCGGCTCTGGACCGCCAACGCTTCACAGTTCCCCCACATTTTACTTCGTGAACTCTCAGTGATCAGTTGCTCTTTATTCCGTTCTCCTGCGTACTTATATCAGTCTCCCACTTCCCCTCATTCAGAATTCGAGACAACACTGAATGTGGAGTTGAGGCCATACTCACTGGCTCACTGGGGTCTCCTGGGGCTCTGAGATCACCAGGTAGCCCCCTAGGGCCCTAAAACATAAACGGGTTCACGATCACTCAAGCTCAGGGTAGCCCTCACTCATGAGCGTTCCCAGAGTGCAAAGGCCCCCCAAGAACAAGGGCTGAATCCTCTCTTTATACTCCCTGTTGGGGGCTCCCAGGGAGAATTGAGCCCCAGGAAAAGGGGCACAAATCAGTGGGGAGATGCTAAGAGAGGTCCCATTCTGGCACTCCTCCTGCCGCCCTGCCCAGCTGAGACCCCATGGTGCTGGCGGGAGGGTCCCCACTTGCAACTCCCTCATCATCTGGGATTCAGTCTCAGTTCAAGGATGCTGTATCAGGGAGGGCATTTGCCTTGCCTCTAGAAACCTGGGTTTGATCCCCAGCATCCCGCATGATTCCCCAGCGCTGCTAAGAGTAATAATCCATGATTGCAGAGCCAGAAATAAGCCCTAAGCACACACACACCCAGTGTGGCCCCAGGACAGAACATTACCGGGAGAGAAAGAGGGAGAGATGTGGCTTCATGGGAAAATGTGGAGAGAGCAGGCTCGGAAGAGAAAGCAAGCCCCCTGACCTGCTCTTTTTTATTTTTGGCCTTGGCATATCTTCTCCTATTATTACTATGATTATTATTCAAATTACTATTTGGTTTTAGAGTTATTCCTGGATAAAGGTGATTCCTCCTGACTTGATGCTAAAGGGTTGACCTTTGTAGGGTCTGTTTTTTTTTTTTCCTTTTTGGTCACACCCGGCGATGCTCATGGGTTACGCCTGGCTCTGCACTCAGGAATCACTCCTGGCGGTGGTCAGGGGACCATATGGGATACTGAAAATTGAAGCGGAGTCAGCCGCATGCAAGGCAAACACCCTACCCGCTGTGCTATCACTCCAGCCCCAAGGGTTGCCCTTGGTAGGACTCAGGGAGCCATGTGGTACCACGGACTATACCTGGGGCTCTGGCATGCAAAATGTGCTGCAGCCCTTTAAGGATCTACTCAGACCCAAGCTTTTATCTTATTATTACTTGGTTTGGAGCCACATGCACCGGTGCTCAGAGAATTCCTCTTGTTCTGTGCTTGAAAATCACTACGGGTAAGGCTCAAGGATCCCTTGGCGTGCTACGGATGGTGCCCTACCCTCTAACCTATCTCTCTGATGCTCAAGGCAGAAATTTGGGGATGGAGTGATAGCACAGCATGTAGGGTGTTTGCCTTGCATGTAGCCAACCCAGATTCAATTCCCAGCATCCCATTATGGTCCCTCGAGCACTGTCGAGGAGCTCGGAGCTCGGAGCCAGGAGTAACTCCTGTGCATTGCTGGATGTGACCCCAAAAGAAAAAAAATTAAAAAAATAATAATGTGGGAGAGAGCGCCAGGAGTCTGGAAACCACCAAATTCCTTGGCAAAGCTGTTTTTTCGATGATATTTTCTCCTGTGCTTCCCTCCCAAGCACCCAAGTGGAGGAGAGGGGGCGACCATGATGCTTTCTGTTGGCAGGGCAACAGCAGTGTTCAAGAAATCGACTGGGGACCCCACTGGCAATTCCTGGCCAATGGGGTGGCAGTTCATTGCAAAGTCTCGAGGATGAGGTGCTGGAGGTCACCTGGGCTACCCTGGGCAGACACCTGAAAGGGCCTTTAGAGAACCCATCCATTCCTGGGGGATCGAGTCTGTTTGTGGTGCTGCGGATTGAACCCACACATACCAAGCTTGCAACCTCACTCCCAGTCCCTGCAATGACACATGTAAAGAGGAGAAAATGCAGGCCCAGGGAAGTGCAGCAGCTTCCCTGAGGTGACACAGCACGAAGAAGTAGCCTTTCTCAGGGGATCCTCAGGGCAGCAAGAAGCAGGGAGCATGGACATGCATCCCAACCACCACCCCGCCCCTGTCCCCAGGTCCGAGTGGAATTCCCCCACAAGGAGGCTCCATGCAGGGCGTCCAAACTGGGATCCCCCTGGTGTCAGAGGGTGGTTGTGCTACCTACGTTATCCATACGGTGCCCTATATGCTCATCCCCCTGGAGACCGGTCAGGTGGACGTGGAGGTGAAGGTCGTGAGCATCGAAACCTGGGACCATGTGAGGAAGACCAACTTGGTCCAGGTAATGGACCAGAGAAGAGATGGGGGGCGCGGAGGGACCCTCCCCAGGCTACAGTCTAGTCTCCAGGTGGGACAGTTGGGAGTGTTAGGGCGCGGATCATGATCTCCCTTTAATGACAAAGAGACTCCAGAGACTGCAAACAGCAAGCAAGGTTCATTGTAAGACTGGCTAGTCAGGGTCGAGCCACCTAAACAGACAAGCAGATCAGTTAGGTAAGGCAAGACCCCGAACTTCTTCAAAGGGGATCTTATATAGGCCTTCACTGGCCTTACAGCAAAGCCCTCGCATTTCATTGCCAATAGATTTGTAACAACATATACTTTCTTAACCAATCCATTTAAAAGTACATCACTCCTTAGCCTATAGATTCAAAGATATGTATTTACATACATAGGCATTGTGGCTAATGGGCATCTGGTAACTAGGATATTTGGTTATCACCTGGCTTCCTTTGATTCTCAGCCCTGCATTCCAGTGGAGGTGGATAAAGTTCCTAACAGAGGTAATAGATAAGGAAGGCCCAACAAATGGTTCCCGAATTTACATCCCAACAGGAAACAGTCAACAAATGGATTCAGAATTTGCATTCCAATAAGGAATGGTTTCACTCTAAAGCTCTGCTAGGGAAAGGGGCAGGAAAGGGAGAGTTACTAATTTGTAGAGTTTTAACTCTGGAATCTCCCTCAGGGTCCCTTAGGACCTTACAGTAACTACTTCCAGTGGTACCGGGGGACCCTGTGGTACTAGAGGTGAGCCCAAAAAAACCATCTACAGGCAGAGAAATCCTTGATCCCAGGGATCATTGAAATCGCTCACATCTGTCATTCATAAACCTGATCCTCCTGGCATAGCACTTTCTGTTCAATACACAAAACAAGTACTTTTTTTGTAAGGGCGGGGGGGGGGGGGGTAATGCACAACCAGAAATGCCCAGGAGTTACTTCTGGCTCCACAGGCAGGATCACTGCAGGTGGGTCTGGGAGGGGAAGGGATCAAATCCAGGTCATCCACTGCAAGAAAAACGCCCAGAAATTCCTAAAATCTGAATTTCAGTTTACCTTGAATACATCATTTAATCTCTCCTAGGCCTTGGGTGGGATACACAATGCATCCATTATCCCTGGGTTCTTCATGGCTTGCCCTTTGATTTTTTTTTTTCATTTTTTGTGTCCCGCCTGGGTGATACTCAGGGGTTTCTCCTGAATATGCACTCAGGAATTACTCTGGGAGTGTGGTGCTTGGGGGATCCTATGGCAAACACTCAGCTTCAACCTTTTGATCTCTTAAATATACACTCCTAGTTCATTCTTTATTTTACAGTTCTCAAGTTCAAATCAAACTGGTGACTTCAGTACTATGAGGGAAAGGGAATTGCTGATGAATGCAATTCAGGGAAACACAAAGATCTTCCCATTCTGTACACTCTTAAGACTTCTTGCCACTGTGTATTTTCATACGCCTATGAAGACCTGAGTTCCTGGTGAACCTGAATTAACCTCCTGAGTTACCTTATATAGCAAACCATAATAATAATAGTAATGATTACTATTTCCTATGCCAGTGTCCCAGCACTTAGACTTGATGTGTATGTTAACCTGTAAATAATGGGTCCTGTTTTTCTTTTCTTTTTTTTCCTTTTTTTTTCTTTTTGGATCACACCCGGAGATGCTCAGGGATTACTCCTGGCTTTGCACTCAGGAATCATTCCTTGTTGTGCTCGGGGGACCATATGGGATGCTAGTAATCGAACCTGGGTCTTCCGCATGCAAGGCCAGTGCCCTACCCTCTGTGCTATTGTTCTAGCCCCTGTAAATAATGGGTCTTGCTGATGGAATCCAGGTGAAAACTGATGAAATAGGATCTAGTAAATGGGTACAAAACCACCCCTCAATCACAGCTATCAGTGTCACTCTTTTTGGTTTTTTTGGTTTGTTGTTTGTTTTTTGGTCAAACCCAGAGATTCGCAGGGGATACTCCGGACTCTGCACTCAGGGATTACTCCTGGTGGTTCTTGGGGGACCCTATGGAATGCTGGAAATCTAACCCGGGCTGGCTGTGAGCAATGCGAACGTCCTACACGCTGTGCTATCACTCCATCCCGGTGTTTCGTTTTTTTCTTGGACTCCGGTTTGAGGCAGAGACACTGGTTGGGGTGGTTTATGATAGAGACCAACCAGAATATTGCAGTGAATCCTTTGGAATGTCAAAAGAGGCAAACCTCCACACTTCAGGCCTTCCTCTGTTATGTTTTGAGGAGCGCTTTGCTCAGGCCATTCTCTTGGCTCTGAGCTCATCCATACCTGCGAGGGAGGACATAGGTATCCTTATGGGGATCTGGACTTTGAATCCTGATCAGTCTTGTGCAGTCGAGCACCTTCCCGCTGTATCAAATCTGTGCTCCTAGTATTCATATTTTTATTAGATTTCCCTAAGCATTGAGGATAAATATTTCTTAAAAGTTTAGGATAATGGCCCTGTCATTGTTCTTTAATAGGGTGGCTTAGAGATAGTTGAAATGGACTTGACTGTGCACAGAAAGATTTCTGATGGTTCCATGAAAGGATGGAACTGGCCCCTTGATAAAAATATTTTACAAATGGTGGGAACTTGGCAGAGTGCCCAAACTCCCATCTCAGCAGGCAAAAACATCAGCTGTGATGATTAACTATAAAGGGTGGTCACATTCCTGGATTCCACTCTCCTCATTTCAGTTATATAAGGAGAAAAGATGACAAAACCTTGCGTTTGCAAGTGGTATAATCTCAACCCTACTAGCCACTGAATTGATTAAAACCGTGTTTGGTTTGTCCAAAAGACAAAGTCTACAAAATATTCTGGTATGCTGTGGTGCCCATTAGTTACTATGCGTCTCCGATTTTAGGGTTGGTCCATACATGGGGTTTATTTATTGAAGTATGTTTTATGTAATTCATGCCATACTTGGAAGTTCTTAGGAGTTTGTGTTGTTTTGGATGCCAGGAATGGAACTCAGGAAAACCATGTTTAATACAAGCATTAAGCCACAGTACTAACCTCTTTCCCCATAGAACTAACTCTTTCCCACAGTACTAACCCCTTTCCTCTTGGTTGAAAACATGTTTCTAGAGCTGCATCCTGGAGTTTCCTTATAAGTGAGAGTTCTCTCCTTGCATGTTTTCAAAGGGTAGAGTGTTCACTGTACAGTGCTCTCTGATGTTCTTCCCATCAATTGATCCTGTCCAGTGTCTCTCTAGATCCCTGGGTTGCTGCTGGGCCAGTTCCTCTACATCTTCAAGGCTGGCTTCAGATTCACTGCACCCAACTTGATTAATGACTTCCCAGAGAAACTCATTGTCCCAGGAGCCATTCACAACCTACTTGCCTGCTCCTGTTTTACTTTGATTCAACCTGCTTTTGTTTTTATGACGGACGTGTGTGTGGAAGCATTGGCTCCATATTTGACCAGTACAGGACCAAGGGACTCTGCCTTAACTCGCTGCTCTGAACTCTGTGACAAGTCCCTCCAGCACTTGCTTCTCCTCTCCTTTATCCGAACTACTGTCCCTTGCACTGATTCACCTGGGCTGCCATAATGGTCTGTCTGCACTTGGAACCTGGCACTTTAAGGCTCCTTGGTGAAATGGATGATGACACAGACAGAGTCTTCCATGCGCACTTTACTTCCTAATGATGTCATATGGATCAGGCCTCATCTGGGCATGCGTTTAAAGGACAAAGTGATGCTTCAGTCGAAGGGGGGGCACTGAAGGCCAATTAGTGGCAGGACATGAGGACCTCTCACCTCCAGTGCCTGTCATGTGACCAACGGGATCGTGCCAGCTTTTGGGACACTTTTGTGGTTGTTTTTCACTCTCCCCCCATCCATATCCAGTGAGTTCCTCGGGTCTGCATTGCTCCAGAGGCTTTAGGATAATGTAGAGCTTTGCTGGTTGCATTGGGAGGATTTATCACGGCACATGTGTCTCAGGTGTGAGCTTGGGGTCATCTTCGTCTCCAGCTCTGCGATGGGGCAGCATAGCCTGGGTGCAGGCCTGAACATGGGGGGCTGTGGGTATTGAGGATGCTGGACCTGCTGATGGAAGAAGTCTTGACTATCCAAACCTTCTCAACCAGGGGTTGTACCAGTCCCTGTCCCGCAGCTTTCTGTGTAGACATGCATATGTAAAACTGCCAGATCACTTTGAATGGCGGCTCCTCAGCCCGCAATGGTGAGGGACCCTGTTGAAGCCAGTCTTTTTCATTGGCACCTGCCAGGAGGAATCCTGGGGACCTGGTCCTAGCATGTGGCTGAAGGTTGTAAATGAATAAATAATTGAACGATGGGACTCAGAGTGATGGTCTTGGCGGCTGTTTGCCAAGTATTTTAGTGAATTTTATTTCCTTCGTAAATACAAAGACTCTCTGCTCGACATGTTATCTGTTCAGTTCATCCCTCTCTATCGATCCCAGACCTGGCGACCCCCAGCTCTCTGGATCACCTGATCCTATCTCAAAAACGGGGGAAAATGAACCTTTCTGACCAGGCAAGTACCTGATCAGGTCAGGAATATTTGAAGCCTGGCCCTTTAAGGCTCTGGGCGAACGTGCCAATGACAACACAGAATCCGGGTCCTTTATCTGCCTGAACTTGGCGTTCTTTTAGGAAGTGCCAGCGGGTTGCGTGGTTGCGGAAGGTGAGGACAGAATCCGGGTCCTTTATCTGCCTGGACTTGGCGTACTTTTAGGAAGTGCCAGCGGGTTGCGTGGTTGCGGAAGGTGAGGAGCGGGTTCAGGGGCACTCAGGGGAGCAGGGAGGTCCAGGAAGATTGGTTCCCTAGCCGCCCTCCCTGGTGGTCACTCTGAGCGCCTAAACCTCCGGGTCTCTGCCTTGTGGGCAACGGGGCCGCTCCGTGGCAGTGGCCCGGGGTGGCGGCCCCTCACCCGGGACGCACCAAGCGCTCCTGCCAAAAGCTTTATCTTGTTTATAAATTGATTTTGAGGGAAAACGGTCATTTTTACTGAGGAGAACTTACTTAGAAAGATGTGTAAGGGGGGAACGCGGCCGGCCAGGTTCGATCCCGGCAACCCACATCATCAGATCACGGCCTGGAGTGAGCCCAGTGCCTGGAGTAAACCCTGGGCATGCCCCCCCCCCATAAATAAAAGGTGGGTGGGTAGATGAAGCATGTGGTCGAGGAGGAAAACGAATTTGAAGTGCTAAGGTCGTTCTGAAAGCTCCAGAAACAAGAACAATAACCGAACAAACAAAAGTGAAAAAAAAAAGTTGTTTTAAATATTTTATGTGTTTTTGACCCTTATCCCATGGCGCTCAGGACTCCCTCCCTGGGGATCCGAAAACCCGTTGGGGTGTCTGGATGTGAGGCCAGAGCCCTCCCTGCTGACCCATCGCTGGGGTCCCTCACAAAGCAGAAAGTGTCAGAGCTAGAGGGAGCCTCAGTCTCCCCCAGATCTGATGGGGCGTGTGAGGGCACTTCAGCATTAATTTAGTTTTGGGGCATCTCCCAGCACCTGGTCAGTCACAGGGGTGGGTAAATCATCCCAGCAGTGTCCCCAGGACATCCCGTTACTGGCCCCCTGTCATTCCTTAGTCAGATTGTGGAGTAGGTAAAGCATAGGATTCCCTCATCAAAGGGACCTGGGGGTGCATTCTTTTTCCTCGTGGGGGGTGTTGAGCCCCACCTGGCAGTGTTCAGGGGTCAATTCTGGGGTTGCTCAGAGTACCCCATATCTGGGTCAGCAGCATAAAGGAAAAAACACCGTCCCCTCTGTCCTGTCATTCTTGGGGGGTGTTGGGCCTGGATGGGGGGAGGGGCTGGGCATATTCTCTATGTGCTTGGGGCTCAAAAGCATTTGACAGAGTCTTTGATTTTCACAGGTTCTTGTCCATTCAGTGGGTTCTGGGAGTTCAGGGAGGTGGGGAGCTTTTCTTTCCTTTTTATTTATTTTGCATTTTGGTCACACCCAGCGAGGCATTATGGTTACTCCTGGCTCTAAATTCAGCAAGCACTCCTAGTGGTGCTAGGAACCGTAAGGGATGCCCAGAATTAAACCCATGTTGGCCACCTTCAAAAGAAATGCTCACTTGTCTATGCTGTCACTGAGGCCCCAAGGTGTGGAACTTAAAGCCAACTCAGGTTGCGGTCTGGAGGGGTGCATCAGGGTGGTGCTACAGAGGGTCTTGCAACCAAATATGCCATCTTAGCAGGAAGTAGCTTGGGCACTTCCAGAGTGTTCCCTAAACCCTAATGCAATTTAGGATCACTATTGGCCACCACACCTTTATGCGTTTAAATGAGATAATTATTTAGTCTGTAGGAAGTACTACTGCAAGACTCAGTTACTTCTCCTGCCTTTGCACTCAGGGATCACTCCTGGCTGGGCTCAGGGCACCGTATGGGATGCCAGGATTCAAACTTGGTTTGACCGAGTGCAAGACAAGCACCTCACCTGCTATACTGTGTCTCCAATCTCTTTACACAGAAATTTCTTTTTTTTTTTTTTGGCTTTTTAGGGTCATATCTTGCTATACTCAGTGTTTTCTCAGACTTTGCATTCAGGAGTCTCTCCTGGCAGTACTGGGGGACCATATGGGATTTCGGGAATCGAACCCGGGTTGGCCGTATGATAGGCAAACTCCCTACTGCTGTACCATCGTTCTGACCCCAGAACTGTCTTCATTGTACTGTTTTGGCCACAGCAGCACTTATTGCTCAGGGGTTACTCTTGGTTCTGAGTTCATGTATCATTTTTAGCAGTGCTGGAGTGGGTGAGCCTATGTACTATTGCATATTGACCCCGGCATAGCTGCTTGAAAGAAAAGCACCCTATCAACTTATTAGCTTTGCTAACCCTATGTAATTATATTTCCTCAGGAAAAAGAATTTCTGCCTCACCTGTCCAGATTCCCAGCATGTCCACTGTCCATCTCTCCAAGACCAGGAGTGTGCTCTGCTGTTGAAGTGAGTACTTGCAGAAAGGGGTTTTCCAGGGACCAGCTGCAATAGGTTCTAAATGTCTCACTCTTAGGGGCTGGTGCAGTACTATAGCCAGGAGGGCGTTTGTCTTTCTAGCGGTGACCAGAGTTATCCCTGCCACAACATCACTAGGTGATACTGTCCCCTGAGCATCACTAGGTATGACTCCAGCCCTCCCACTTCAGAATTTGTCTTGACACATGAGCATTCTTTGAGCATCTTTTTGCGGTTGGACTGTTTCTCCTGTCTTTCCCTCCCCCCCCCCCCCCGCTCCATTTGCTACAAACTTTGAGATAGTCAGAGACTCTCCCCCTCTTGTGTCTGTGTTCTGAGATGCAGGGGGAGCCATGCCATGTCCCCTAAGGGTAAATCAGGTGCTCAGCCCTCTGACCTCCTTTCCTTGGGTGTATTTCACTACTTGGGGAGCAGATGAGGTGAGATTTGGGGCCACACCTGGTAGTATTTGAGGTCTGTGCCCTGCTCTGTGCTCAGGGGACTAGTGGACACAGGATACCAGGGAAGGCCCTCTGGGCTTCCAGGTGGCTGGCATCTGCTTCAATCTGTTGTGCTTTCTCCTGTTTATACCTTCATGGCAAGTTCTTAGATGTGAAATTTCTTGAGCCCTTTGAACAGATGGCTGTTAGGGGAAAATGAAGGTGTTGGAGGCTCTGAGCAAAGTTATGCACTTTAAAATCTCGTTTGGGCTAAATTTAATTTTCCTTTATTTTTGGGAGATAGCGGTAATGCTCAGGTGTTATTTCTGGCTTTGCACTCAGGAATCACTCCTGGCAGTGCTTGGGGGACTGTATGTGATGCCGGGGACCGAACATATGCCCTTCCAACTGTACTATCACTCTGGAACTAAGTATAATTTTCCATCCTCTTTTTTTTTTATAAAATCACATACCCATAGGAGTAAAATCATAGTCTGAAAACCTGGCCTGTAAGCTCTGAGCATTTCTGGATGTGGTCCCAAAACAAAACAACAAACCCAGAGAACTGACGGTTCAGAATATATTACTATATTTCACACCTCTTCTGTTGGCAATTAACTCCTGACTGCCTTTATTTGGGCAGGAGGAGGATTGCCTATGCGGGATTTTGCCAAACCCAGCAGTACTCCGGGATCACTCCTTGGCAATTCAGGTTGTGAAGTTAAGTCATTTGCGTCCATGACAAGTTCCCTCCCACTCACTGTCAGCTCTTTCGGGCCACTGCAAACCTTTGAAATTGCAGCCTGTACTTCTGGCTCAGGTTTGCACCAGGAGGCCCCAGTTGCCAGCAACCCTGCCCTGACCTCTATCTACCAGCTGGGCCTCATCCCTGCCCCCTGCCTGTATCGTTCTCACAAGGTTCACATTATTTATATAAATTTGAATTCCTGCAGTCAGAGATAGGCCAGGAATGCAGGAACTGTCTTTGCAAGCAGTTTGCCGTGGTACAGTCTCCTGTACAACGCAGGATTCCCCAAGCACCACTCAGATAAGCTCTAAGTTCTGCCACTTGTAGCGCCAAAATCTAAACCTGCATTCTACAAAACTGGTTGGTGGAGGTTGAATTGTGAACAAATTACATATATAAATATAGATATACACACACATATACACACACAAAGACACACCTTGTGGTTGCTGCCAAAAGGTACCAAATGGTACTCAGTGTGGTGCTGGGGTATACAGGTCAGCGTGTACAAGGCCAGTACCCTACCAAACTATAGTTCTGGCACCTAAATTTATTGATTTGTTTTTGGTTGGCTACACCCAGTGGAGTTTAGAGTTTACCCCAGCTCTGTTCTCATTGATAATGCTAGGATTGGGGACCCTGTGAGGTGATAGGGATTGAACCCTGGTCAGCTATGTGTCACACAAGCTACTTGTGGTCTGTGCTATCTCTGTAGCCATCATAAAAATACTTCTTTGCTAAGTCAAGAACGTTGTGTTCCTTTTTCTGATTAACTACACAATTCACTTTTCTTTTTTTTTTTTTTTTTTTGCTTTTTGGCTCACCCCCAGTGATGCACAGGGGTGGTTCTTGGCTAATGCATTCAGGAATTACTTCTGGCGGTTCATGGGGGACCGTTTGGGATGCTGGAAATCAAACCTGGGTTGGTTGAATCCAAGGTAAACACCCTATCCTCTGTGCTATCGCTCCAGCCCCCCCACACAGTTCACTCTTGTGTTTTTGTTTTTGGATTACAGCCAGAAGTGCTCTGGGCTTACTCCTGACTCTGCACTCAGGAGTCACTCCAGGGGGCCTTGGGGACCCTATGAGAAGTGGGGGTTTAAACAGGATTTACACGTTAACAGATGTTCCTGGTCTCTCCTGGCGGCTCTCTCTCACTGACCATATTTGGTGCTCTCGAGCCACTTCTCCACCCTGGACCGCTGTTGCTTTGGACCGATGAAAGTAGAATGAGGACCAGGCTAGTTGCTGATTAGTTGCAATTTATTCAGTCTCTTGTCTCTCCCAGCTCTATCCAACCCTCTCTCTAACTTGCTTTCCAATGCTCACTGTGACTCCTCTCCAATCTCCCCAGTCACTCTTACTCTCAGCTCTCAGCCTTCTCTCTAAGTCGCAACTGTGTCCTCTAACTCTGTGTCTCTTCTTCTCTCACTGTATCATTGTCATCCTATTGTTCATCGATTGACTCAAGCAGGCCCCAGTAATGTCTCCTTCTTCCTATCCCTGAGATTTTTAGAAGTGCCATATTTGAGGCTCTTTCAGGGTCAGGAGAATGAGAACCATCATTGTTACTGGTTTTTGGCATATTGAATACACCATGGGGAGTTTGCTAGACTCTGCGTTGTGGGCAGGATACTTCTGGTAGCCTGCCAGTTTTTCCAGAGTAAGACTAGATAATAAGATTTCATGTGGCGTGCACTTCCCAGAGCACGGTTTTATAGTCTTTGGGTCTTGGCCATTGATGGGATTACACGGCACCAGGGACAGTTGGTGGGTGTAACGCCTACATACTGGAAGATTGGAGATCTGGGTGGAGGATGCCCAGTCCGAATACGAGCAGCTTGGAGATCTAAGCCCCAGGTGCTGCACACCTGGGTTCCTCTGCCGGTTCCTTCATGCGTGAGGCTCGTCCGAATGTGTGGAGATTGGTCTTAAGCATGGCTGTGGCTCGAACCAGAGGTCTTCACCGGGGCTCTGCTTGGGGTGGGGAGGGAAGCTCAACACACCCTCCTCCAAAAGGCCCCAGTAAGACAGCCAGATGCGGATGCAGGAGACTGCGCTGTTCTCTTCCAGGAGCAGGGTTTTATAGTCTTGGGTCTTGGCTATTGATGGAATTACACAGCGCCGGAGGCAGTTGATGGGTGTAACGCCTACATACTGGAAGATAGGGAATCTGGGTGGAGGAGGACAATTCCTTTTCTCAGTTTCCTTCATTTCCCCTGTCTCCCTGAAAGTGCCCTTTTTCTTCTCTCACCACGACCCCAATCCACACCTCCCCATGGGAATAGAATGACTTTCCCATTACCTGCAGCCCACAAAGGAAAAGCAGCCCTTATGATGTGTTACTGCTCTCCTTAGACCAGCAACTTAATTGAAATATTTAGTTTTACTTCCTAATGATTACCATTCTGTATGGGCACAGTAATAGACACTTTTAACCTTGTTGGTGTCTCTCCTGGGACTTCTCTCCACAGATTCCGACTACAGTGCTCAGGCCAGATCAATCACTTCTAATACCAGGAGGATCCAAGTTTAGTTATTACTTTTTGATTCATGACAGAATTTGTCCATGACTAGGCTCATAGATAAGCATTATGGTACTTTGTCCAGGCCCATTTCGATGCCAGGGTAGCTAGCTCACCAATTGTCCTGGGTCCATCTAGTCCCTCATAGGACCCTTCTTTTGGGGATCAAGGAAGTAAGGGCAAGTGAGGCATCAGTCAAGAGAGCAGATGTCCAGAATGTAATATTATCTGGAGACCATCAACTCTCAAGCTCAGGCTTGTCTTTGTAACTGTCTTCCTGTATCCGTACAAAAAGCAATTGCTCTGAAATAGCTAACCATGCCAAAGACATAAAGGAGAAGAGAAAGACAATATTTAAAAGTCAAAGTCTGATCAGGAGACAAAGGTAATTGAAAGGTTATGGGCAATCAACAAACATAAGCTCTCATCAACCAGGGAGCAAGGTAAGACCACTATTATCCTACAGTACCTTGTGATCCTCAATGGTTTCTCCTGGTTCTGCACTCAGGTATTATTTCTGATGGTGCTCCGGGAGGCTCTACAGGATCCTGGGGATTGTACCATGGTTGGCCATGTGCAAGCAACAACCTACCCAGATCTACAGTTGCTCTGGTCTCAGGTGGAGAGTTTAGATGCACATAACTGTGCACAGAATGTCGTTTGAAAGGATGGAAGGGGCGCCTTGATGAAATCTTTTATAAGTGGGAATATGGGTCAGGTCCCAAGCTCCCCACATTCCAGCAGATCATTCCGTTTAACTGATTACTCACAAGGTTGGTCACATACCTGGATCCCACCCGTGTCACTTTACTAATATTAGAGGTAAAAAAGGAAACATTTATGATCGGATAGAACAAAATTCCATCCATCTATGAGTCATATGGTGCTCAGGGGACCCTTTGGAATTCTGGACATTGTACCTAGATTGACTGCATGCAACACACTGTACTAGCCGGATATTGTCAGTTTGAAATCATGTTTCTGAAACTGCCTCCTGTGGTTTTCTTTGTAGCTGAGAGTCCACTGTTCGCACGTTTTCCAGGGGTAGAGCTTTGGCCGGACCTTGCTCTCTGATGTTCTTACCATCCTTTGCTCCTGTTCCATGTCTCCAGCTCTCTGGGTTTCTACTAGGCCAGTTCCTCTCTGAATCCCCAGGGTTGGCTTCAGAGTCACTGCTTTCATTCCCGTCTGGATTTTTTACTTCCCCAAGAAACTCATTGTCCCGTACCCTATCAGCTACGTACCTGCAGAGCTTGATTTCTTTTGACATGAAAACTCTTATGGCATAGACTAATAATTGGGATCCTTCTCTGCTGTTCTACATGGAAGCAGCCAGCCCTGGTGGAATGTCTCTTCCTGCACACTGTGATAAATGCTCAAGTGAGCAATTTGGTCCTCAACCCCACAGGGATGCCGAGACAGGTGGGATGTCTTCTGAGGGTGATCAGAAGATCACTCTTCCCATGTCCTCAGCACCATCACTTTCCCATAGAAGCCCATATTGGACAGAATCTCCAGAAATGCAAACACTGGGGACAAACTTTTGAGACCAGTATCACCCCGGTGGAATCATGTGAACATCCACACAGGACAGGAACTCTTTAAGTGTAAGGACAGTAGGAAGGCCTTCAATGGATCCTCATACCTTATACACAGGAGATTTCATACTGGAGAGTCCGTATGCATGTAAGGAATGTGCTGTGGCGTTTCTCTGACTCAACCATCTTAGTATGCACAGAAAAAGTCACACTGGAAAAAAACTATATGCATATACGGAGTGGAGAGTCTTTGCTTATTCCACAAGCCTTAGTACACAGAAAAACTCACACTGGAGAGATAACGTATACTTGTGAGCAATGTTGGAAGGCCTTTGCCTATTCCTGAAGTCTTAGTTTTTATAATTTCTGTTTCGTAGAAAACCCTTATGTATGTGAGGTAGGAGGAAAGGCCTTTAATTTCTTCTCAGGTCTTTCTGAGCATAGGAAAGTTCATACAGGGGAATGAATCACTACTCGTGCCACTACTGTGGGAGGGTCTTCACTTACTATTCAAACTTTTTTGACTATAAGAAAACACACATTGCAGTGAGAATATATATATATATATATATATATATATATATATATATATATGTATAGACATATATATATGTAAGGAGTGTGGCAAGGCCTTTGCTTATTTAGCAATCCTTTGATGCACTTAAAATTTCATACTTGAGACAAATCTTATGCTCGTTAAGACTTTGGCAAAGCCTTCACTTCCCCCTAACTTTAAACATAGGAAAATTAATACTCGAAGAAAGCATATGCAGGGGTGTGGGAAGACTTTTACTCAATCCTCAAGCTTTGCCGTGTGAGAAAAATATATCGTGGATTGAGGCCTTATATATGAAAGGACTGCAGGAAGATATTGATGCAATTGGCATAGCTTTCTGAACAGGAAAATTGACAGTGGAGAGAAAACTCCTAAGTGTAAGAAATGTGGAAAGATGTTCAGTTTGTCTTCAGCCCTTACTGCGCATGTGAAAAGTCATTTTGCAGTGAAACCTTATATCTGTCAGGAGTGTGGGAGGGACTTTCGTTGATCCTTGGGCCTTATTATGCATAGGAGAATTCACACTGGAGAGAAGCTATATATAAATATACATATATATGTACATATATTTATATAAGAACGTGGAAAGCACGTTATTCGCACCTGCGGCTTTAAAGAGAATCCTGGAGAAAATCTGTAGGTAAGGAATATAGGAAGGCCTTCATTTTCCCTCAAGCTTTAGTAAATATAAAAGTTATGCTGGATCAATCACTTCCATAATAACAATGGCCGGCATCAGAACAGGGCCCTGAGGTAAAACAATTTTAGTTTCAACAAGTGGGTAGGGAATTGATACAAAAGGACAGTAAGGAAGGAAATAATGTGTTATGTGTGAAAGTTCCTGTGATACTAGTACCATAAGTGAAAGGTACTTGCTGATTATCACCTGCACCATGGTTATGACAATGTCCTGGCATGTGAACTTCCCAGTATGTTAACTGGTAAATAATGTTTCTTAGTGATAAAGCAAGGTGGAAGGAATTAAATAAGAACTAAATAGGTACAAACTTTGCATTTTGCTGGGTACTGTCAGGACTCACCATGGTTTAATTCTTTGCTGTGACTCTGACTTGTCTCAGAGGCCCTGGTTTGGAGAGGATCATGGCAGAGATCAACGAGGGACAAAGCCACGTGGGTTCCAGTGCCGAGATCTACAAGCCTACTCGAATTGGAGTCGAGGATCCTCTACACAGATCCTCCAAATTCCAGTAGGGGAGGTTCACAGTCACCAACTGTCCCCCTGGCGCCGTGTAATCCCATCAGCAGCCAAGACTCAGAGACTATAAAAACCAGATCCCGGAGGGAGAACAGTGCAGTCTTCTGTGCCCGCGCCTGGCTATTCCTCGCCGGCGCTCCTTGGAGGGAGCGGGTTGAGCTTTCCTCCCCGCTCCGAACAGGGCTCCGCATCCGAAGACCTCAAAGACCAGACACCACCATGCTGAGACCACTCTCCGCACACCTGAAGGTACCAGCAGAGGGACAAAGCCACGTGGGTTCCGGTGCCGAGATCTACAAGCCTACTCGAATTGGATTTGAGCATCCTTCACCCAGATCCTCCAAATTCCAGTAGGGGAGGTTCACACCCACCAACTGGGCCCCTGGCACCGTGTAATCCCATCAGCGGCCAAGACTCAGAGACTATAAAAACCAGATCCCGGAGGGAGAACAGTGCAGTCTTCTGCGCCCGCGCCTGGCTATTCCTCGCCGGCGCTCCTTGGAGGGAGCGGGTTGAGCTTTCCTCCCCGCTCCAACCAGGGCTCCGCATCCGAAGACCTCAAAGACCAGATACCACCATTCTGAGACCACTCTCCGCACACCTGAAGGTACCGGCAGAGGAACAAAGCCACGTGGGTTCCGGTGCCGAGATCTACAAGCCTACTCGAATTGGAGTCAAGCATCCTCCACCCAGATCGTCCAAATTCCAGTAGGGGAGGGTCACACCCACCAACTGGGCCCCTGGCACCGTGTAATCCCATCAGCGGCCAAGACTCAGAGACTGTAAAAACCAGATCCCGGAGGGAGAACAGTGCAGTCTTCTGTGCCCGCGCCTGGCTATTCCTCGCCGGCGCTCCTTGGATGGAGCGGGTTGAGCTTTCCTTCCCGCTCCGACCAGGGCGCCGGCAGCCAAAGACCTCAAAGACCAGATACCACCATGCTGAGCCCACTCTCCGCACACCTGAAGGTACCGGCAGAGGGACAAAGCCACGTGGGTTCCGGTGCCGAGATCTACAAGCCTACTCGAATTGGGAGTTGAGCGTCCTCCATCCAGATCCTCCAAATTCCAGTAGGGGAGGTTCACACCCACCAACTGGCCCCCTGGCGCCGTGTAATCCCATCAGCAGCCAAGACTCAGAGACTATAAAAATCAGATCCCGGAGGGAGAACAGTGCAGTCTTCTGCGCCCGCGCCTGGCTATTCCTCGCTGGCCCTCCTTGGAGGGAGTAGGTTGAACTTTCCTCCCCGCTCTGACCAGGGCTCCGGCAGCCGAAGACCTCAAAGACCAGACACCACCATGCTGAGACCACTCTCCGCACACCTGAAGGTACTGGCAGAGGGACAAAGCCACGTGGGTTCTGGTGCCGAGATCTACAAGCCTACTTGAATTGGAGTCGAGCATCCTCCACCCAGATCATCCAAATTCCAGTAGGGGAGGGTCACACCCACCAACTGGCCCCCTGGCGCCATGTAGTCCCATCAGCGGCCAAGACTCAGAGACCATAAAAAGCAGATCTCGGCACCGCGCAGCCGCAAATGCGGCCACGCGATATCTTATTATAACATCTCATTCCCACTTTGACAATCTGGCAGGCTACCGAATGTAACCTGCCCACATGGCAGATTCTGTCAAACTCCCTGTGTCGTACCCAATATGACAAATACCAATAACAATGATGGGTCTCATTCTCCTAAAGAGCCTTGAATATAATCTCAGGGCTAGGATGAAGGAGACGTTACTGTGGCTGCTCGAGGCAATCGACGAATAACAGGATGATCTGTCATCTGTGAAATAGCCAAACCTCTATTCTTCATGCCCTTCTGTGTTATGTTCTTGGAGCCACATCCAGCTGTGCTGTCTATAGTTTGTGTCTAAGTCAGCCACATGCAAGGAAGCACTTCACTCGCTGTAGCATATCCGCACTCATTGTATGCAGTTTTCCATTTGATTTACACAATCACTGAGGGTAAATGTTTTGAGACTTACAGTTTGGAAGCAGTAAAGTCCTAACAATGTAGATCTGTGCAAAAGGCCAAGCCAGGATGCAAAGTGACCAGTGTGCTTTGCTGCTTGTTAGCCCCATGCATGGCTCCATGCTGGGACTTGGTCTGTACATGGTATTTTATGTACTTAATTATTATGTATTTTTAAAAAAAAATTATTAGTGAAACACCATGAAGTACAGTTGTAGACATACAAATTTCCCTGCTTGTATTTCAATTATACAATGATCAAATAACTATCCCTCCACCAGTGCTCAGTTTCCACCACCACGGGTCCCAGTATCCCTCCCACCCCCATTCCCATTCCCTTTTGTTCTCTCTCTCCTTTTGGGTGTTGTGGTCTCCAAAAGAGGCATTGAGTGGCAATCGTGTTTGGTCTATAGTCTACTTTCAGCTTGCTTCTCCCATCCTGGGAGGATCCTCCTAACTACCTTTATTTGGTGCTCCGTTCTCTATCTGAGCTCCCTTTTTCTCTAGCATGTGTGTTGGGGAAAACCTGACAGTTCTTAAGGGTTACTTCTGGTGGTTCCCATGCCACTATTGGGTATGTCAGGGACTGAACTCAGGTTGACCGAGTTCATGGCAAGTGCCCAACGCACTATACTACCCCTCAGGCCACTGTTGGTTTGAAATATTGTTTCTGAAACTGCCTCCTAAGGTTCTACTTGTAGGCATGAGTCCACTGCTCTGGTGTTGTTAAGGGGGTAGAAGCCTTTCCTCCAGTTCCAGTGTCTCTCTGGTTCTCTGGGTTGTTTCTAGAGCAGTTCCTCTCTGCATCTCCAGGGCAGGCTTCAGAGGCACTGTGCAATACAGGATCAGGGGACTTCCTCTTCCAGAACCCCACTTTGTGACTGAGCACTCTAGCCACCATTTCTCAGTCCTTCATGTGAGCCCATTCCACTTGTAGTACACTTTTTTTTTTCTTTTTGGGTCAAACCCAGCGGTGCTCAGGGATTTCTCCTGCTCTTCTGCACTCCTGGCCCTGCTTGTGGGACCATATAGAATCCAGATGTTGAACCTGGGTAAGCTGCATAGAAGGCAAACCCCCTATCCACCGTGCTATCGCTCCAGCCAACCAGCCTTACACATTTACCTGCATTTTTCTAGTTCTCTGCGGAGCTGGTGCTTTACCCTTTAAGGATGCTTGCAGAAGCGGAAGTGACACCACAGCAGGGCATTTAGGTGTTTGCGTGCAAGAAGCTTGATCAGCCTCCATTTGTTGTGCAGGTGAGGGTCGAAGTGGCTGTCCCACGTGGACGGGGTCTGTGAACGCCGGTTCCGTGGCAGGACACTAGCGACCTCCGTCAGTGCCCCGCCCTGTGCATCCCAGTCTCCGCACTGTGAGGGGCGGGGCCAAGACAGCTCTAAGGACACTTTTACGCTCCTTTTTCAACCGATATCCAGGTGGTTCCTGAGGCACGCCAGGGTTTTGTGGGGGAGGCGGAGCTTTGGTGAGTGCAGTGGGGGCTGTTCCGGGGCACAGGGCTCATGGGTGTGAGTCCATGGTTCTGGGGATCCCATGCAACCACAATCGGCTTCAGCTGAGTCATGGGGCAGTGGCGGGTGGGCGCGGGGCTGAGCGTGGTGGTTACAGAGCATCGGGGCTGGGCCGTCCTAACCTTCCAGCACGGGACTATGCTGGGCGCTGTCCTGAACGCTTTGGTCCCGACCTCAGTGTTGTAGAACATTCAAATTCTCTTAGAGGACTGGAGAGACAGAACAGAGGTTAGGGTGTTTGCTTTGCATCGGGCCCACCCAAGTTCGATCTCCAAGCTCCACCAGGACGGGTACCTCAGCGCAGAGTCATAAGTTTCTCGTCCATATCGACGTTGATTCCTCCAAAACTATAAAAGGCCTGTTCATTTTTGAGTGGCGGGAGGGGCAACGCCCAAATGGCAAATGACACTGTAGCCCTCAGTCACTATTCATTAGTAGCCTTGATGTCCAGACCATCCTGTGGGCATGGTTCTAGGGGTGGTTGTGATTTGTAGATGAAAATTTACTTTGGGGCTATTTTGGTTATATTTTGGGCGCTTCTGTGGAAGCTCGGGGCTTACTTCAGGAGCAGCCCTCTGGAATACTTTTGTTTTAAGTTCTTTAAGGGTCATGTGAGATGTCGAATATCCATCTGGGTCAGCATGGGAAGCGCCCCTCCCACCAGACTATCTCTGACTCCACATTTTTGTTTTTTCCTAACGTAGGATTTCTGTATCCTAAAATCAAGTTGAAAATTGCACCCAGATTCTTCCTCTCTCCCTGATCAGGCAAAACTCGGCTATTACACTGAGTACTGAGAGTTGTGTTCCAATAATGTATGGGCATGCGCTGTGTGCTTTTGGTGGCTATGATTGTTCTCCCCACCCTGGCCGGTGAAGAGTGACAGAGGATCGAAGAAGGAAACGGAGCCCAGGCTGTTGGTCATCTGCTGGATATTAACCCAAAGTGTTTTAGGCTTCATCTATGAATTGCCTCTTTTCCTTCTCCCAGAGAAGCTTATCATGTCCTTGCTAACATCTCTAATTTAGTTAAAGTTTATCTTTAGCATTTCCTTTTATTTCCCCTCGCATTGTCTCAGTTCCCCGGGTCAGTCTTGATTACTTATAAACCATAACTTTCTGGTAACTCTCAACTTTGTATTTGTACTACTTTGTAGTTGAAGTGGCTATGTATTTGTACCTGCTTTCCTGTTTCCCCTATAGCTTTTTTTATGTTTTTACTCTACAGCACTGTTCTTTGGTTAAACACAGAAAGACCAACAATGTTCATACTCCTAATATTTGGGAGTTGATGGACTCAAGTATATCCACTCCTGGGCATAATTGCTTTGTCATAGTTACTTGATTCCGGCTTCAGTTGCTGTAGTTCCTAACACGCCAAAAGGGAGGTTCTGCCGTGGGACTTGGATGGACCCGGGGCAAGTGGGAAAACTACCTTGGCTTCAAATGGAACATTCTAGAATGCACATATGCATGGTCTTGATGCAAACTGTTACAACGTTAGAGATAGGACCCCCATGGGGAAGGACAAGCTGAACTGGCCTGAAGACTTAGTCTGAGATTTACAGAAAAAGCCTTGCTTGCTCTCAGAGCGCATAGAAGTAAGTGTTAAAAGCCTTATTTGCTCTGGGGGCTGAAGAGGTAGCAAAGCAGGTAATGTGTTTGCCTTGCAGGCGGCAGACCTGGGTTCGATTCCCAACATTCCTTATGGTCCCCTGAGGAATACCAGGAGTGACTCTTGAGCGCAGAGCCAGGAGTATCTCCTTGTATCACCAGGTGTCACCCAAAAAAGCAAAAAAAAAAAAAAAAAGCCTTATTTGCTGTCAAAGCCCAGAGAATTAAGTTTTGGGATCATTGTCTCTTACAGTGTTTATCCAAACAACTACAAGTGTTGATAACTTATACAACTAGAGGAAAAGATAAGAGAGAGAGTGTCTCCTTGGGTGAATCTCCCCATGAGAATTTCCTCTGCCAGATGCTTATCTGCGTAAATGATCAGTCATTCCTATGTCCTTACTTCATGACCCCTCAGATGTTCGCTAAGTATGGTAGCTGTTCTGCAATAAACAGGTCACTTTTAACATCAGGCTATGATTTTCTGTCTTCCTTTCACTCTGTCTCTTTTGGGAAGGGTTCCGGAGTTGTGGAGGCAGCGCTGGGCCACCAACACCTCACCGCACCCCCACATTTTGTGTTGTGGACTCACAGTGATGAGTTGCTATTTATTCCGTTCTCCTGTGTACCTATACCAGTCTTCCACTGTTCCTCATTTCCTCTCCTCACCTGTCTTCCGTAGCCTTTATTCTACAGCCCATTCCACAGAGTTAGGGGTAGCAAATACACAGACATGTGGTTGTACAATCAAAGGATATAAAGCCCTTCCCTCAGGGGGAACTTCTAGGCCAAAAATTTAACTCGAGGAGAGATCAGCTCAAGGGCAGGATTTTCTCTAAGGACATATTTTTTCTTTGCTTAGTTAATATTCCTTGAAACAGCCATCTTAAATTTACACTTACTCTTTCTGTTCATTTTGAATGGACACAGTAAGAGATCTGTTAAGTTTATAGGGTGTCTCCTATAGCTCCCAGACTACACTCCCCAGGACAGGTTAGTCCTTCCTAAGCACAGCAGGATCCTTATCCAGTTGCTTCTGTTTTGATCATAATGGAATTTGTTATGGTGCTTACCTGTCCCTTTTCAATGCCAGGGTAGCTCACAGCTATCATGGGTCCATCAAGTCTCTTGCTTTTGGGGTGCTAAGAACAAAGGGCAGCTGAGGCTTAAGTCTCATAAACATGACAATGCCCAGGAGTATATAGTATCTGCAGTCAATTAACTCTGAAGTTACAAAAGCATAATATTGCCTTCCTTTGTCTATACAAAGCTGAGGGCTGGGGGCATGGCCATCCCAATCCTCCCAGCACAATCTTCCCAACCTGAGACTGCACTGGTCCTTGTTCAGGAGCAAAAAAGGAGATTTGTCTAAAGTAAACTGTAGCAGATATAAAGGAAAGAGAAAGTCAACATTTCACTTCCAAATACAAAATCCAGAGATCTCTGAAGAATCTGACTTTACAATTCAAAGGTTGTGGTTATGGGAAATGAGTGAATAATGTATAAGGGAAGCAGAGCACAGGGAAGTTAAAGATGAATACTAAGGAAATGGGAATGATTGGGATGGGTGTTACTCAGTTAGCCTCAGCACCTTGTAGCAGAGGAGGAATGATGAACCAATGTTAAACCTAAATTGTTTAGAACTAGAATCCAACCAGGGTAAAGGGTTTTGTTTTTTAAGCAATAAAGTTTTGGTTTTCTAGGAATCAGAACATTTGCTCAGGAATCCCACTGGGTGTGGTAGGAGCACATTTACTTAGGGCCGCAGCCATAATACAGTGAGTAAGGACTTAAGCATCCAAGCAATCAACCCAGGTTCTGTCCCCTGCATCCCATAATGTCTGTACCAGAGTGATTCCTGGATGTAGAGCTAGGAGTAAGCCCTGAATCTTCCGGTTGTGGCCCCCAAACAAAAATCGCACAAAGTCACAATTATATATACTCAAATATATGCACAAACAATGCTGAAAGAGCAATAGGGATTCAGGAGAAACTGTGAATTTCTGTAGCAGGGATAGATCAAAAATAGGGGATATTTTTTTTCTTTTTTGGGTCACACCTGGCGATGCACAGGGATTACTCTTGGCTTTGCACTGAGGAGTTACTCCTGGCAATGCTCAGGGGACCATATGGGATGCTGGGAATCGAACCCGGGTTGGTCGCGTGCAAGTCAAACACACTACCCGCTGTGCTGTCTCTCCAGCCCCAAGGATAGGGAAGTTTTAAGGACCAGAAATTTGACTCTTTTAATGTTTCATTCTCGAATTTGTCTTTGTACATCATTTCCCCCCATCTTCGGTTGAATTTGCCTTTTTTCTTGTTATATTTTTCACCACAGCCTACAGTGCTCAGTGTTTACTCTTGTCTCTGAGCTCAAAGATCATTTGAGAAGAGTCAGGGTAACATTCTGTGTTTAGATATCATTGGTCCGATGTTAGGTGACAATGCAGGATCAGGGGAAATCTCCTTACCCCCAGGCCCCCAGTGTGTGACCGACCAATCCAGCATTTGCCTCTCCACTCCTTTATTCGAGTCCATCCCCCTTGCAGCACAGATTCACCTGGGTGGCAAAAAGGTTCTCAGTGCATAGACTCTGGCTCTTTAAGGCACCTTATGGAAACGGAAGTGATGTCATAAGTGATGTCATAAATGTCATGGTTCATTTTCCAACCCTGACACAGACAGTGAGTCCGTTTCTCACTTGGCAAAGGACAAGTAAATTTGCGCTCCATCCTGGAAGGGGGAGTCTGAAGAAGGATTTAGTTGCAGGACTCGAGCAACCTCATGTGAGCACCCTGTGCCTTCCAGTTTCTACACTCTGAGCCGAGGTGCCGAGCCAACTTGGGGGGCACTTTTGCGCTGGTTTTTCACTTGTTCGCCAACATCCAGGTGGATCCTGATGTGTGGTGGAGGTTTTAGTGGGAAGCAGAGCTTTGGGTTGCAGGGGGGGCTGTCTCAGGGTTCAGGAGTGACAGTTGTGAGTTCGTGATTCTGGGGTGCCTCTTTGGCCATGATCGTCTCCAGCTCAGGATGGGGCAATAGTGGGTGAATGCAGGACTCAGCCAGGGGCTTGGCCGTCCCAACCCTCCCAGGAGTCCCATGTTTGAACCATCGGCCCTCAGCTCGATTCTGTAGCATCTCCATATTTGAGGGGCAGAACGTCAGCCCCTCCACCGAATGGCAGGAGATCTGTTACTGGTCATCTTCGTTGTCTGCCGTGAGAGACCGAGTCATGCGGGGGATGGGGGAAGGGGGCTTACAGGTGGCTGAGGCTTGCCATTGAAATTGTATTTGGGGGGCTATTTTTGGTTCTTTAGATTTTGGCGGGAGAGAGGGCACATACGTGTAGATGCTCATAACTTCCTCGAGTCTCTAAGCTCAGGTATTATCCCTGGTGCTGCTGGGGGCCATATGGGATGCAGAGAATTGATTGTTTCATCTAATCAAGCGCCCAACTCATATTATTGCCTTCTAACCACAATACTGGTATATATTTTTCAGGTTCATGAATTTCAGCTTCCTCATATCAAGCAGCAAAGCACCCCTGACTCTTGACCTCTCCCTGAGCAGACGACACCTGCCATTGTGGCAAATACTGAGGTCCCCAGAACAGAGTGCCCAGGTGCATGTCCTTGTCCACCCAACAAGAGTGTCAAAGTTTTCCCACTCTAAGTTACATGGTGGAGCCACATTCCAGGCTACAGTTCCCTGGGGGCAGCACTGCTGCCAGCCTGCAAAGGGCGCTAGTGTTCGGAATATCCTGGGCTGAGAGTTGGCCCCTGGCAGGGCCTACAGGGACTTTCTTGTGGGAGCCAGAGAAGAATCCGGGGATCAGAGAAGGCTTTCTTTTCCTCCCCTGTAGCCTGGACCCAGGCTCCTCTCCTGAAGTGCAGCACAGATGCCAACCAAATTTGCATCTCCAGCGGTGACAGGAGCTTCTGCCATTGTCTCCCAGAGGTGGAATTGTGAGGCTGTGCCTGAGGGTGTGGCTGGTCTGAGCTCAGGAGTGGGAGGAGGTGCTCCTCTCTGGTGCTCACTGTTCTGACTTCTCCAGGTCTTTGCACGGAGCCTCCTGCTGATCCTCAGAACAACAGTGACAGGAGAAGATGGTGACGCGGCTTCTGATAAATCGTCCCCAGGTAGGAGTAGACGGATAGAATGACATGAGGTAGTACCGGGAGTGCCCAGGCTTCCTGGACCATCTGTTTTGAGTTTCTTTTGGACGGATTCCAAGATGAGACTTCTGATCAGACCGTCCCATTCTGCTGTTTGAAGCTGCTTTTGTGTAAGTTTGTTTTGTTTTATTTGGCCTTGGAGCCATGAGGATTACTCCAAGCTCAGTGCTCAGAGCTCATTCCTGACAGGTCTAGGTGACCAATGGGATGCTGGAGGTCCAAAGGTTTCATCTTGGGTTTTCTGTTTTATTAGGGGTGGCAGAGCAAGGATTCTAGCAATCATTCCTTGTGCTGCACTCTGGCATTGCCCCTGGCAGTGCTTGTGGGACCATATGGGATGTTGGGGATCGCCACTTCTACATGCTGTCCCCAGAACAGCTGCCCTGTTACGCCAACCTGCTGCTCCGGCTTCTTTTGCATTGTTTTTGTCATCAGCTGTCCTCTTGACTCTGTGCTCTGGATTCACAAGTGATGGGCCTCAGAGCACCTTGGGGTGTGTTGGCCACGTTTGGGCCCTGGCAACTACAGTGACTTGGGCCCCCAGACTTGCTTTTCTCCTGTTTAGTCCTTGCTACTTTGGAGAAACTACCTGCTAGGTCATATAGTCTTACATTCACATAATCTTGTGTATGGATTTCTGGGCATGCGCCCATCCCAAGGAGAAAGAGCCAAGGACCTCTGAGGCCAGTAGAGATGTTGGGGTCAAGAAACGTCTACCTTGTTTGAGCGGGATTTGGGGCGGTCCTTAGCAGTGAGTTCCTACAGGCACACATACCATGCACTGCTCTGAGTAGTTGTCTATATGGACTGTCGAGTTTTCAATCCTAGTTTTCATGTGCTGTGGGGGCGCAGCGGTGAGCATGCAGAGGTTTTTGCTACACCCAGGGATAGTCTTTTGGATCGTACAAGTTTGTGTTCAGGTGATCCTCTCTACAGTACTCACTGGACCAGTGGTGCTCGAATTGGCCCTGGGGTTACCAGGAAAGGCAGGTACATCCAAGAACCTTCTGTATAACGTCCTCCCACTTTAGCAGATCTAGCTGACTTCTGTGATTTCTGGGGCCCGTCAGTCATGCGTGTGCTTGGAGGCTGGTTCATTCGGAGCGGAGTAGCCCATCGACAATATAGGACCCTGGGTCCTGGCCTCAAGTAGTGGGAATGAGGCTAAGATAGACTCTGACTCGCACCTTCTCCGTGTGCTGTCTCAGGAAGCAGTGACCTTCCATGACGTCGCTGTGAACTTCACCCTGGCGGAATGGTCATGCCTGGAAGCCTCTCAACGGAAGCTGTACAGGGACGTGATGCTGGAGACCTACCAACATCTGCAGGCTGTCGGTGAGAGCAGTATGGAGTCAACCGTGTCTGAACAGACCCGCGTGGGCTCCCTGGGGTTGGTGGCAGCTGCGTGTCCAACAGTAGCTCTGTGACGGGCTGGGATATTGGACAGCCGTCCAGTAGCTCTTTCCTCCCTCGTTTTTTTAGGGTTCCACCTATGGATACTCAGGGCTTACTCTCAGCTTTGTCCTCAGGAATTACTCTTGTGGGGTAGTCGAACCCTATGGGTTGATTCACGTCAACCTGTTTCAACTGTGTCCATGGGAAAATCCCTATCTGACCAGTTATCGCTCAGGTCCCTTTAAATAGATCCATCCATTGGTGAATCAATTTACTTTGTATACTACACAAACTTTTGTGTGTTTAATTGGTTTTGCTGTTTCCTTTGTTTGGGGGCACAGTCCACAGTTCTCCTGGCAATGTGCTAAAGGATGACATGGGGTACCATGGACTAAAACCTCTTGGCAACTTAAAATGTTGGTGCCTCACCCCCAATACTTTTGCACTAGTCACTCACGGTTTTTGCATTTTCTTTTTTCCTTAGGGATTAGGGATTATTCCTGCGTCTGTATTCAGTATCCACACCTGGCCTTGCTCCAAGACCATATGTGTGTGCAGCGCTTCTGTCCTATGTGCTATACTATCTTTCTCCCACCACAGCGGATTTGATATCTTGTCTCTCAACTCATTAGACACTGCCCTATTTCAGTGCTTGGATTTACTTCTAATGGTTCTTGTGAGATTTCAGCAGGATTTAGGATTTGCTCCTGGGATCACTCCTGGCTGGCATGAGGGACCCTAGATGATACGGGGTATCGCAACTGGATTGGCCGTGAGAAACTCCTGTGGTGCTCTCTTTCTGGATACATTTTTTGCAGGAGTACTGCTATTTATTTCTTTTTTTTTTCTTTTTTTTTCCCCTTTATTTTATTTTATTTTTTTTAAAGTTGTAGATTTACAATTTTTTGTGCTTTGGTTTCAATTATACAATGATCAGATACCCATCCCTCCACCAGTGCCCATTTTCCACCACCATGGATAATATCCCTCCCACCCCCATCCCCCCATCCCCCCTGTCTCTGTGGCAGGGCAATCCCCTGTGTTCTCTCTCTCCTTTTGGGTGTTGTGGTCTGCAAAAGAGGCATTGAGTGGCAAACATGTTCAGTCCATAGTCTACTTTCTACATGCATCTCCCCTCCTGGGAGGATCCTCCAAACATCCTTTATTTGGTGCTCCCTTCTCTATCTGAACAGCCCTTTCCTCTAGGATACCCGGCTGGCCTCTAAGTTATGGAGTAATCCTCCTGGTGCTGATCTCAGCTATTCTTGGGTATTAATCTCATATTTTGTTACTTTATATCCCCCAGATGAATGCAATCTTTCTATGTCTATCCCTCTCTTTCTGACTCATTTCGCTTAGCATGATACTTTCCATATTGTACCACTTGTATGTAAATTTCATGACTTCATCTTTTCTAAGAGCTACATAGTACTCCATTGTGTAGATGTACCAAAGTTTCTTTAACCAGTCATCTGTTCTTGGGCATTCAGGTTTCTTCCAGTTTCTGGCTATTGTAAAGAGTGCTGCAATGAACAAACAAGTGCAGATGTCACTTCGACTATACATTTTTGCCTCTCTGGGATATATTCCCAGGAGTGGTATTGCTGGGTCAAATGGGAGCTCAATTTCTAATTTTTTGAGAATCGTCCATACTGTGTTCCAGAAGGGCTGAACCAGTGGACATTCCCACCAACAGTGGAGTGTCCCTTTCTCGCCACATCCACGCCAGCATCGGTTGCTTTTGTTCTTTTGAATGTGGGCCAGTCTCTGAGGTGTGAGATGGTATCTCATTCACAATTGTGCCCCAGAAAATCAAGTACCTAGGAATCAGCTTAACTAAGGAAGTAAAGGACCTGTACAAAGAAAACTACAAAACGCTACTTCAGGAAATAAAAGAGGACATGAGGAAATGGAAAGATATCCCCTGCTCATGGGTCGGGAGACTTAACATTGTCAAAACGGCAATACTACCGAAAGCATTGTATAAATTCAATGCAATCCCTATAAGGATACCCATGACATTCTTCAAAGAAATGGAGCAAACACTCTTGAAATTTATATGGAACAATAAGCCCCCACGAATAGCTAAAGCAATTCTTGGGAAAAAGAAAATGGGAGGAATCAACCTCCCGAACTTCAAACTGTACTACAAAGCAGTAATAATTAAAACAGCATGGTACTGGAACAAAGACAGAACTGCAGACCAATGGAACAGGGTTGAATACACTGACATCTCTCCTCAATCATATGCTCATCTAATCTTTGATAAAGGTGCAAGTAATGTGAAGTGGAGTAAGGAAAGCCTCTTTAATAAATTGTGTTGGCATCACTGGACGGCTACATGCAAAAAAATAGTACTGCTATTTATTTAGCCACTGATTAGCTGATTGTATTGTGCACGAACTTCACCTTACTTTTTTTTTTCATTGTTTATAATTTTATTTATTGAATCAGCGTGAGAGCATTTACAAAGCTTTCCGGTCTAAATCTTGGTCATACAATGAAACACCTGTACCTTCACCAGTGCCCATTCTCCACCACCAAAAACCCCAGTATACCCCCATCCCATACCCTCCCCCTACCTGTGGGGCAGATGATTTCCACATTATTCTCTCTCTACTTTGATCACATTCAATATTTCGACACCAGACCCACCATTATTATTTGAGATTTTACCCCAACACTCAGATCTGCTGAAAAGGCAACAATAGACAATTTGTGTTCTATTGCTAGTTATGAATAACATATGATGTCAAATGGCTGCAGTAGGGCCATGTGGTTTTGAAATTATGAAAATCTAACACTTAAATCTGGAGCGAGTTCTGCCAAAAGTCACTGAGTTTCAAGATCTGCTCCTGCTTCTCTGGGATCATGGCCGTTGAGCAGCTTGTTGAGAAGCCAGAGAGGCCGATCATGGGCGATGACTTGGGGTCTTGTGGGTGTGGGGAGGACAGGCCCGGCTCCACCCCATCCCGTGAGGCCCAACAAGTTTTGTCACTATGGGCCCAAGCCTGACTGTTCAGTGGCCTCTGCAGGATGACGGCCACCGAGCCACCAGAAGGAAACAGGCGGAGGGACATCACCCTTTCCCCCCAGGGGTGGCCCAGCTACAGTAAATTACTGCGGGGTCTGGACACATTTCTGTCAGAAGCTGCTGGCTTTCGAAATTTGTTTCTGAGACTTTGTGATCAAGGGCGTTAAGCAGTTTGGTCAGGAGCCAGAGAGGCCATTCATGGGCGATGACTTGGGGTCTCGTTAGGGTGGGGAGAACAGGCCCGGTTACCCCCTCATCCCGTGAGGCCCAACAAGTTTCGTCACCGCGGACCCAGCCTGACTGTCCAATGGCCTCTGGAGGATGACAGTCACCAAGTCACCAAGAGGGAGCAGGTGGAGGGGCAATACCCTTTTTTCCCTGGGGTGGCCCAGCGACAGTAACATACTGTGGGGCCCGAACGCATTTCTATCAAAAGCCACTGGGTTTTGAGATTTGTTTCTGAGTCTCTTGGATCATGGCCGTTAAGCAGCTTGATCAGGAGCCAGAGAGGCCGTTCGTGGGTGATGACTTGGGGTCTCGTTGGGGTGGGGAGGACAAGCCTGGCTCCACCCACATTCCGTGGGGCCCTGTGTGTCTCGTCACTCGGGTCCCAAATCTGACTATCCAGTGGCCTCTGAAGGATGGCGGCCACTGGGATGCCAAGGGGAACAGGCCAAGGCATGAAACCTATTCCGACCTGGGTTAGCCCAGCCCCGGTAGCCTACTACATGGACCAGATGCATTTCTACCTAAAGCCGCTGGGTTCTGAGATTTGTTTCTGAGTCTCTGGGATCATGGCCATTAAGCAGTTCAGTCAGAAACCAAAGAGGCCTTGCCTCCAATTATATAGCTGAGCCGAAGGTGGTTTGTTGGTGTGTTTCCCACATACCTAACTTTTGGCCATTTCTTTCTTGGTAAACTTTGCCCCAAGTTTTTGGGGTCTGGCCAAAGGCACAGCAGAAATTTTTGGGTATCTGGAAGTCTAAAGGCGCCATCAGCCTGCTGATGCACTCGCCTCACAGGTACAAATTGACCTACTGGCGGCACCATACCCCCGTCTGGGTACATGTTTTAGCTGAAAAAAATAAGGGTCTCTTGCCACCCTTGGCCATTTCCAGACTTATTCTGCACTTAGTTTTACTGAAATCCGTGATGAGGTCATGAGGGTCTCAGGAAACTGCATTTGTTGCTGGGCCTAGAGAGACAGTGCAGGGAGGAAAGTGATTTTCTTGCAAGCAGCGCACGTGGGTTAAATCCCCGGCATCCCATGTCATCCCTGAGCACCAGCAGCAGTGATTTCTGAATACAGAGTCAGGAGTCACCCGTGAGCATTGCCATGTGAGACCCAAAACAAGACAAAAAAACAACAACATACTGTGCTGATCAACCCCCTGTCGGCCATACACAAGGCCAGGTCTAGAGTATTTGTGGTATTTTCTTGGTTCTTTCCTCTCGAATAACTGGAAATATGTGGCATTTTGGAAATGGACATTCTGTTCATGCCTTTCAGCTATTTGCCCAATTAAATCAGGAAAACATGGGGATTTACCTGTCACCTTTTCCCTGTCACTTATCCATGCCTCTGTCTCTGTCGGGGCAGGGCACTCTGGGATGAAGCCTGCGGTGATCTCCTGGCTGGAAGGAGGAGCCCTGAGTTCGGGGAGGAGGGGCATGTGTGCGGGTGAGTGTCTGAGGACCTTTCCTGGCTCAGGCCTGTGCAGTGTATGGGTGCGCTGAGCATGTAGGAAACACGCTTCTGAGACCGGGGCCTTGGTCTCCTGGATCCTTGGGTCTGTGCCGCACTCATGCTGCTCTTCATTCCCCTGGACTGTCATTCACAGAATGACCCTGTAATTTGCTTCCATGGCTTTTGAATAAGTAAGACCATAACAGAGCCAGTTTGAATCTGAACGATAGGACAGCAGGGAGAGCCTTGCAGTGCCCGAAAGTGACCTGATCAATAATTTGTTCAATAACCTGGTTCCCCAAACATTACCACGTCTGAACAAAAACAAAAACAAAACCTAGTGTAGAATTGCCAAGATCCTCACAGTTTTCCACTATCCAAATCTTTTCTTTAGTGCGGGACTCTTTGGCCTTTCAGAAACACAGAGATGTACTCTTAACTACATGGTATCATTTTGCTACATTTTTGACAAGTGCTTGAATTGCATGTTTTGTTCAGTTTCAGAATGGAAACCGCAGCTTCAGGATTTGGCATTACAGCACTTTGATTTGGGAATGGGGTCAGCAAGTACGAGTGAATTGGTAAGATTCACGAATTCAGAATAAATATTATGCCAGCAGGAGTGGACCAAGTATGTGATTGTTAAGGTGGAAGGCTGGGAATGGCAGGAAGGAATTCCAAAGCCTGATGCTTAGAGTAGAGGATCCTTAGCTGCACTAGGTGCTGAAATCAACCATGTATAAAAATACTGTGAGTTTTGATTTGCTTGACAGTGGTAGTTGTTTAGAAAGCTAATTCGTGGGCCCTGTAGATACAGCAGTGAGAAATATACTTTCTTTTCACAGGGATGGATAGTCCTTACCCAGCACACCTTATAGACAGCATAGACCAAAGATCTGATCCTAGACACTGCATGGTGTGCCCCTCCACCCACCCAACCCCCAATAAATAGAAACTACAAAACAGAAAGAACAAAAAACTTCATTGATCCTGAAAGGCATCACTTGTGGTGAGAGCTTTGCAGTGGCCACGAGGTCTGTCTCAGCTGCATGACAATGCAGCGTTGTCTTCACCCCTGCATCACAGGTTCCACATGGAACTTTAACCAAACCCACATGTGGATCTATTTCATTGTCTCTTGAAATGGATGTATCCGTTTTCTATAGAAGGAATTGTTTCCAGTTGTATTCCTTCATTAATTTAAAGAGGAGAAAGTCACAGAATTTACTGACTCTGCATCCATCAATTTTGTGTGTCCAACTTACAGTAACATGAAATTATTCTATCGTAAGACAATTCATATGTCGGTAATTGCATTTGTGTGGTGCATATGTGTGAAACCACAGCTGAAGGGCTCAGTTTTTTGTCAGGAAGACTCAGTGAATAAGTCAATAATTAGAATCCTCTGTTGTTCTACAGGAAAGCTGCCAGCCCGAGTGGAATGTCTCTGATCCTACACTGTGTGACAATGTCTCTAGTGAGCAATCCTACCCTCAGCCCCATGAGGACGCCGAGACAGGCGGGATGTCTTCTGAGGGTGATCAGAATAGCGAGAGCTACCTCAGTCTGAAGAAGCCCTCTCCTGGAAAAAGTTCCTTGGAGTGTGTTATTCTCAGTTCACAGGCAAAAAATTCCCCAATGGTGCACCTGCTAGGGAGAGGAGCACTGTTTATAGTGAGTCCCTCACAGCAACATACCATCAACCACAGTCACCGTGAGCAGAACCCATCTACATGTAAGGAATGTGAGGGAGCCTTCCCATGTTCTCAGCACTGTGGTGTTCCCTTAGAAAACCACAGTGGACAGAATCCCCAGAAAAGTCAGCCCCGAGAACAAAGTGTGAGTCAAGGGTTACCCCATCATGACCATATGCATGACCATATGAATATAAATGCAAGAGTGAAACGTTATACATGTGAAGAATGTGGGAAGGCCTTCAATAAATCATCACATCTTATTTTGCATAGGAGAATTCATACAGGAGAGAAACCATATAAATGTCAGACTTGTGGGAAGGCCTTTATTCAGACCTCACATCTTAATAGACACATGAAAACTCATAGTGGAGAGAAGCCTTATTTATGTCATGAGTGTGGCAAGGCCTTTACTCAGTCGTCAGGGCTTAGTAGACATGCAATTATTCACACTGGAGAGAAACCGTATAGATGTAAAGAATGCGGAAAGGCCTTTGTTGGGGCCGCAAATCTTAGTGTACATAGGAGAATTCACACTGGAGAGAAACCGCATATATGTAAAGAATGTGGAAAGGCCTTTGCTAGAGCCTCAAAACTTACTGTACATAGGAGAATTCACACTGGAGAGAAACCATTTATATGTAAGGAATGTGGGAAGGCCTTTGCTAAATCCTCAACACTTAATGTACATAGGAGAATTCACACTGGAGAGAAACCGTGTATATGTAAGGAATGTGGGAAGGCCTTTGCTATATCCTCAAGACTTACTGTACATAGGAGAATTCACACTGGGGAGAAACCATATATATGTAAGGAATGTGGGAAGGCCTTTACTGTAGCCTCAACACTTCGTGTCCATAGGAAAATTCACACTGGAGAGAAACCATATATATGTAAGGACTGTGGAAAGGCCTTTGCTGGAGCTTCAAGACTCACTGCACATATGAAAATTCATCTCAGAGAGAAACCTTATCAGTGTCTGACATGTGGAAAGGCATTCCCACGGTTCTCTTCAATTACTCTGCACATGAGAATTCATACTGGAGAGACTTCTTAGATATGTATGGAGTGTGGAAAGACCTTTACTTCTTCCTCACAATTGACTGTACATAGGAGAATTCACAGTGGAGAGAAACCGTATATATGTAAGGAATGTAGGAAGGCATTTGCTACAGCCTCAAATATTAGTATACATCGGAAAATTCACACTGGAGAGAAACTGTATATGTAAGGAATGGGGAAGGCCTCTGTATTTCCTCAATACTTACTGTACATAGGAGAAATCGCACAGGAGAGAAACCATATAAATGTAAGAAATGTGGAAAGGCCTTTTGAGAAGCCTCAGATTTAGTGTACAAAGGAGCATTCACGCCAGAGATAAACCTTATATAGGCGAGAAATGTGGGAAGGCCTTCTGCCATTCTGAATCCTTGCTAAGCACAGGGAAATTAACAGTAGAGGGAAACCCTTTCAGTGTCCTACTTGTGGGAAGAGCTTCATTTGGTGCTATTCTCTTACTCAGTATGTGAGAATTCATACTGGAGACAAACTGCATATATGTCAGTAATGTGGGAATGGCTTCATGTACCCCTCACACCATAATAAACATAAATATTCATACTGAATAACAGTCTCTAAGGACAGAACAGGACAAGTCAGTCAAGCAAGTTTCCTTTGGAAACAATGGTCAAGGGTGTTAAAAAAGTGCAGATAAGAGGAAAGTAAGCCTGCCTGCTCGGAACAGGCTTCTCATGTCACTGAAAGTTACCTGCTGATTTTCACCCGGGCTGCACCTATGCCAGTATTCTAGTGCTTGGAATTGCTTGTGTGTTAACTTGTAAATAATGGGTCCTGGTGATGAAAATAAGGAGGAAGGTGACTGAATGAACAGATACAGAAACACCCCCCTGCTAAGAGCTGTCACGGCTCACTACTCTGTCATTGTTTGCTATGCTTCTGACTTGGCCCAGAGGGGCTGTTTGGTGGGAATTATGGCAGAAATCAACCAAGATGCAGCACTGAATTCTTTGAAAATGGAAAATCAGGTAAACCTTCATTCTTCAGTCTTTCCTGTGTTAGAATTTGGAATGTTTGAGCATCCAGAAAATCCCGGTTTCGCAACTTGAGTGGCAGTTCACGCCAGCTTGTAGGGCACTTTCATGCTTTTTTTTAACTTGTTCTGGATATCCAGGCTTTAGGGTTGTGGAGCTTTTGAGGGGTGCATTGGGGGCTGTTTTGTGGCTCAAGTGTCATGGGTGAGGGTGCGTTATCCTGAGGGCCCCTGCCGCCACGATCGCAACCATGTCCGAGATGGCAAAGGAGAGTGGGCACATGGACTTAAGGCCTTGGTGTGAGGAGCCTGCAGAGAGTGGGGGTCTTTGCCATCTCATTCCTCCCTACTCGAGACTGCGCAGGACCAAGTTTGGAGCCTTTGAACGGACATAACACTCATCGAAACTCCAAATATGTTCCCCGGCAGCTCCCAAAGGAAAGGAAAGGTACACTTTTGCGATCGGTCATTTTCATTGGCTTCCGTGCTGGGTTTGGGACTTTGGGGCGTGTTTGGACAAGTGAGAGATATTTGCCTCTGAAAATTTACTCTTTGGATTCTTTTTTTTTTTTTTTTTACTTTTTGGGTCACACCCAGCGTTTCACATAGGTTTCTCCTGGCTTATGCACTCAGGAATTACTCCTGGTAAAGCTCAGGGGACCATATTGTTGCTGGGATTCGAAACCGGGTTGGTCATGTGCAAGTCAAACGTTCTACCCGCTCTGCTATCACTTCAGCCCCACTTTGGATTAATTTAATAGCTTTTTTTAATTCAGGGGAGTTGGAAGGGATTCTTTGATGCTCAAGGTTTACTTCTGGTTCTGCAGCTCAGGAATTATTCAGCAGTGCTACTGTGTTCCTATGGGATCGCGAGGCTTGACCTGGATCAGCAAGGCAAGCATCCTACTCGCTTTACAGTGAGTCCAACCCCACTATTGGTGTTTTTTTCCATATATAGAATTTCTACTTCCCAGGTGTATGGTACCACCAGCAGGTCAATCTGTGCCTGTTAGGCGAGTGCATCAGCAGAATGATGGCACTATCAGAATTCCAGATACTCCGAAATAGATGCTGTGCCTTTGGCCAGACAACAAAACTTTGGGCAAAGTCTTCCAAGAAAGTAAATGGCCAAAAGTTAGGTATGTGCAAGACACACCAACAAACCATTCCCGACTCAGCTATAAAATTGGAGGCAAGGTCTCTCTGGTTCCTGATCAAACTGCTTAAAGGCTATAATCCCAGAGACTCAGAGACAAATCTCGGAACCCAGCGGCAGAGATGCGCCCTGTTCCCGCAATGAGATACCAGTGACAGACCACCACAAAGGGAAAGGGTGTGTATCTCCGCCTTATCCCACTTGGTGGCTCGGTGGCCACCATCCTCCAAAGGCCATTGGACAGACAGGTTTGGGCCTGCAGTGACAAGACATGCAGGGCCTCATGGGATTGGGGTGGACTCTGCCCTTTCCTCCCCACATCAATGAGACCCCAAGTCGCTGCCCATGTACGGACTGTCTGGCTCTTGATCACTCGGCTATGATCCCAGAGTCTCAGTAACCAATCTCTGAACCCAGCGGCTTTCAGCAGAAATGTGTCTGGTCCCCACAGTAGGTTACCAAAGCTGGGTATTTCAGGTGGCAATAGGTTTCTTGCCTGGTGGCTCAGTGGCCACCATCTCTAATGGCTTCTGGACGGTTAAGTTTGGGACTGCTGTGAGGAGACATGCAGGGCATAATTGGATGGTGGTGGAGCCGGCCCTTTTCTCCCCACCCCAACGAAACCCTGAGTTGTCTGGCACCTATGATTGACCTATGTGGCTCGTGATCAAGGTGCATAATGGCCACGATCCCAGAGATTCAGAGACAAATCTCAAAACCCAGCGCCTTTTAGCAGAAATGCATCTGGACCCTGCAGTAGTTTACTGTCCCCAGTCCACCCCAGGGGAAATTGGAGCTGTTCCCCCAACTGCTCCCACGTGGTGGCTCGGTGGCCTCCATCCTCCAAAGGCCTTTGGAAAGTCAGGTTTGGGCCCTCACTCAGGAAGATACGTGGGGCCTCTCAGGATGGGGTGGAGCCGGCCAATTCTTCCCCTCCCCAACAAGAGCCTATGTCATTCCCACGAACCGCCTCTCTGGCTCGTGGTAAAGTTGTTTAATGGCCATAATCCCAGAGACTCAGGAACAAATCTCGGAACCCAGCGGGTTTTAGCAGAAATCCCTCCAGATTTAGTTGTTAAAATTTCAGAATTCCAAAATCATATGTTATTTTTAACCACCAATCGAAAAAGAATTGCCGATGTTGCATTTTCGCCAGATCTGAGTGCTCGGGTAAAATCCCAAATAATAATGGTGGTCTCGAGTCAACATATTGAATGTAATCAAAGTAGAGAGAAGAATGTGGAAATTATCTGCCCCATAGTTAGTGGGAGGCTGTGGAATGGCGGTATACTTGGGTTTTTAGTGGTGGGAAATGGGCACGGTGAAAGGACGGGTGTTTCATTGTATGACCGAGAATTAAACCTGAAAGCTTTGTAATTGCTCTCATACTTTTTCCCGTTTTCTCTGATTTATTTAGAAATGGCCAGAGAAATAGTAGGGCAAGTAGGATGCTTGCCTTGCGTGTGGCCAACCCAGGAGTCCTCCAGTCCACAACATCTTTTAGTTGCTCATTGGACACTGTGTATCCCCTTCTCATCGCTAGACCATGTGATGTGGAGGTGTGGCATGGGGTAGGGCTGTCTTCTCCCCGGAGCTGTTCATCACGGATAGATCCTGTGCTTTGCTTTCTTGACTTTGTTGTCATTCTTCCTTATCTGTCAGGTATTTCGAGTAGTCCATGTGTTTCAAGGCCCTTCTGTTCCCGGCTGTATAACTAGCCTGACTGTACACCTAAAGGGTCAGCTGCCCTTTCTGGACTCCGCTCAATCTGACACCATGCATATCTTTGCCTTTGGATCATTGCCATGTTTTTTTTTAATATGGGAAGAAATTTGGTTTTCTTTTGTTTTGGAGCCTGGGGATGCTTAGCAGTTATTCCTGGTGGTTCTCGTAAGTTGCTTTTGACAGTGTTCAAAGATCAACACCTGAGCCTCATGCAAGGCAAATGCCTACCTTCTATTCGCTTGTACGCACCAAAAATTGTTTTATTGTGTGTATGTTAAATTGTGACTGTGAGCCCATAGTGAAGTTAATTAGGACGAGAACAGCAGTGCATCACGGTGGGTGCTCGCCTTACAGATGCTGCCTACCTTCAGTGTCCAGCATCCACTATGTTATCCCAAGCATCACTGGGTCTGATTAAAAACAAAACCCAAAAGGCCTTTTTGGGGATTGCCGAGCTCCCCTTCGCAACACTTCCCACAGATTTTCCCTTTCTGTAGACTTGCTTGGGCTATGAGAAATATGGAGTTGTCCTCCACCTGCTTGGTCATTCAACTGCATTCCATTCAACATTGGACTAATTCTCATTGTGGATTTTGTTTGATTTCAGAACTCAAATCACAGTTTTAGGATGTGGCATTACAGCAATTTCTTTAGGGAACAGGGGTATTGCATACAAGTGTGCTGTAAGATTCTCTTGTTGAAACTAACTATTATGCCATTGGAGTACTCAGTGGACCGAGCATGCGACTTGAAAGGTGGGGACCGGCTCCATCCCTACAACCACATCTATGGTCTCAGCATCACAGGAAAAATATAGGAGCCTAATGCTGGGACTAGAGGGTCTTTAACCTCAGTGAGTGCTGAAATATAGAAATTTATTTTATTGTGTTGTTTTTTAAAGTTTTCATTAAAGTGCCAGTATTTTCAAAGTTATTGATAGTTGCATTTAGGCGTACAATAATTGAACAATTCCTATATCAGATTCCCTCCACCCGTGTTCCTATATTCACTCCCCACCCCAGTCCCCACTCTACCGCCACGTGTCATCTGGACAAGCACATGACTAGGTTTCAGTGGTTACAGCTTAGATCACTTGTTTTCAGTTCCGTTGCATCTGTGTTTTGGGTAAATGACTATACCCCTAACTCACGTCACAGGCATAAATGAATCCCTGATCCCTGTAAACTTCTGGTTCTCTTCCAACCCAAGTTTCTTTTCTTCTTTGTCCGGTTTCTCTCTAAACACTGAAATCAGGGATGATTTAAGCAGCCCCTTTACAGTACATTTCCACATCCAGTGTTTGGTATTCCACAGATGAGTGAACATTATCCTGTTTTTGTTTCTTTTTCTGGCTAACTTCACTCAGGACGGTATCTTCCAGTTCCAACTGTGTTGCTTCATAAAACCAGTAATTCTAAAACCTAAAAAATATATCACTTGATCACTTGATCTCCATTTATCCATCGATTTATTCGAGTGGGTGCCAGTAATGTCTCCATGCATGCCTGTTGCGTGCTAGTGTAGCCCAATTGCATCTGTTCATTCTAGGAACATGCAGAGCCTCAAACGAATCATTGAGGGTCTTGACAAAGAAGTCTGACCATCTTGTAGGTGGGCATCCACGCGATCTTTTGACGTCCTGTGGTATCCAGTCAGTAATGAGTCTAGGCCAGTGGTTGTCTGTAAACCTCATTACGTGTCCAGCCCATCTGATTTTTGATGCCTTGGCAGATGAGACAGTCTCCCTGGTTCTTGACCGTTGACAGAGATCAGAACTCCGGATTCTATCTCTCATTTGAATGATGCGTGATATTCCAAGCATAGCTCTTTCGATTCCTCTTTGAGAGACCCGAGTAGCAATCTCATCCTGTTTTCGTAGGGCCCAGGTCTCTAAGCCATATGTTAATGAAGGAAGAACAGTGGAATCGAAGAGATGTGCTCATAGCTGGAGGTTCTATATCCTCTTAGTTATTTCTTCAACGCTCTTGAAGGCATTCCAAGCCGCTCTCTTCTTCCTGCATAACTGAGGTGCCAGGTCATCCATCAAGTATCTTTCTCGAACTAGGTATTTATAACTGTTGTATTCAGAGATGGTGGTGCATTGAAGGCGAATGGAGCGTCAGGAATGAGGCTGCTTCTCATAACCATTGTCTTCGTAAGATTCAGCTGTAGTCTGACCTTTCCACACTCATGGTCGAAGTAGGTCAGCATTTGTGCTGCTTGGCTGATGTTTGGTGTTATTAAAACGATGTCATCAACAAAGCGGAGGTGGTGTAGTTGCCGACCATCTATCTTCACTCCCATTTCTTCCCATTCCTGTCACCGCATGATGTTCTCAATGGTGGCACTGAAGAGTTTTGGTGAAATGGTATCACCCTGGCCAACCCCTCTCTTGACATGGATAATTACTTCTTTGTAGAATGGTGAGATCCTGGTAGTGAATCCACAATACAGCTCACGGAGGATCCTGATGTATTGAGTTTGTACACCCTGATTGGCTAGGGCTTTTATGACCGCTTCCATCTCAACAGGAAAAAAAGGCCTTCTTCAAATCAATGAACATTAGACATAGCGGCATCTTGAACTCCTGAGAAACCTCAATGAGTTTAGTAATTGTGTGGATATTGTAGATGGCACTGAATCCTTTTCGGAACCCGGCTCGTTCACATGGTTGTTCTTCATCTAGTGTTCTGCTAATCCCATTGAAGATGATTCGAGTGAACAGTTTGCAGATGACAGACAATAGGCAGTTTGGGCAATAGTTGCCAATGTCATAGATGTCTCCCTTCTTGTATAGTAGTACAGTCTTGCTGGTTTTCCATTGGGATGGAACCTTGCATTCAGACAGGTAGCGTGTGAAGAGCTGAGCCAGTGTATTGATGAGTACTGATGGTAAGTTCTTCAGGTGTTCAGGTCTGATCTTGTCTGGGCCAGGTGGTCTTGTTTCTTTACCGAAGAGATGGTGTGTTGAATTTTGGAAGGGAGAACATTGGGACCAATATGTCAATCGTGCAGAATGTGGTATGTGGGAAAGTGGACATGGCTATTAAAGAGATCTGAGTAGAAGTCATGAATAATCTTCTCCATTGCCCTTCTGGAAGATGTGGTAGATCCATCAGGATATCGGAGGGTAGTCATCTTGGTCTTGTAGTTGATGAAGGACAGGCGGGCATTACGAATGCTTTTCCCGGCTTCTGCCGCATCTACCAGCATCGCTGTTCTCCTGTATTTGAGGTCATCCTTGATGGCTTCTCTGCATTGTTTTGCGAGCTTGGATGTTCGCTTGCTGTTTCCTGAGGCATGTGCCAAGCCACGTTGGCGAATAAGTTCAAGAGTATTTGAACAAAGGCAGTTTTTTCGTGGTTATCTCTCTCAGCCCCGAGAGTCCCAGCAGCAGGAATCCCTGAACAATGCTAGTGTGACCCTCTCTCCACCTAAGTAAATAGAGCAAGATAACAGAAAACTCATTGATCCTCGAGAGGAATCTGCTTCATGTGAGATATTTTCAAACGTCTGTCTTGGCTATGTGGGGATGCATCATTGCGTTCGCACGTGTATCCCACTAAGATATCCCGCTAAGCTCCACACTAAGCTAGTACCCAACCCAGTCTCGGGCCTCTATTATTTTCACTCTAAACTGGTGCTTCAATTTTCTGCAGAGGGAGTTATTTCCACTTACTGTGTCTGTTATTTGAATTGGAAAAAATTACACAGCTATGTGACCTGCCGTCCGTCTATTTTGCTCGTCCATCTTGCTGAAACGTTAGGTCATTGCCTAGAAAATCCACCCACGTGTCAGAATTGCAACCAAGTCAGGTAAATGTTAGAAACCAACCTGCAGGTCTAGAATATTTTTGACGAGAAGACTATCAGGCACAGCACAGTAATTGGAAGTCTTCTCTGCTGTTCTTCGGGTAGCAGCAGCCCGGGTGGAATTCTTCTGGTCATGCACACTGTGACAAAATCTCGAGTAAGCAGTTATGCCTTCAGCCCCATGATGATGCCAAAACAGGTGGGATGTCTTCTGTGGGTTACCAGTAGGAAGTGAGTGCCATGCTGCAAACAAGCCCTCCGCTGGGACAAGGTACTCAGAGAGTGTTCTGCTCAGTCCATGGACACAAACCACCCCAAGGGAGAAGCCCCTGGGCTGTGGGAGAGGAGCACTGTTTATATTGAGTCCGGTTATGTACTCCACAAATATATGAAGACTGGAATCAAACCCAGGTTACCGAAGTGAAAGAAAGCTCTCACACTCTTTGGCTCTCCATACAGTCCCACGATCATGCCTGAGTGCTTCCTGAGTGCAGAGCCAGGAGAACCTCGGCGCGTTGCTGGATTTGTGTCCCCCAAACCATGAACAAACCAAATAAAACCAAAACAGCCTCAGTCCCTTATTGAAGGATTAGCTCACCCCAACATGGGTGTTTCTGAGATGTATCTTGCTGTATCCATGCTGCCTCTTCCTCGTAGAAGAGGGTGGGTACCCTCAGAACGTGGGGTGATGAGGTGTGGGTTGCCCATAGCAGGAAATATTTCTAAATAGTTTCGTCACAGACATAACAAAGTGGCTTCAGATGTTTTTTAGCTCAGAATGTCACAGTCAGTGTCCTCCCATTGTTCATTGATTTGCTCAAAGGGGGCCCAGTAACATTGTGAGACTTGTTACTGGGTTTGGCATATCAAATACATCACGGGTAGCTTGCCAGGCTCTGCCGTGTGGGCAAGATACTCTTGTTAGCTTGCCAAGAGGGTGGAGGAATTGAACCCAGGTGGCCATGTCGGCCGCATGCAAGGCAAACGCCCTACCCGCTGTGCTATTGCTCCAGCCTTGCAGCTTTGCCTTGCTCTGTCCACGTCAGGTTCAATCCTCTGCTCCCCTCTTGGTCTAGAGGCAAAGATGCAGCAACCCCCAAGGTGGTTCAGCCATGTATCCCACAAGATCTGAAGGCGAAAATCGAATGCTGGTCACCCATGTGAGAGACTCGCAACCTCAAGGCTCTCTGACCACTGCCCCTTTGAAGCTCTGTGCTTGATCTTTAATTACCCCATACTTAACACAGAACCAAACCTAAGGGTGAAAAATTCTTAGAAAATTGGGCCTGGAGAGGGACGGGATCGCTCACAGCTCCATCTCGTGGCATTTCAGCATAACTTCCGCGGTCCAAATTTTCCCACATTTAAGATTTTCAGCCCGTCTCTTTGCTTAAATATAAAGTATGGGGTCATTAAGGATCCAGCACGCAGCTTAGGCCGCTGCAACAGGAGCAGAGTGGATAGGGCTTTTGCCTTGCATCCACAGGACTCGGGTATAGTCATAGATTTCCCCTATGGTTCTTCAGTCATGTCCATAGTGATTCCTGAGTGCAGAGGCAGGAGAAGGCCCTGAGCATATCCGGGTGTGGCCACAACCATAAAGGAACAAACGAGAAAGAAAAGTAAAACACAGAGCTTCAGTTCCTTGATGGCGGATTCCATCACCCCGACTAGAGGGTGTCAGAACTATATATTCTTCCATTCCCCACAACCGTGTAGAAGACAGAGTACCCTCCTAATGTGGGGTGATGGAATGTAGGTTGCCCATAACAGGAAACATTCAAAGGGCTTGGTCACAGGCATCACAATGTGCATTCAGAATCTTTCTTGTACAGAGAGAAAAGAACAATGTGAGAAAATAAACTTGCCTTGCTCATTAAAGGTTCAGTTCAATCCTCTGCACCCCTCCAGGTTCAGAGACAAAGCTAGTGCAACCCACTCGACCCCCAAGTCTATTCAGCTATCCATCCCACAAAGATCTGAAGGCTGGAATCGAACCCAGATTACTCAAGTGAAAGACAAGCAACCACAGGCTTTCCTTCCTACTGCTGAACCTGTGGAAGAGGCTTGCTTGATACTTTATTATCCCATACTGAAGACTGAATCAAACCCAAGGGTGGAAAATTCTTAGAGAAACGAGCACATTTTGTTACTTTATGTTCCCCAGATGAAAGCAATCTTTCTATGTCTGTCCTTTTCTTTCAGACTAACACCCGAAAATAGCCAAGATAAGTGCCAGGAGGTTTACTCCATCGCATGGAGGCCAGCCACACACGCTAGGGAAAAAGGCAGCTCAGATAGAGAAGGGAGCACCAAATGAAGGGTGCTGGGAGGATCCTCCCAGGATGGGAGATGCATGCTGAAAGTTTACTATAGACCGATCATGATTGCCACTCAATGCCTCATTTGCAAACCACAGCCCCCAAAAGGAGAGAGAGAACAAAAGGGAATGCCCTGCCACAGAGGCAGGGTGGGATGGGGGATGGGAATGGGAGGGATTAACTGGGATCAGTGGTGGTGGAGGGACGGGTACTCGATAATTGTATAACTGAAACCCAAGCACAAAAATTGGTAAGTCTACAAGTGTACCTCATGGTAATTCACTAATTTAAAAATAAATAAATAAAAACAGAGAAACAAATAAATAAATAAAACAAAGAAACGATCCTGGAGAGGGACAGAAACGCCCACAGCGCCATCTCGTGGTGTATCGCCAGAACTGCTGCGACCCACCTTTCTCACGCTTTAGATTTCCAGCCCATTTCTTTGCTTCAATGTTAGGTATAGGGTCATTAAGGATCAAGGAAGCCACTTGGGTCGCTGCAGCGGGAGCAGAGTGGTTAGTGTTCTTGGCTTGCAGTCACGGGCCTCAGTTCTTTCTCTGGCTCTCCATACAGCCCCACCATCATGCCGGAGTGATTCCTGAATGCAACATCAGGAGAACCTCTGCCGTTGCTGAATTTGTGTCCCCCAAACTATGAACAAACCAAATACAACCAAAACAGCCCCGGTCCCTTTTTGGGGGATTCCCTCACCCCAACGTGGGGGTTTCTGCGCTGCATTTTGCTGTATCCTTGCTGCCTCTTCCTTGTAGTAGAGGGTTGGACTCTCAGAATGTGGGGTGCTGGGGTGTGGGTTTCCCATAACAGGAAATATTTCTCAATGGCTTGGTCACAGACATAGCGAAGTGGCTTCAGAAGCTTTCTAGCTCAGTGAAGAGAACAAAAAATAAATGACTTTGCCCTGCTCTTTCCACATCAGGTTCAATCCTCTGTACCGCTCCTGGTCAAGAGACAAAGTGTGAGCAACCCACTTGACCTCCAAGAAGATTCAGATATGTACCCCACAAGATCTGAAGGCTAGAATCGAACCCAGATTACTCTAGTGAAAGAAAGCACTCACACAGTTATCGTACAGCAGCATCTGTGGAAGCGACTTGCTTGATCTTTAATTATCCCATACTTATCACTGAAGCAAACCCAAAGGTGGAAAATTCTTAAGAGAAACAGACCTGGGGAGGGACGGAAATGCCCACAGTGACACTTTGTGGTGCTTCGCGGAACTGCCGCGGGCCGTCCTTTCCCACACTTAAGATTTCCAGCCCTTTTCTTTGCTTCAGTGTTAGGTCTAGAGTCATTAATCAGGTAAGCCGCTTGGGTCACTGCAGCCGGAGCAGAGCGGTTATTGCTCTTGGCTTGCAGTCAGAGGTCCCTGGTTCCCTCTTTGGCTCTCCATACAACCCCACCATCATGCCGGAGTGATTCCTGAGTGGAGAGCCAGGAGAACCTCTGAGCCTGGCTGGTGTTGGGGCCTCAAACCATGGACAAACCATGGACAAACCAAATCAAACCAAAACAGCCTCAGTCCCGTGATGGCAGTTTCCCCACCCAAACTTGGTGGGTTCTGAGCTGTATCTTGCTGTATCCCTGACCCCTTTTCTTTCAGAAGACGGTCGGGGCATCCTCAGAACGTAGGGTGATGGCACGTGGGGTTGACTATAACTGGAAACCTTTCCAAAGAGCTGGGCCACAGACAGAGCAAAAAGGGCTCATAACTTTTCTTGTTCAAAATGAACTGAACAATGACAAAATAATCTCACACTGCTTGTAACCGACCAGGTTCAATCCCAGGTACACAATGGTCCCCAGAACCCTATGGGCACACACAAAAGCAGGCCCACCAAAAAACCCCTCAGAGCCAGAAGTATAGTATAGCTGGTAGGATGTTTGCCTTGCATACAGCCAACCCAGGTCCAGTGCTGGGCATCCCATACCAAGTACCACCAGGAGTAATTTCTGAGTGCAGAGCCTGGAGTAACCCATGAGCATTGCTGGATGTTACTCAAAAAGCAAAAAAAGAAAATTCCATGGCAGAAGTGAGGTATTTAGATTTTCCAGGGAAGGAGATTGCCTAATCTTAGGCTCATTATTACTGTGTTAATTAAAATTCTTCTTAACACACCCTAGTTTCTCTGATGGCTGTTACCTTCACCACAGACAACTGGAGATGTTGGAGTTGGATCTGGCCTCTGCCACCCTCCTCCACTCCACGGAGAACAGAAGACATGGGACTTCTCATGTGTATAAGAACTTCAAAACTCAGGACAGAAGATGGCACCCTCAGCAATGTGGGGTGCTGTGATATGTGGACGTGGGTTCTGGAGACCTTTAGAACTGAGATGGTTGGACACATCGTACTGCAGGAAGGCAAGCCTCTCCTATGCCACCCTGTTCACTCTCGGGTAGCTGGCTCTGAGCACTGCCCACTGGGTGTGCCTCCAGGCATAGAGTGAGTGGGGCGAGCCCCAGGCAGCAGGGACACCCGGACACAGATCCCCAGTTTATTCTCTGACCCAAGTCCCAGTCAAACGCGGGCAGGGTCGGAAGATGCTGGACTCCCTCATCCCCTCCAGCCCTTTGCGGGTGTAAGAGAGTTGAATTTACCAGAGGTGGCTCCTCTTGGCACACGGACCCCTCGAAAATAAAGCAGCACCATTGAGGTCTCGGGTCATCCCCCAATCCCCACCCCACCCCACCTGGTCCACACCTCCTGATCTGACTATATAATTTGGGGCAGGGGGTCGGAAGCACTGGTAGGGGGCCCCACATTCTTCTGGAGTCCGACATTGGTTCCAACGCTCGGGGACCCCCCACTTGCCCTGCTCCCGCAAATGTCTGGGAAAGCCAATGAGCGGTCTCCCTGGAACAGAAGGGAATCCAATCTGGGCTTTTACCTAGGTCAAAGACCCGTTGCTAAGGAGGTTGCCTAGGCAGGTTGGGAGTGGTGATGATCTTTGAAATTCCTTTCCTGGCCTTTTGTTTCTGCAGGAGCTTCTCTGGGTCTGTTGCTGGCCAAAGGTGAGGGCGTGATCAGGCCTTAGTTCCTGTTTTCTGCAAGGTTGGCCTTCACAACTTCAGAGCTATTCCCAAGAAATTTACTGCTTTTACCTTGGGAGGGGGGACCTTCTCTATCTGCCTGCATGCCTACATCAATTCCCTCCAAACCATTAGGAAGTGCTGGACGTTAGGACTTTAGAAGACCTCAACCCGTGCCCCAGAGGAGTGACTCCTGAGTGCAAAGGCAGGAATAAATAGGCCAGGAGCACTACTGACTGTGTCTCCCTCCCCAAAGATGCAAGTCCTAAGGCTCCCAGTGCTGCCCAGGTTGTAACTACTCCCATTGGTACCGGGGGACCATGTGGTACTGGAAGTGAAACCAGAAAAACCATATACAGGCAGAGAAATCCTTGATCACAGGGATCACTGAAATCGCTCACATCTGTCATTCATAAACCTGATCCCCCTGACATAGCACTTTCTGTTCAATACACAAAACAAGTACTTTTTTGTAGGGGTGGGTCTTGATGATGGAATCCAGGTGAAAACTGATTAAATAGGAACTAAGTAAACGGGTACAAAAATCACCCCTCGATCACAGCTGTCAGTGTCACTTTTTTTGTTTTCTTTTGTTTTTTTTTTTGGTCAAACCCAGAGATGCACAGGGGTTACTCCTGGCTCTGCACTCAGGGAATACTCCTGGCTGTTCTTGGGGGGCCCTATGGAATGCTGGAAATTGAACCCGTGTTGACTGCATGCAATGTGAACACCCTACCCGCTGTGCTATCACTCCAGCCCAGTGTCTCATTTTTGCTTGGACTTGAGACAGAGACCTCGGTTGGCGGGGTTTATGATAGAGATCAACCAGGATGTTGCAGTGAATCCTTTGGAATGGAGAAAGAGGCAAACCTCCACACTTCAAACCTTCCTCTGTTATGTTTTGAGGAGTCACACCTGCTTTGCTCAGGCCGTACTCTTGGCTCTGAGCTCATCCATACCTGCGAGAGAGGACATAGGTATCCTTATGGGGATCTGGACTTTGAATCCCGATCAGTCTTGTGCAATCAAGCACCTTCTCGCTGTATCAGCTCTGCACTCCTTGTATTCAGATTTTTATTAGATTTCCCTAAGCATTGAGGATAAATATTTCTGAAAAGTTTAGGATAATGGCCCTGTCATTATTCTGTAGGGTGGATTAGAGATAGTTGAAATGGACTTGACTGTGCACAGAAAGATTTCTGATGGTTCTATGAAAGGATAGAACAGGTCCCTTGATCAAAATATTTTACAAATGGTGGGAACCTGGCAGAATGCCCAAACTCCCATCTCAGCAGGCAATAACATCAGGTGTGATGACTAACTATAAAGGGTGGTCACAGTTCTGGATTTTACTCTTCTCATTTCAGTTATATTAGGAGAAAAGACGACAAAACATTGCGTTTGTAAGTGGTAAAATCTCAACCCTACTAGCCACCAGAATGATTAAAACTCTTTTTGGTCTGTCCAAAAGACGAAATCTACAAAATGATCTAGTACACTTTGGTGCCCATTAGCTCCTATGTGCCTCCGTTTTTAGGGTAGGTCCATACATGGATTTATTTATTGAAATATGTTTTATGTAATTCATGCCATACTTGGCAGTTCTTAGGAGTCTGTGTTGTTTTGGATGCCAGGAATGGAACTCAGGAAAACCATGCTTAACACAAGCATTAAGCCACAGTACTAACCTCTTTCCCCATACTCTTGGTTGAAAACGTGTTTCTAGAGCTGCGTCCTGGGTTTCCTTGTAGGTTCTTATATAGTGTGTTTTCAAGGGGTAGTGTGTTCACTGTTCAGTGCTCTCTGATGTTCTTCCCAGCCTTTGCTTCTGTCCAGTGTCTCTCCAGCTCTCTGGGTTGCTGCTAGGCCAGTTCCTCTGCATCTTCAGGGCTGGCTTCAGAGACACTGCACCCATCTTGATGAATGACTTCCCAGAGAAACTCATTGTCCCAGGATCCATTCACAACCTACTTGTCTGTTTTACTTTGAATCAACCTGCTTTTGTTTTTATGATGGATGTATTGGGGAGCATTGGTTCTATGTTTGACCAGTTAAGAGACTCCACCTTAACTCGCTGCCCTGAACTCTGTGACCAGCTCCTCCAGCACTTGCCTCTCCTCTTTTTGATTCGAGCTCATCCCCCTTGCACTGATTCACCTGGGCTGCCATAATGGTCTGTCTGGACTTGAAACCTGGCACGTTAAGTCTCCTTGGTGAAATGGATGATGTCATAGACGGGAGTCTTCCGTGTGCACCTTTATTCCTAGTGATGTCAAGTGGATTAGGCCTCCTCCGGGCACACGTTTAAAGGACAAGTGATACTTCAGTCGAACGGGGACACTGAAGGCCAATTAGTGGCAGAACATGAGGACCTCTCACCTCCAGTGCCTATAATGTGACCAACGAGATTGTGTCAGCTCTTGGGGCACTTTTGTGGTTGTTTTTTACTCCTCCCATACATATCAAGTGGTTTCCTGGGGTCTGCTTTGCTCCAGAGGCTTTAGGAGGATGTGCAGCTTTGCTGGTTGCACTGGGGGGATTTAGCATGGCACAGGGGTCTCGAGTGTGAGTACATTATCCTTGAGGCACCTTCACCTCCAGCTCTGCGATGGGGCAACATGGCCTTGGGTGGAGATCAACATGGGGGGCTGTGGGTGTTGAGGATGCCACACCTGCTGATGGCAGAAGTTTTGAACATCCCAAACTTCTCAACTAGGGGTTGTTCCGGGCCCTGTCCTGCAGCTTTCTGTGTAGACATGTATATGTAAAACTGCCAGATCACTTTGAGCCGCCACTCCACAGCCCCCAATAGTGAGGGACCCTGTTGAAGCCAGTCTTTTTCATTGGCACCTGCCAGGAGGAATCCTGGGGGCGTGGTCCTAGCATGTAGCTGAGGGTTGTAAATGAATAAATAAATGAACGTTGGGGCTCAGAGAGATGGTCTTGGTGGCTGTTTGCAAAGTATTTTTGTGAATTTTATTTCCCTTGTAAATACAAAGACTCAGCATGTTATCTGTTCAGCTCATCTCTCTCCCACCTATCCCAAACCTGGTGACGCCCTGATGTCTGGATCACGTGATCCTATCCGGGAAACGAGGAAAAATGAACCTTCCTGAGCAGGCAAGTACCTGGCCAGGAATATTTGAAGCCTGGCCCTTTAAGGCTCTGGGCGCCCGTGCAGGTGACGTCACAAAATGCGCGACCTTTATCTACCGGCCTTGGCATTCTGTGCGGAAGTGCAGGCGGGTCTCGTGGTTGCGGAAGGTCAGGAGCGGGTGAGGGGGCACCCAGGGGGGCAGGGGGGTCGGGGAAGGTCGGTTTCCTCGCCAGCCAGTGATCGCTCTGAGCGCCTGAACCTCCGGGTCTCCGCCTTGTGTGCGGCGGGGTTGCTCCGTGGCGGTGGCCCGGGGTGGCGGCCCCTCAGCAGGGACGCGCTGAGCGCTCCAGCCGAGAGGTTTATCTTGTTTATAAATTGATTTTGAGAGAAAAATGGTTGTTTTTAATGAGTAGAACTTATTTAGAAAGATGCGTAAGGGGGGAACGCGGCCGGCCGGGTTTGATCCCGGCACCACACAGCGTCCCGGGACCAGCCTGGTGTGAGCCCAGGGCCCGGAGTAACCCCTGGGCAAAGACCCCCAGACCCCCAAAAATAAAAGGTGGGTGGGCAGAGGAAGCACGTGGTCGAGGAGAAAAACGAATTGGAAGCGCCAAGGTTGTTCTGAAAGTTCCAGAAACAAGGACAATAACCGAACAAAGAAAAGTGGAAAAAACGTTTTAATTTTTTTATGTGTTTTAGACCCTTACCCGGTGGCGCCCAGGACTCCCTCCCTGGGGATTCGAGGACTCTTTGGGGTGTCGGGATGCGAGGCCAGCACCCTCCCTGCTGACCCATCGCTCGGGCCCCTCCCAAAGCAGAAAGCGCCAGAGCTAGAGGGAGCCTCAGTCTCCCCCAGATCTGATGGGGCGGGTGAGGGCAGTTCAGCGTTATCTTAGTTTGGGGGCGACTCCAGCAACTGGTCAGTCACAGGGGTGGGTGGGTCATCCCAGCAGTGTCCCCAGGACATCCCTTTACTGGCCCCCTGTCGTTCCTTAGGCGGATTGTGGGGTAGGGCTAAAGCGTGGAATTCCCTCATCAAAGGGACCTAGGGGGCGCATTTTTTTCCTCTTGGGGGGTGTTGAGCCCCACCTGGCTGTGTTCAGGGGTCACTCCTGGGGTTGCTCAGGGTACCACATATCTGGGTCAGCAGCATGAAGGAAAAAGCACCCTCCCCTCTGCCCTGTCGTTCTTGGGGGGTGGCGGGGCTGGATGGGGGGAGGGGCTGGGAATATTCTTCATGTGCTTGGGGTTCAGAAGCATTTGGCAGAGCCTTTGGTTTTCACTGGTTCTTGTGCATTCAGTGGGTTCTGGGAGTTCAGGGAGGTGCGGAGCTTCTCTTTCCTTTTTCTTTATTTATTTTGCATTTGGGGTCACACCCAGTGAGGCATTGTGGTTACTCCTGGCTCTAAATCCAGCAAGCACTCCTAGTGGTGCCAGGAACCATGAGAGATGCCCAGAATTAAACCCAGGTTGGCCACCTTCAAAAGAAATGCTCATTTGTCTGTGCTGTCACTCAGGCCCCAAGGTGTGGAGCTTTAAGCCAAATCAGGTTGCGGTCTGGAGGGGTGCATCAGGGCGGTGCTACAGTGAGTCTGGCAACCAAATATGCCATCTTAGCAGGAAGTAGCTTGGGCACTTCCAGAGTGGCCCTAAACCCTCTAATCATGCAATTTAGGATCACTATTGGCTACCACACCTTTATGCGTTTAAATGAATTAATTATTTAGTCTGTAGGAAGTACAACTGCAAGACTCAGTTACTTCTCCTGCCTTTGCACTCAGGGATCACTCCTGGCTGGGCTCAGGGCACCGTATGGGATGCCAGGATTCAAACTTGGTTTGACCGAGTGCAAGACAAGCACCTCACCTGCTATACTGTGTCTCCAATCTCTTTGCATAGAAATTTCTTTTATTTGGATTTTTAGGGTCACACCCAGCAATGCTCAGGGTTTACTCAGGCTTTGCATTCAAGAATCACTCCTGGCAGTGCTGGGGGACCATATGGTATTTCTGGAATCGAACCCAGGTTGGCCACATGGAAGGCAAGCTCCTTACCTGCTGTACCATCGTTCCGGCCCCAGAAATGTCTTCATTGCTTAATTTATTGTACATTTTTGGCCACAGCAGCACTCAGTGCTCAGGGGTTACTCGTGGTTCTGAGTTCATGTATCATTTTCAGCAGTGCTGGAGTGGGTGAGCCTATGTCCTGTTGCATATTGACCCCAGCTTAGCTGCTTGAAAGAAAAGCACCCTATCAATTTATTAGCTTTGCTAACCCTATGTGATTATATTTCCTCAGAAAAAAGAATTTCTGCCTCACCAGTCCAGATTCCAAGCATCTCCACTGTCCATCTCTCCAAGACCAGGGGTGTGCCCTGCTGCTGAAGTGAGTACTTGCAGAAAGGGGTTTTCCAGGGACCAGTTGCAATAGGTTCTAAATGTGTCACTCTCAGGGGCTCATGCAGTAGTACAGCCAGGAGGGCGTTTGTCTTTCTTCCGGTCTCCAGAGTTATCCCTGCCACAACATCACTAGGTGATATTGTCCCCTGAGCATCACTAGGTATGACTCCAACGCTCCCACTTCAGAATTTGTCTTGACACATGAGCATTCTTTGAGCATCTTTTTGGGGTTGGAGTGTTTCTCCTGTCTTTCCTTCCCCCCCACTCCATTTACTACAAACTTGGAGATAATCAGAGACTCTCCCCCTCTTGTGCCTGTGTGTTTGAGATGCAGGGGGAGCCATGCCAGGTCCCCCAAAGGTAAATCAGGTGCTCATCCCTCTGAGCTCCTCTCCTTGGGTGTATCTCACTACTTGGGGAGCAGATGAGTTGAGATTTGGGGCCACAACTGTTAGTACTTGAGGTCTGTGCCCTGCTCTGTGCTCAGGGGACTAGTGGACAGTGGATACCAGGGAAGGCCCTCTGGGCTTCCAGGTGGCTGGCATCTGCTTCAGTCTGGTGTGCTCTCTCCTGTTTATTCCTTCATGGAAAGTTCATACACGTGAAATTTCTTGAGCCCTTTCAACAGATGGCTGTTAGGGGAAAATGAAGGAGTTGGAGGCTCTGAGCAAAATTATGGACTTTAAAATCTCGTTTGGGCTAAATTTAATTTTTCTTTTCTTTTTTTTTCTTTTTTCTATTTGGGACACAGCGGTAGTGCTCAGGTGTTATTTCTTGCTTGGCACTTAGGAATCACTCCTAGGAGTGCTTGTGGCACTGTATGTGATGCCGGGGACCAAACATATGCCCTGACAACTGTACTATCACTCTGGCTCCAAGTATAATTTTTCATCCTCTAAATTTTCATCCTCTTTTTCTTTTATAAAATCACATACCCATAGGAGTCAATTCATAGTCTTAAAACCTGGCCTGTAAGCCCTGAGCATTTCTGGATGTGGTCCCAACACAAAACAACAAACCCAGAGGACTGACCGTTGAGAATATATTACTAGATTTCACACCTCTTCTGTTGGCAATTAACTCCTCATTACCTTTATTTGGGCAGGAGGCGGATTGGCTATGCGGGATTTTGCCAAAGCCAGCAGTGCTCCGGGATCACTCCTTGGCAATTCAGGTTGTGAAGTTAAGTCTTTTGCGTTCATGACAAGTCCCCTCCCACTCACTGTCAGCTCTTTTGCACCGCTGCAAACCTTTGAAATTGCAGCCTGTACTTCTGGCTCAGGTTTGCACCAGGAGGCCCCAGGTGCCAGCAACCCTGCCCTAACAACTATCTACCAGCTGGGCCTCATCCCTGCCCCCTGCCGGTATCTTTCTCACAAGGTTCACATTATTTATAAAGAATTTGAATTCCTGCAGTCAGAGATAGGCCAGGAATGCAGGACCTGTCCTTGCATGCAATCTGCCATGGTACACTCTCCTGTACAACGCAGTATTCCCCAAGCACTACTCAGGTAAGCTCAAAGTTCTGCCACCTGTAGCAAAATCCAAACCTGCATTCTATAAAACGGGTTGGTGGAGGTTGACTTGTGAACAAATTAAATATATAGATATATATGTAGATATAGATATACACACACATACACACATATATAATATACGTCAAGCTACTGAGAGTATTCAATATGCCAGACACAGTAACAACAAAGTCTCCAATGGAGACGTTACTGGGCCCGCTCGAGCAAATCGATGATCAACGGGAGGGCCTTTACTTTACTGTATATATATATATATATATATATATATATATATATATATATACATATATGGTCATGCCCTGTGGGTGCTGCCAAAAGGTACCAAACGGTACTCAGTGTGGCGCCGGGGTATACAGGTCAGCCGTGTTCAAGGCCAGTACCCTACCAGACTATAGTTCTGGCACCTAAATTTATTGATTTATTTTTGGTTGACTTCACCCAATGAAGATTAGAGTTTACCCCGGCTCTGTTCTCATTGATAATGCTAGGTTTGGGGACCCTGTGAAGTGATAGGGATTGAACCCTGGTCGCTATGTGCCAGACAAGCAACTCGTGCTCTGTGCTATCTCTGTAGCCATCATAAAAATGCTTCATTGCTAAGTCAAGAAAGTTGTGTTCTTTTTTCTGATTAACTACACAATTCACTTTTTTTTTTGGTTTTTCGGTCACCCCCAGTGATGCACAGGGGTTATTCTGGGCTCATGCATTCAGGAATTACTCCTGGCAGTTCTTGGGGACCATTTGGGATGTGGGAATAAAACCTGCATTGGTCGTGTCCAAGGTAAACACCCTACCAGCTGTGCTATCACTCCAGCCCCCCAAAGTTCACTTTTTGTGTTTTTGTGTTCGGATCACAGTCAGAAGTGCTCTGGGCTTACTCCTGACTCTGCACTCAGGAGTCAATCCAGGGGGGCCTGGGGGACCTATGAGAAGTGGGGGTTTGAACAGGATTTACACTTTAACAGATGTTCCCAGTCTCTCCTGGTGACTCTCTCTCACTGTCCACATTTGGTGCTCTCGAGCCACTTCTCCACCCTGGACAGCTGTTGCTTTGGACCGATGAAAGTAGAACGAGGACCAGACTGGTTGCTGATTAGTTGCCCTTTATTCAGTCTCTTGTCTATCCCCGATCTATCCAACCCTCTCTCTTACTCGCTCTCCAATGCTCTCTGTGACTCCTCTCCAAACCCCAGCCACTCTTACTCTCAGCTCTCAGCCTTCTCTCTAAGTCACAGATGTGTCCTCTAACTCTGAGTCTCTTCTTCTCTCACTGTATCATTGTCATCTTATTGTTCATCGATTGACTCAAGCAGGCCCCAGTAATGTCTCCTTCTTCCTATCCCTGAGATTTTAAGAACTGCCATATTTGAGGCTCTTTTGGGTCAGGAGAATGAGAACCGTCATTGTTACTGTTTTTTGGCATATTGAATATACCACGGGGAGTTTTCCAGACGCTGCAGTGTGGGCAGGATATTTCTGGTAGCCTGCCAGTTTTTCCAGAGTAAGACTAGATAATAAGATTTTGTGTGTCCGTGCACTTCCCAGAGCACGGTTTTATAGTCTTTGGGTCTTGGCCATTGATGGGATTACGCGGCACCCGGGACAGTTAGTGGGTGTAACGCCTACATACTGGAAGATGGGAGATCTGGGTGGAGGAGGCCCAGTCCCAATACGAGCAGCCTGGAGATCTAAGCCCCAGGTCCTGCACACCTGGGTTCCTCTGCCCGTTCCTTCATGCGTGAGGCTCATCCGAACTTGTGGAGAGTGGTCTTAAGCATGGCTGTGGCTCGAACCAGAGGTCTTCAGCTGCCAGGGCACTGCTCGGGATGGGAAGGGAAACTGAACACACCTAGTAAGACAACCAGACGCTGAGTCAGGAGACTGGGCTGTTCTCTTCCAGGAGCAGGGTTTTATAGTCTCTGGGTCTTGGCCATTGATGGGATTACACAGCGCTGGGGGCAGTTGGTGGGTGTACCACCTACATACTGGAAGATAGGGGATCAGGGTGAGGAGGACCATTTCTTTTCTCAGTCTCCGTCATTCCCCCTGTCTCCCCGAAGCTGCTCATTTTCTTCTCTCACCATGACCACAATCCCCGCCTCCCCACGGGAAGTGCAATGAAAAATGGTTTTCCAGACTTCCCCATCACCTGCAGCCCACGAAGGAAAAGCAGCCCTTAGGGTGTATTATTCCTCTCCTTAGACAGACCAGCAACTTAATTGACATATTGATTTTTGCTTCCTAATGATTACCATTCTATATGGACACAGTAGTAGACACTTTTAGCGTTGTGGGTCTCCTGGGGACTTCTCACCACAGATCAGACTACAGTGCTCAGGCTGGATCAATCACTCCTAATCCCAGCAGCGTCCAAGTCTAGTTATTACTTTTTGATTCATGACAGAATTTGTCCATGACCAGGCTCTTATAGATAAGCATTATGGTACTTTGTCCAAGTTCGTTTCAATGCCAGGGTAGCTAGCTCACCACTTGCCCTGGGTCCATCTAGTCGCTCATCGGATCCCTCTTCTGAGGACCGAGGGAGTAAGGGCAATTGAGGCTTCAGTCAAGGGAGTAGGTGTCCAGGAGGTAATATTATCTGGAGACCATCAACTCTCAAGCTCAGGCTTGTCTTTCTAACTGTCTTCCTGTATCCATACAAAAAGCAATTGCTCTGAAATAGCTAACCATGCAAAAGACATTAAGGAGAAGAGAAAGACAATATTTACAAGTCAAAGTCTGATCAGGAGACAAAGGTAATTGAAAGGTTATGGGCAATCAACAAACATAAGTTCTCCCAGGCCAGGGAGCAAGGGCAGACCACTGTTATGCTACAATACCTGGTGATCCTCAGCGGTTTCTCCTGGCTCTGCACTCAGGTATTATTTCTGATGGTGCTCCGGGAGACTCTACAGGATCCTGGGGATAGAACCTTGGTTGGCCATGTGCAAGCAACACCCTACCCCAATCTACAGTTGCTCTGGTCTCAATTGGAGAGTTTAGATGCACGTAACTGTGCACAGAATGTCGTTTGAAAGGATGGAAGAGGCGCCTTGATGAAATCTTTTATATGTGGGATTATGGGTCAGGTCCCAAGCTCCCCACATCCCAGCATACCATTCCGTTTATGTGTGATTACTCACAAGGTTGGTCACATTCCTCGATCCCACCCATGTCACTTCACTAATATTAGAGGAAAAAAAAGGAAACATTCGTGATTGGATAGACCAAAATTCCATCCATCTATGAGTCAGATGGTGCTCAGGGGACCATTTAGAATTCTGGACATTGTACCTAGATTGACTGCATGCAACACACTGTACTAGCCTGATACTCTCAGTTTGAAATCATGTTTCTGAAACTGCTTTCTGGGGTTTTCTTTGTAGCTGAGAGTCCACTGCTCGTGTGTTGTCAAGGGGTAGAGCATTGGCCGGGCCTTGCTCTCTGATGTTCTTACCAGCCTTTGCTCCTGTTCCAAGTCTCCAGCTCTCTGGGATTCTACTAGGCCAGTTCCTCTCTGAATCCCCAGGGTTGGCTTTGGAGTCACCGCTTTCATTCCCATCTGGATTTATCACTTCCCCAAGAACCTCATTGTCCTGTACCCTACCAGCTACCTACCTGCAGAGCTTGATTTCTTTTGACATGAAAACTCTCATGGCATAGACCAATGATTGGAATCCTCTGTTCTTCTACATGGCATAGACTAATGATTGGAATCCTTCTCTGTTCTTCTACATGGAAGGAGCCAGCCCTGGTGGAATGTCTCTTCCTGCACACTGTGATAAAGGCTCAAGTGAGCAATTTGGCCCTCATCCCCACAGGGATGCCGAGAAAGGTGGTATGTCTTCTGAGGGTGATCAGAAGATCACTCTTCCCATGTCCTCAGCACCATCACTTTCCCATAGAAGCCCATATTGGACAGAATCCCCAGAAATGTAAGCACTGAGGACAAAGTTTTCAGTCCAGCATCACCCGGGTGGGACTATGTGAACATCCACACAGGAGAAAAACCGTTTAAGTGTAAGGACTGTGGGAAGGTCTTTGATAGATCCTCATACCTTATACACAGGAGATTTCATACTGGAGAGTCCGTATGCATGTAAGGAATGTGCTGTGGTGTTTCTCTGACTCATACATCTTAGTATGCACAGAAAAAGTCACACTGGAAAGAAACCATATGCATATACAGAGTGAAAGTCTTTGCTTATTCCACAAGCCTTAGTACACAGAAAAACTCACACTGGAGAGATAATTTATACTTGTGAGCAAAGTTGGAAGGCATTTGCTTATTCCTGAAATCGTAGTTTTTATAATTTCTGTTTCATAGAAAACCCTTATATATGAGAGGTAGATGTAAAGGCCTTTCATTTCTTCTCAGGTCTTTCTGAGCATAGGAAAGTTCATACAGGGGAATAAAATACTATTCGTGTCACTACTGTGGTACTGTGGTAGGGTCTTCACTTATTATTCAAACTTTGTTGTCCATAAGAAAACGCACATTGCATTGAATCCATATATACATATATAAATATATACATATACATAAATAAATAAATATATATATATACATGTAAGGAGTGTGGCAAGGCCTTTGCTTATTTCACAGTCCCTTTGTGACACTGAAATTTTCATACTGGAGACAAACCTTATGTTTGTAAAGGCGTTGGCAAAGCCTTCACTTTCCCCTAACTCCTGTTTAAAGATAGGAAAATTCATACTCGAAGAAAACATATGTAGGGGTGTCGGAAGATTTTTACTCAATCCTCAAGCTTTGCTGTGTGAGAAAAATTTATCCTGGATTGACGCCTTATATATGAAATGATTGCAGGAAATTTTGATGCAATTGGCATAGCTTTCTGAACAGGAAAATTCACAATGCAGAGAAACCTCATATGTGTAAGAAATGTGGAAAGGTGTTCAGTTTGTCTTCAGCCCTTACTGCGCATGTGAAAAGTCATTTTGCAGTGAAACCTTATATCTGTCGGAGTGTGGGAAGGACTGTCCTGGATCCTCGGGCCTTATGCATAGGAGAATTCACAATGGAGAGAAGCTATATATAAATACACATATTTATATATATATATGTAAGAATATATATATTTATGTAAGAATATGGAAAGTGCATTATTCGCACCTGCGACTTTAAAGAGAATCCTGGAAAATATCCTGTAAGTAAGGAATATAGGAAGGCCTTCATGTTCCCTCAAGCTTTAGTAAGTATAAAAGTTATGCTGGATCAGTCACTTCCATAATAACAATGGCCAGCGTCAGAACAGGGCCCTGAGGTAAAACAATTTAGTTTCAAAAAGTGGGTGGCGGGTTGATACAAAAGGACTATAAGGAAGGAAATAATCCTGTTACGTGTGAAAGCTTCCTGTGATAATAGTACCACAACTGAACGGTACTTGCTGATTATCCCCTGCACCATGGTTATGACAATGTCCTGGCATGTGGACTTCCCAGTATGTTAACTGGTAAATAATGGTTCTTAGTGATAAAGCAAGGTGGAAGGAATTAAATAAGAAGTAAATAGGTACAGACATTGCATTTTGCTGGGTACTGTCAAGACTCACCATGGTTTCATTCTTTGCTGTGACTCTGACGTGGCTCAGAGGCCCTGGTTTGCAGAGGATCATGGCAGAGATAAACCAGGATGCTGAGGTGAACTCTTGACGTTGGATAGACAGCCAAACCTCCATTCTTCATCCCCTTCTGTGTTATGTTCTGGGAGCCACATCCCGCAGTGCTGTCCATAATTTGTGTCCAGGTAGAGCCACATGCAAGGAAGCACTTCACTCGCTGTAGCATATCTGCACTCATTGTATGCAGTTTTCCATTTGATTTACACAAATACTGAGGGTAAATGTTTTGAGACTTAACATTTTGGAAGCAGTAAAATCCTAACAATCTATTCACTTAATCACTTAACTTCCCGTTAGTCGTCGATTTGCTCGAGCGGGCGCCAGTAACGTCTCCATTTGTCCCTGTCGCGTGCTAGTGTAGCCCAATGGCATCTCTTCGCTCCGGGAACATGGAGGGCCTCAAACCGATCGTTCATGACCTTGACAAAGAAGTCTGACCATCTGGTAGGTGGGCGGCCACGCGGTCTCTTGACATCCCGTGGAATCCAATCAGTAACAGCTCTAGTCCAACGGTCGTCTTTAAATCTCATTACGTGACCAGCCCATCTGATTTTCGACACCTTGGCAAATGAGACAGCGTCCCTGATCCTTGATCGTCGATGGATGTCAGAACTCCGGATTCGTTCTCTCATTTGAGTGAAACGTGATATTCCAAGCATAGCTCTTTCTATTCTTCTTTGGGAGACCTGAATGGCGTTCTCATCTTGTTTGCGTAGGGCCCAGGTCTCTGAGGCATATGTTAATGCAGGAAGAACAGTGGAATCAAAGAGATGTGCCCGGAGCCGGAGGTTCTTCGTCCTCTTAGCTATTTCTTCAACGTTCTTGAAGGCGTTCCAAGCCGCTCTCTTCCTCCTGCGCAGCTCGGGTGCCAGGTCATTTCTCATGTTGACCTCTCGACCTAGGTACACATAGCTGTTGCATTCGGAGATGGTCGTTCCATTGAGAGCGAATGGGGCGTCAGGAACAAGGCTGTTTCTCATAAACACTGTCTTCGTAAGATTCAGCTGTAGTCCTACCTTTCCACACTCACGGTCAAAGTCGGCCAGCATTTGTGCCGCTTGGCTGATGTTTGGTGTTATTAAAACAATGTCATCAGCAAAGCGGAGGTGGTGTAGTTGCCGACCATCTATCTTCACTCCCATTCCTTCCCATTCCAGTCGGTGTCCTTGTCAACACAAACTTGGCCAAGAGCATTGATTCATTTGAATGCCTAACAACCCGAATCGGACGTTTACATTTGAATAGATGTGGCTCACTGCCTGCAGTTTCTATCTTCGTTGTCTACGCACCAACATCTCATTATGATGAAAGAGAAATCGAGAAGTTCTACATGGAGCTAGAGAAGTTCTATAAAGAAGACCACACCTTCTACAAGATCATTGTGGGTGATTTTAATGCCAAGATAGGACCGAGAAGATCAGCTGAAGAACTTCACATCGGAACCCATGGCCTAGAATGGAATGAGCAGGGTGAGAGACTGTCAGAGTTCATCATGTCGACCAAGACCATCCATGGTAACTCACAGTTCCAGAAGGCAGAATCTAAACGATGGACATGGGAGTCTCCCGGGGGACGATTCCACAACGAAATAGACCACATCATATTCAATCGACGGTTTTGCCTGACTGATGTCGCTGTTGTCCCAAAATTTCGAACGGGATCGGACCACCGTCTCCTTCGTGCAAAATTCTACTTCACAGAGCGGGGAGAAAGGGCTGCAAAGTTCAAAAAGAGAACTCCCAGAACGACCACCAACTGGGAACTCTTTGGTACTATTGCGGCAACATGGGAAGATGCCATTGTTGACAACATTGACGAGGAATACGATCGACTGGTTCAGCACCTCCATGAATGTGCGAGGAACGCCAAGAGAGAGATAGCCACAAAAAGTCGCCTATCTTCGAAAACTCTTGAGCTAATTCGCCAGCGTGGTTTGGCGCATGCCTCAGGCAACCGCAAGCTAACGTCCGAGCTTGCAAAGCAGTGCAGAGATGCGATCAGGGAAGACCTCAAAGAGAGAAGAGCAGAAGTACTGGTAGATGCGGCAGAAGCCGGGAAAAGTATTCGTAACGCCCGCCTGTCCTTCGCCAACTATAAGACCAAGATGACTGCCCTCCGACGTCCTGATGGATCCATCACATCCTCCAGAACGGCAATGGAGAAGATTATCCATGACTTCTACTCAAATCTCTTCGATAGCCATGTCCACTTGCCGACATACCAAATTCCACAGGATGGGTATGTCGTTCCCAACGTTCTCCCTTCCGAAATCCGACACGCCATTTCGTCAGTAAAGAAGCAAACAGCACCCGGCCCAGACAAGGTCAGACCTGAACACCTGAAGAACCTGCCGTCAGTACTCATCAATACACTGGCTCGGCTGTTCACTCGCTACCTGTCTGAATGCAAGGTTCCATCTCAATGGAAAACCAGCAGGACCGTACTACTGTTCAAGAAGGGAGACATCCATGACATTGGCAACTATCGCCCGATCTGCCTATTGTCTGTCATCTACAAGTTGTTCACTCGAGTCATCCTGAATAGGATTGGCAGAACACTAGATGAAGGACAACCATGTGAGCAAGCAGGGTTCCGCAAAGGATTCAGCACCATCGACCATATCCACACGATAACCAAACTCATTGAGGTTTCTCGGGAGTTCAAGATGCCGCTCTGCTTAACGTTCATTGATTTAAAGAAGGCCTTTGATTCTGTTGAGACGGAAGCGGTCATTGAAGCCCTAGCCAATCCGGGCATTCAAGCCCAATACATCAGGATCCTCCGTGAGCTGTATTGCGGATTCACTACCAGGATCTCACCATTCTACAAAGAAGTGATCGTTGATGTCAAGAGAGGGGTGCGGCAGGGTGATACCATTTCACCAAAACTCTTCAGTGCCACCCTCGAGAACATCATGCGACGACTGGAATGGGAACAATCTATTATACACCAAAATGTTAAATACCATGTAGATCTGTGCAAAAGGCCAAGCTAGTACGCAAAGTGACCAGTGTGCTTTGCTGCCTGTTAGCCCCATGCATGGCTCCATGCTGGGGGTTGTTCTGTACTTAATTGTGGTGTTTTATGTACTTAATTATGTATTTTTTAAAAAATTTTATTAGTGAAACACCATGAGGTACAGTTGTAGACTTACAAATTTTTCTGCTTGGATTTCAATTATGCAATGATCAAATATCTATCCCTCCACAATTGCCCATTTTCCACCACCACGGGTCCCAGTATCCCTCCCACCCCCATTCCCCCTATCCCACCCTGCCTCTGTGGCAGGACATTCCCTTTAGTACTCTCTCTCCTTTTGGTGTTGTGGTTTGCAAAAGAGGCATTGAGTGGCAATCATGTTTGGTCTATAGTCTACTTTCAGCATGCTTCTCCCATCCTGGGAGGATCCTCCCAATTACCTTTATTTGGTGCTCCATTCTCTATCTGAGCTCCCTTTTCCTCTAGAATGTGTGTTGGGGAAAACCTGACAGTTCTTAAGAGTTACTTCTGGTGGTTCCCATGCCACTATTGGGGATGTCAGGGACTGAATTCAGGTTGACCGAGTTCATGACAAGTGCCCAACACACTATACTACCCCTCGGGCCACTGTTGGTTTGAAATATTGTTTCTGAAACTGCCTCCTAGGGTTTTTCTTGTAGGCATGAGTCCACTGCTCTGGTGTTGTTAAGGGGTAGAAGCCTTTCCTCCAGTTCCAGTGTCTCTCTGGCTCTCTGGGTTGTTTCTAGAGCAGTTCCTCTCTGCATCTCCAGGGCAGGCTTCAGAGTCACTGTGCAATACAGGATCAGGGGACTTCCTCTCCAGACCCCCACTTTGTGACTGAGCTCTCTAGCCACCACTTCTCAGTCCTTTATGTGAGCCCATTCCACGTGCAGTACACTTTTTTTTTTCTTTTTGGGTCACACCCAGCAGTACTCAGGGGTTTCTCCTGGCTCTTCTGCACTCCTGGCCCTGCTTGGGGGACCATATAGAATCCAGATGTTGAACCTGGGTAAGCTGCGTAGAAAGCAAACCCCATATCCACTGTGCTATCGCTCCAGCCAACCAGCCTTACACATTTACCTGCATTTTCCTAGTTTTTCTCTGCGCAGCTGGTCTCTGGCCATTTAAGGCTGCTTGCAGAAGCGGAAGTGACATCACAGCAGGGCATTTTGGTGTTTGCTTGCAAGAAGCTTGATCAGCCTCCATTTGTTGTGCAGGTGAGGGGTGAAGTGGCTGTTCCGCGTGGAAGGGGTCTGTGAAGGCCGGTCTCCTGGCAGAACACTAGCGGCCTCCCGTGAGTGCCCCGCCCTGCGCATCCCAGTCTCCACACTGTGAGGGGTGGGGCCAAGCCAGCTCTAAGGATACTTTTCCGCTCCTTTTTCAACTGATATCCAGGTGGTTCCTGAGGCACGCCAGGGTTTTGTGGGGGACGCGGAACTTTGGTGAGTGCAGTGGGGGCTGTAAAGGGGTGCAGGGGTCACGGGTGTGAGTCCATGTTTCTGGGGATCCCCTGCAGCCACAGTCGCCTTCAGCTGCGCCGTAAGGCAGTGGCGGGTGGGTACGGGGCTGAGCGTGGTGGCTACAGAGCATCAAGGCTGGGTGGTCCTGACCCTCCCAGCACGGGACTGTGCTGGGCGCTGTCCTGGACGCTTTGGCCCCGACCTCAGTGCTGTAGAACCTTCAAATTCTCTTAGAGGACTGGAGAGATAGAACAGAGGTTAGGGTGTTTGCTTTGCATCAGGCCCACCCAAGTTCGATCTCCGAGCTCCACCAGGACGGGTGCCTCAGCGCAGAGTCATTAGTTTCTCGTCCATATCGCCACTGATTCCTCCAAAACTATAAAAGGCCTGTTCATTTTTGAGTGGTGGGAGTGGCAGCTCCCAAATGGCAAATAACACTGTAGCCCTCAGTCACTATTCATTAGTAGCCTTGATGTCCAGACCATCCTGTGGGCGTGGTTCTAGGGATGGTTGCGATTTGCAAATGAAAATTTACTTTGGGGCTATTTTGGTTGTATTTTGGGCGCTTCTGTGGAAGCTCGGGGCTTACTTCAGGAGCAGCACTCTGGAATACTTTTTTTTTAAGTTCTTTATGGTTCATGTGAGATGCCGAATATCGATCTGGGTCAGCATGGGAATCGCCCCTCCCAGCTTACTATCTCTGACTCCACATTGTTGTTTTTTTCTAACGTAGGATTTCTGTATCCTAAAATCAAGTTGAAAATTGCACCCCGACTCTTCCTCTCTCCCTGATCAGGCAAAACTCGGCTATTGCACTGAGTACTGAGAGTTGTGTTCCAATAATGTATGGGCATGCGCTGTGTGCCTTTGGTGGCTATGATTGGTCTCCCCACCCTGACCGGTGAAGGGTGACAGAGGATCGAAGAAGGAAACGGGCCCAGGCTCTTGGTGATCTGCTGGATATTAACCCACAGTGTTTTAGGCTTCATCTATGAATTGCCCCTTTTCCTTCTTCCAGAGAAGCTTATCATGTCCTTGCTAACATCTCTAATTTAGTTAAAGTTTATCTTTAACATTTCCTTTGTATGTAACAGTTCCCTCGCGTTGTCTCAGTTCCCCACGTCAGTCTTGATTACTTATAAACCATAACTTTCTGGTAATTCTCAACTTTGTATTTGTACTGCTTTGTAGTTGAAGTGGCTGTGTATTTGTACCTGCTTTCCTGTTTCCCCTATAGTTTTTTATGTTTTTACTCTACAGCACTGTTCTTTGGTTAAACACAGAAAGACCATCGATGCTTATACTCCTAATATTTGGGAGTTGATGGACTCAAGTATATCCACTCCTGGGCATAATTGCTTGGTCATAATTACTTGACTCGAGCTTCAGTTGCTGTAGCTCCTAACACACCAAAAGGGAGGTTCTGCCGTGGGACTTGGATGGACCCGGGGCAAGTGGGAAAACTACCCTGGCTTCGGAATGGAACATTCTAGAATGCATGGTCTTGATGCAAACTGTTACAACGTTAGAGATAGGACCCCCATGGGGAAGGACAAGCTGAACTGGCCTGAAGACTTAGTCTGGGGTTTACAGTAAGAGCCTTGCTTGCTCTCAGAGCCCATAGAAGTAAGTGTTAAAAGCTTTATATGCTCTGGGGGCTGGAGAGATAGCACAGCAGGTAGTGTGTTTGCCTTGCAGGCAGCCGACCTGGGTTTGATTTCCAACATCCCTTATGGTACCCTGAGAAGTGCCAGGAGTAACTCCTGAGCGCAGAGCCAGGAGTATCCCCTTGTATCACCGGGTGTGACCCAAAAAAGAAAAAAAAAGCCTTATTTGCTGTCAAAGCCCAGAGAATTAAGTTTTGGCATCTTTGTCTCTTACTGTGTTTATCCAAACAACTACAAGTGTTGATAACTTATACAACTAGAGGAAAAGATAAGAGACAGAGTGTCTCCTTGGGTGAATCTCCCCCATGAGAATTTCCTCTGCCAAATATTTATCTGCGTAAATGATCAGTCATTCCTATGTCCTTACCTCATGCCCCCTCAGATGTTCTCAAAGTATGGTAGCTGTTCTCCAATAAACAGGTCACTTTTACCATCAGGATGTGATTTTCTGTCTTCCTTTCACTCTTTCTCTGTTGGGAAGGGTTCCAGAGTTGTGGAGGGAGCGCTGGGCTACCAACACCTCACCGCACCCTAACATTATACGTTGTGGACTCACAGTGATGAGTTGCTCTTTATTCCGTTCTCCTGTGTACCTATACCAGTCTCCCACTGCTCCTCATTCCCTCTCCTCACCTGTCTTCCACAGCCTTTATTCTACAGCCCATCCCACAGAGTTAGGGGTAGAAAATACACAGAGATGTGGTTGTACAATCAAAGGATGTAAAGCCCTTCCCTCAGGGGAAACTTCTAGGACAAAAATCTAACTTGAAGGAGAGATCAGCTCAAGGGCAGGATTTTCTCTAAGGACATATTTTTTCTTTGCTTAGTTAATATTCATTGAAACAGTCATCTTAAATTTACACTTACTCTTTCTTTTCATTTTGAATGGACACAGTAAGAGGTATATTAAGTTTATAGGGTGTCTCCTATAGCTCCCAGACTACACTCCCCAGGACAGGTTAGTCCATCCTAAGCACAGAAGGATCCTTATCCAGTTGCTTATGTTTGGATCATAATGGAATTTGTTATGGTGCTTACCTGTTCCTTTTCAATGCAAGGATAGCTCACCTCTATCCTGTGTCCATTTAGTCTCTTGCTTTTGGGGTGCGAAGAACAAAGGGCAGCTGAGGTTTAAGTCTCATAAACATGACAATGCCCAGGAGTATATAGTGTCTGCAGTCAATTAACTCTGAAGTTACAAAAGCATAATATTGCCTTCCTTTTTATATACAAAGCTGAGGGCTGGGGGCATGGCCATCCCAATCCTCCCAGCACAATCTTCCCAACCTGGGACTGCACTGGTCCTTGTTCAGGAGCAAAAAAGGATATTTTTTTCTAAAGTAAACTGTAGAGGATATAAAGGAAAGAGAAAGTCAACATTTTATTTACAAATACAAAATCCAGAGATCTCTGAAGAATCTGACTTTACAATTCACAGGTTGTGGTTATGGGAAATGGGTGAATAATGTATAGCGGAAGCAGAGCACAGGGAAGTTAAAGATGAATACTAAGGAAATGGGAGTGATTGGGATGGTTATTACTCAGTTAGCCTCAGCACCTTGTAGCAGATGAGAAACGATGAACCAATATTAAACCTAAATTGTTTAGAACTAGAATCCGACCAGGGTAGAGGGTTTTGTTTTTTTAAGCAAGAAAGTTTTGGTTTTCCAGGAGTCAGGACATTTGCTCAGAAATCTCACTGGGTGTGGTAGGAGCACATTTACTTAGGGCTATAGCCATAGTACAGTGAGTATGAATTTAACCATCCAAGCAATCGACCCAAATTCTATCCCCTGCATCCCATAATGTCTGTACCAGAGTGATTCCTGCATATAGAGCTAGGAGTAAGCACTGAATCTGCCGGTTGTGGCCCCAAAACAAAAATCACACAAAGTCACAGTTATATATACAAATATATATGCACAAACAATGGTGAAAGAACAATAGGGGTTCAGAAGAAACTGTGAGTTTCTGTAGCAGGGATAGATCAAAAATAGGGGATTTTTTTTTCTTTTTTGGGTCACTCCTGGCGATGCACAGGGATTACTCTTGGCTTTGCACTGACGAGTGCTCAGGGGACCACATGGGATGCTGGGAATCGAACCTGGGTTGGTCGCGTGCAAGGCAAACACACTACCCGCTGTGCTGTCTCTCCAGCCCCAAGGATAGGGAAGTTTTAAGGACCAGAAATTTGAGTCTTTTAATGTTTCACTCTCAAATTTGTCTTTGTACATCATTTTTCCCCGCTTCGGTAGAATTTGCCTTTTTTCTTGTTATATTTTTCACCGCAGCCTACAGTGCTCAGTGTTTACTCTTGTCTCTGAGCTCGGGGATCATTTGACAGGAGTCAGGGTAACATTCTGTGTTTAGATAACATTGATTCGATGTTAGTTGACAACTGCAGGATCAGGGGACTTCTCCTTACCCCCAATCCCACAGTGTGTGACCGACCAGTCCAGCATTTGCCTCTCCACTCCTCTATTCGAGTCCATCCCCCTTGCAGCACAGATTTACCTGGGTGGCAAAAATGTTCTCAGTGCTTAGACTCTGGCTCTTTAAGGTACCTAATCGAAATGGACGTGATGTCATAAGTGATGTCATAAATGTTATGGTTCATTTTCCATTCCTGACTCAGACACTGGGGCTGTGGCTCACTTGGCAAAGGACAAGTATATTTGCTCCCCATCCTGGAAGGGGGACTCTGAAGAAGGATTTAGTTGCAGGATTCGAGCAACCTCCTGTGAGCAACCTGCGCCTTCCCGTTTCCACACTCTGAGCCGAGGGGCCGAGCCAACTTGGGGGGCACTTTTGCGCTGGTTTTTCACTTGTTCGCCAACATCAAGGTGGATCGTGAGGTGTGATGGAGGTTTTAGGGGGACGCAGAGCTTTGGGGGTGCGGTGGGGGCTGTCTCAGGGTTCAGGAGTGACAGTTCTGAGTTTGTGATTCTGGGGTGCCTCTTTCACCACGATTGTCTCCAGCTCTGGGATGGGGCAACAGTGGGTGAATGCGGGAATCATCTGAGGGCTTGGCTATTCCAATCGTCCAGCAGTCTCATGTTTGAACCATTGGCCCTAAGCTCGCTTCTGTAGAATCTCCAGATTTGAGGAGCAGAGCTTCAGCCCCTCCACCTAATTGCAGGAGACCTGTTACTGGTCATCTTCCTTGTCTGCCGTGATAGCCGCGATCATGCGGGGTATATGGGGCGGGGGGGAGGGGGCCTGCAGGTGGCAGAGGTTTGCCAATGAAAATGTATTTGGGGGGCTATTTTTGGTTCTTTATATTTTAGGGGGGAGAGAGAGCAAGTACGCGGAGATGCTCATGAGTTACTCGAGTTTCTAGGCTCAGGTATTATCCCTGGCAATGCTGGGGGCTATATGGGATACAGAGGATTGATTGGTTCATCTAGTCAAGCACCCAGTTCACATTATTGCCTTCTAACCACAATACCAGTGTATCTTTTTCTGGTTCATGAGTTTCAGGTCCCTCACATCAAGCTGCAAAGCACGCCTGACTCTTCATCTCTCCCTGAGCAAACGACACCTGCCATTGTGGTAAATACTGAGGTCCCCAGGACAGATTGCCCAGGTGCATGTCCTTATCCACCCTGCAAGTGAGTGTCGAAGGTTTGTTCACTCTAAGTCACATGGTGGAGCCACATTCCAGGCTACGGTTCCCATGGGGCAGCACTGCTGCCAGCCTGCAGGGGGGCGCTAGTATTCGGGAACTCCTGGGCTGAGAGTCGGTCCCTGGAAGGGCCTACAGGGACTTTCCTGTGGGAGACAGAGAGGAATCCGGGGATCAGAGAAGGCTGTCTTTTCCTCCCCTGTAGCCTGGGCCCAGGCTCCTCTCCTGAAGTGCAGCACAGATGCCAACAAAATTTGCATTCCCAGCGGAGACAGGAGCTTCTGCCATTGTCTCCCAGAGGTGGAATTGTGAGGCTGTGCCCGAGGGTGTGGCTGGTCTGAGCTCAGGAGTCGGAGGAGGTACTGCTCTCTGGTGCTCACTGTTCTTACTTCTCCAGTTCTTTGCACGGAGCCTCCTGCTGATCCTCAGAACGACAGTGACAGGAGAAGATGGTGACGCGGCTTCTGAAAAACCGTCCCCAGGTAGGAGTAGATGGATAGAATGACATGAGATAGTACCAGGAGTGCCCCCGCTTCCAGGGCCATCTATTTGGATTTCTTTTGGATGGATTCCAAGATGAGACTTCTGATCGGATCGTCCCATTCTGCTGTTTGAAGCTGCTTTTGTGTATGTTTGTTTTGTTTTATTTGGCTTTGGGGCCGACCCAGTGGTGCATGAGGAGTACTCAAAGCTCAGTGCTCAATGCTCATTCCTGACAGGTCTAGGTGACCAATGGGATGCTGGAGGTCCAAAGGTTTCTTCTTGGGTTTTCTGTTTTATTTGGGGTAGCAGAGCAAGAATTCTTGCAATCATTCCTTGTGCTGCACTCTGGCATTGCCCCTGGCAGTGCTTGTGGGACCATATGGGATGTTGAGGATCGCCAGTCCTACATGCTCTCCCCGGAACAGCTGTCCTGTTATGCCAACCTGCTGCTTTGGTTTCTTTTGCATTGTTTTTGTCATCAGCTGTCCTCTTGACTCTGTGCTCTGGATTCACAAATGACTGGACTCAGAGCACCCTGGGGTGTGCTGGCCCTGTTTGCACCCTGGAAACTACAGTGACTTGGGCCCCCAGCCTTGCTTTTCTCTTGTTTTGTCCTTCCTACTTTGGAGCGACTACCTGCTCAGACATATAGTCTTACATTCACATAATTTTTTGTGTGGATTTCTGGGCATGCGCCGATCCCAAGGAGAAAGAGCCAAGGATCTCTGAGGCCAGCAGAGATGTTGGGGTCCAGAAACTTCTACCTTCTTTGAGCGGGATTTGGGGCAGTCCTGAGCAGTGAGTTCCTACAGGCACACATGCCATGCACTGCTCTGAGTAGTTGTCTATATGGACTGTCGAGTTCTCAATCCTAGTGGTCATGTGCTGTGGGAGTGCAGTGGTGAGCGTGCAGTGGTTTTTGCTGCACGCAGGGATAGTCTTTTGGATCGTACAAGTCTGTGTTCAGGTGATCCTCTCTACAGTGCTCACTGGACCAGTGGTGCACAAATTGGTCCTGGGGTTACCAGGAAAGGCAGATACATCCAAAAACCTTCTGTATAACGTCCTCCCACTTTAGCAGAACTAGCTGACTTATGTGATTTCTGGGACCCGTCAGTCATGCGTGTGTATGGAGGCTGTTCATTCGGAGGGGAGAGGACAAGCGACAATATAGGACCCTGGGACCTGGCCTCAGAGTAGTGGGAATGAGGCTAAGATAGACTCTGACTCCCACCCTTCCTGTGTGCTGACTCAGGACGCAGTGACCTTCCATGACGTGGCTGTGAACTTCACCCCGGAGGAATGGTCATACCTGGCGACCTCTCAGCAGACGCTCTACAGGGACGTGTTGCTGGAGACCTACCAGCATCTGCAGGCTGTCGGTGAGAACAGTGTGGAGCCAACTTTGTCTGAAAAGACCCACGTGTGCTCCCTGGGGTTGGGCGGCAGCTGTGTGTCCAACAGTAGCTCTGTGACAGGTTGGGATGTTGGACAGCCGTGCAGTAGCTGTTCCCTCCCTGGTTTATTTTTAGGGTTCACCTATATATACTCAGGGCTTCCTCTCATCTTTGTCCTCAGAAATCATTCTTGTGGGGTAGCGGTACTCTATGGGGTGATTCAGATCAACCCGTTTCAACTGTGCCCATGGGAAGATCCCTATCTGCCCAGTTATCGCCCAGGTCCCTTTAAATAGTTCCATCCATTGGTGAATCAATTTACTTTGTGTACTACACGAATTTTTGTGTGTTTAATTGGTTTTGCTGTTGCCTTTGTTTGTGAGGCACAGTCCACAATTCTCCTGGCTCTGTGCTAACGGATGACTCCTAAGAGTGCTCAGGGGCCATGGGGTACCGTGGACTTGGCAACTTAAAATGTTGGTGCCTTACCACAGGATTTGCTATCTCGTCTCTCAACTCATTCCTCGCTGCCCTATTTCAGTACTTGGATTTACTTCTAATGGTTCTTGTGAGACTTCCGCAGGACTTAGGGTTTGCTCCTGGACTCTGCACTCATACAGGAAAGAAACCTCATGAATGTCAGGCATGTGGAAAGGCCTTTATTCAGAACTCGAGTCTTAATAGACCTATGAAAACTCATAGTGGAGAGAAGCCTTCTATATGTCCGGAGTGTGATAATGCCTTTACTCGACCCTCAGACCTCAGTATACATAGAAGTATTCACACTGGAGAGAAACCATATATATGTAAGGAATGTGGAAAGGCCTTTGCGAAAGCCTCAAGTCTTAGTGTACATAGGAGAATTCACACTGGAGAGAAACCGTATATATGTAAGGAATGTGGGAAGACCTTTGCTGTAGCCTCAAGTCTTAGTGTACATAGGAGAATTCACACTGGAGAGAAACCGTATATATGTAAGGAATGTGGAAAGGACTTTGCTAGAGCCTCAAGACTTAATTTACATAGGAGAATTCACACTGGAGAGAAACCATATATATGTAAGGAATGTGCTAAGGCCTTTGCTGAATCATCAAGACTTAGTGTACATAGAAGAATTCACACTGGTGAGAAACCATATACATGTAAGGAATGTGGAAAGGCCTTTGCCAGAGCTTCAGGACTTAGTGTACATAGGAAAATTCACACTGGAGTGAAACCGTATATATGTAAGGAATGTGGAAAGGCCTTTGCTGTAGCCTCAAACCTTAGTGCACATAGGAGAATTCACACTGGAGTGAAACCGTATATATGTAAGGAATGTGGAAAGGCCTTTGCTTTGGCCTCAAGACTTAGTGAACATAGGAAAATTCACACTGGAGAGAGACCATATATATGAAAGGAATGTGGGAAGGCCTTTGCTATAGCCTCAAAACTTACTGTACATAGGAGAATTCACACTGGAGAGAAACCGTATATATGTAAGGAATGTGGGAAGTCCTTTGCAGAAGCCTCAAGCCTTAGTGTACATAGGAGAATTCACACTGAAGAGAAACTGTATATATGTAAGGAATGTGGGAAGGCCTTTGCTACAGCCTCAAGACTTAGTCTACATAGGACAATTCACACTGGAGAGAAACCGTATATATGTAAGGAATGTGGGAAGGCCTTCGCTGGAGCCTCTACAGTTCGTGAACATAGGAAAATTCCACACTGGAGAGAAACTATATATATGTAAGGAATGTGGGAAGGCCTTTGCTGGAGCATCAAGACTTACTGCACATATGAAAATTCATCTCAGAGAGAACCCTCATCAGTGTCACACCTGTGGGAAGGGATTCACATGGTTCTCTTCCCTTACTCTACAGATGAGAATTCATAATGGAGAGAAGCCTTAGATATGTCTGGAGTGCGAAAAGTTCTTTAATTCATCCTCACAATTGACTGTACATAGGAGAATTCACAGTGGAGAGACACCGTATATATGTAAGGAATGTGGGAAGTCCTTTGCTGAAGTCTCAAGCCTTAATGTACATAGGAGAATTCACACTGGAGAGAAACTATATTTGTAAAGAATGTGCGAAGGCCTCTGTATGTCCTCAATACTTAATGTACATAGGAGAATACACACAGGAGAGAAACCGTATACATATAAGAAGTGTGGAAAGGCCTTTTGAGAACCCTCAGATGTAGTGTACATAGGAGCATTCATGCCGGAAAAAAACCTTATATATGCGAGGAATATTGGAAGGCCTTCTGCCATTCTGAATCCTTGCTAAGTACAGGAATATTCACAGTGGAGGGAAACCTTATCCGTGTCAGACTTGTGGGAAGGCCTTCATTTGGTGCTATCCAGAAATACAAAGACAAATCTCAAAACCCAGCGCCTTTTAGCAGAAATGCATCTGGACCCTGCAGTAAGTTACTGTCCCCGGTACACTCCAGGGGGAATTGGTGCTGTTCCCCCAACGACTCCCACTTGGTGGCTCAGTGGCCTCAATCCTCCAAAGGCCTTTGGAAAGTTAGGTTTGGACCCACACTCACGAAGCTACGTGGGGCCTCTCAGGATGGGGTGGAGCCGGCCAATTCCTCCCCACCCCAACAAGAGCCTAAGCGATTCCCACGAACCGCCTCTCTGACTCATGATAAAGCTGTTTAATGGCCATAATCCCAGAGACTCAGGAACAAATCTCGGAACCCAGCAGGTTTTGGCAGAAATCCCTCCAGATTTAGTTGTTAAAATTTCAGAATTTCAAAATTATATGTTATTTATAACCAGCAATCGAAAAAGAATTGTCTACTGTTGCGTTTTCGCCAGACCTGAGTGCTTGGGTAAAAATCCCAAATAATAATGGTGGGTCTCGTGTCAAAATATTGAATGTAATCAAAGTAGTAAGAAGAATGTGGAAATTATCTGCCCCACAGGTAGGGGGAGGCTGTGGAATGGCAGTATACTTGGGTTTTTAGTAGTGGAAAATAGGCACGGTGAAGGGATGGGTGTTTCATTGTATGACGAAAAATTAAACCTGAAAGCTTTGTAATTGCTCTCCCATTTTTTCCCATTTTCTCCCATTTATTTAGAAATGGCCAGAGGAATAGTAGAGCAAGTAGGATGCTTGCCTTGCATGTGGCCAACCCAGGAGTCCAACAGTCTACAACATCTTTGAGTTGCTCATTGGACATTGAGTATCCCCTTCTCATCCCTAGAACATGTGATATGGGGGTGTGGCATGGGGGTAGGGGTATCTTCTCCCAGGATCTGTTTATTATGGAGAGATCCTGTGCTTTCCTTTCTTGACTTTGTTGTCATTCTTCCTCACCTGTCAGTTATGTCGAGTAGTACATGTGTTTCAAAGCCCCTGTGTTCCTGGCTATAACTAGCCTGACTGTACACGCAAAGGGCCGGGTGCCGTTTCTGGACTCTGCTCAGTCAATCTGACACCATGCATATCTTTGCCTTTGGATCATTGCCATGTTTTTTTGAATATGGGAAGAAATTAAGTGTTCTTTTGTTTTGGGGCCTGGGGATGATCAGCAATTATTCCTGGTGATTCTCGTAAGTTGCTTTTGGCAGTGTTCAAGGATCAACCCCTGTCAGCCTCATGCAAGTCAAATGCCTACCTGCTCTACGCTTGTACGCACCAAAAATTGTTTTATTGTGTGTATGTTAAATTGTGACTGTGAGCCCATAGTGAAGTTAATTAGGACCAGAAGAGCAGTGCATCACTGTGGGTGCTCGCCTTACAAATGCCACCTACCTTCGATGTCCAGCATCCCCTATGGTATCCCAAGAATCACTGGGTCTGATTAAAAACAAAACCCAAAAGGATTTTTTGGGGATTGCCAAGCTCCTCCTAGCAACATTTCCCACAGATTTTCCATTTCTCTAGGCTTGTTTTGACCGTGAGAACTATGGAGATGTCCTCCACCTGTTTGGTCATTCTACTGCATTCCATTCAACATTGGACTAATTCTCATTGTGCATATTGTTTGATTTCAGAACTCAAATCACAGGTTCAGGATATGGCATTACAGCAATTTCTTTAGGAAACAGGGGTATTGCATACAAGTGTGCTGTAAGATTCTCTTCTTGAAACTAACTATTATGCCATTGGATTGCTCAGTGGACCGAGCATGCGACTTGAAAGGTGGGGTCCGGCTCCATCCCCACAACCACATCTATGGTCTCAGCATCACAGGAGAAATATCGGAGCCTAATGCTGGGAATAGAGGGTCTTTAACCTCAGTGGGTACTGCAATCTGGAAATTTATTTTATTGTATTGTTTTTTAAAGTTTTCATTAAAGTGCCAGTATTTTTAAAGTTTTTAGTAGTTGTATTTAGGCGAACAATAATTGAACACCAATCCCTGCATCAGCTTCCCTCTACCCATGTTCCCGTATTCCCTCCCCACCCCAGTCCCCACTCTACCCCCGCCTGTCATCTGGACAAGCACATGACTAGGTTTCAGTGGTCACAGCTTAGATCTCTTGTTTTCAGTTCTGTTGCATCTGTGTTTTGGGTAAATGGCTACACCCCTCACTCATGTTACTGGCATAAATGAATCCCTGATCCCTGTAAACTTCTGGTTCTCTTCCGCCCCAAATTTCTTTCCTTCTTTGTCCGGCTTCTCTCTAAACACTGGAATCAGGGATGATTGAAGCAGCCCCTTTACAGTACATTTCCACATCCAGTGTTCGGTATTCCACCAATGAGTGAACATCATCCAGTTTTTTTTTGTTTTGTTTTTATGGCTAACTTCAGTCAAGACAGTATCTTCCAGTTCCAACCGTGTTGCTGCATGAAAGAAGTAATTCTAAAACCTAAAATATAGATCACTTGATCCCCCTTTATTCATCGATTTATTCGAGTGGGTGCCAGTAACATCTACATGCATGCCTGTTGCGTGCTAGTGTAGCCCAATGGCATCTGTTCGTTCTAGGAACATGCAGAGCCTCAAACTGATCATTCAGGGTCTTGACGAAGAAGTCTGACCATCTTGTAGGTGGACATCCACGCGATCTGTTGACGTGCTGTGGAATCCAGTCAGTAATGGCTCTAGGCCAGTGGTTGTCTGCAAACCTCAGTACGTGTCCAGCCCATCTGATTTTTGATGCCTTGGCAGATGAGACAGTGTCCCTGATTCTTGACCATTGACAGAGATCAGAACTCCAGATTCTATCTCTCATTTGAGTCATGCGTGATATTCCAAGCATAGCTCTTTCGATTCCTCTTTGAGAGAACCGAGTAGCGTTCTCATCCTGTTTTCATAAGGCCCAGGTCTCTGAGGCATATATTAATGCAGGAAGAAAAGAGGAATCAAAGAGATGTGCTTGTAGCTGGAGGTTCTTTGTCCTCTTATTTATTTCTTCAGCGCTCTTGAAGGCATTCCAAGCCGCTCTCTTCCTCCTTCGCAACTCAGGTACCAGGTCATTCATCATGTTGATTTCTCGAACTAGGTATATATATCTGTTGATTCGGAGATGGTGGTTCCATTGAGAGTGAATGGAGCGTCAGGAACAAGGCTGTTTCTCATAAACATTGTCTTTCTAGGATTCAGCTGTAGTCCGATATTTCCACACTCACGGTCAAAGTAGGGCAGCATTTGTGCCTCTTGGCTGATGTCTGGTGTTATTACAACGATGTCATCAGCAAAGCGGAGGTTGTGTAGTTGACGACCATCTATGTTCACTCCCATTCCTTCCCATTCCATTCATCGCATTATGTTCTTGACGGTGGCACTGAAGAGTTTTGGTGAAATGGTATCACCCTGCCGAACCCCTCTCTTGACATGGATGCTTACTTCTTTGTAGAATGGTGAGATCCTGGTAGTGAATCCATAATAGAGCTCAAGGAGGATCCTGATGTATTGCGTTTGTAAACCCTGATTGGCTAGGTCTTCAATGACCGCTTCCATCTCAACAGAATCAAAGGCCTTCTTTAAATCAATGAACGTTAGACAGAGCGGCATCTTGAACTCCTGAGAAACCTCAATGAGCTTAGTAAACGTGTGGATATTGTAGATGGCACTGAATCCTTTTCAGAACCCGGCTTGTTCACATGGTTGTTCTTCATCTAGTGTTCTGCTAATCCTATTCAGGATGACTCGAGTGAACAGTTTGTAGATGACAGACAATAGGCAGATTGGGAGATAGTTGCCGATGTCGTGGATGTCTCCCTTCTTATATAGTAGTACAGTCTTGCTGGTTTTCCATTGGAATGGAACCTTGCATTCAGACAGCGTGTGAAGAGCCGAGCCAGTGTATTGATGAGTACTGATGGTAAGTTCTTCAGTTGTTCAGGTCTGATCTTGTCTGGCCCAGGTGCTTTTTATTTTTTTACCGACGAGATGGCATGTTGAATTTCGGAAGGGGGAACATCGGGAACTATATATCCATTGTGCGGAATATGGTATGTGGGCAGGTGGACGTGCCTATTAAAGAGATATGAGTAGAATTCATAAATAATCTTCTGACTGCCCTTCTGGAAGATGTTACAGATCCATCAGGATGTCGGAGGGGAGTCCTCTTGGTCTTGTAGTTGGTGAAGGATAGGCGGGCATTACAAATGCTTTTCCCAGCTTCTGCTGCGTCTACCAGCATCAGTGTTCTCCTGTCTTTGAGATCATCCTTGATGGCTTCTGTGCATTGTTTTGCCAGCTCAGACGTTCGCTTGCGGTTGCCTGAGGCATGTGCCAAGCCACGTTGGTGAATAAGTTCAAGAGGGCTCGAAGAAAGGCAGTTTTTTCGTGGTTATCTCTTGCGTTCCTGAGAGTCCCAGCAGCAGGAATCCCTGAGCACTGCTGGTGTGACCCTATCCCCATCTAAGTAAATGGAGCAAGATAACAGAAAACTCATAGATCCCCGAGAGGAATCTGTTTTAGGTGAGATGTTTTCAAAGGTCTGTCTCGGCTGTGTGGTGATGCATCATTGCCTTTGCACGTGTATCCCACTAAGCTATCCCACTAAGCTCCACACTAAGCTAGTACCAATCCCAGTCTCGGGCCCCTTTTATTTTCACTCTAATATGGTGCTTCAATTTTCTGCAGAGGGAGTTATTTCCATTACTGTGTCTGTTCTTTGAGTTGGAAAAAAATTAAACGGCTATGTGACCTGCCGTCGGTCTATTTTGTTTGTCCATCTTGCTGAAATATTAGTTCGTTGCCTGGAAAATCCATCCACGTGTCAGAATTGCAACCATGTTGGGTTAATGTTAGAAACCAACCTGCAGGTCTAGAATTTTTTTGACGAGAAGACTATCAGGCACAGCACAGTAATTGGAATCCTTCTCTGCTGTCCCTTGGGTAGAAACAGCCCAGGTGGAATTCTTCTGGTCATGCACACTGTGACAAAATCTCGAGTGAGCAGTTATGCCCTCAGCCCCATGAGGATGCCAAGACAGGTAGGATGTCTTCTGTGGGTTACCAGTAGGAAGTGAGAAACCACGCTGCAAACAAGCGCTCCCCTGGGTAAAGATACTCGGAGACTGTTCTGCTAAGTTCATGAACACAAACCGCCCCAGGAGAGAAGCCCCTGGACTGTGGGAGAGGAGCACTGTTTATAGTGAGTCCAGTTATGTGTCCCACAAGATATGAAGACTTGAATCGAACCCAGGTTACCCAATTGAAAGAAAGCTCTCACACACTTTGGCTCTCCATACAGCCCCACAATCATGCCAGAGTGCTTCCTGTGTGCAGAGCCAGGAGAACCTCTGCGCCTTGCTGAATTTGTGGCCCCCATACCATGAACAAACCAAATAAAAACAAAACAGCCTCAGTCCCTTATTGAAGGATTCCCTCACCCCAACGTGGACGTTTCTGAGCTGTATCTTGCTGTATCCATGCTGCCTCTTCCTCGTAGAAGAGGGTTGGGTACCCTCAGAAAGTGGGGTGATGAAGTGTGGGTTGCCCATAGCAGGAAATATTTCTAAATGGTTTCGTCACAGACATAACAAAGTGGCTTCAGATGTTTTTCAGCTCAGACTCTCACTGTCACTGTCCTCGCGTTTTTCATCGAGTTGCTTGAACGGGCCCAGTAACATTGTGAGACTTGTTACTGTGTTTTGCATATCAAATATGTTACGGGTAGCTTGGGAGGCTTTACCGTGTGGGCAAGATACTCTCGGTAGCTTGCCGAGAGGGGTGGAGGAATGAAACTTGGGCCGGCCATGAAGGTCGCCTGCACGGCAAACGCCCTACCTGCTGTGCTATGGCTTCAGCCTTGCAAATTTGCCTTGCTGTTTCCACGTCAGGTTCAATACTCTGCACCCATCGTGATCCAGAGGCAAAGATGGAGCAGCCCCCTGGACTCCCAAGGTGATTCAGCTATGTACACAAGATCTGAAGATGGAAATCAAATGCTTGTTACCTGTGTTAAAGACTAGCAACCTCAAGGCTCTCCTACCACTCCCCTTTGAAGCTCCGTGATTGATCTTTAATTACCCTATACTTAACACAAAAGCAAACTTAAGGGTGGAAAATTCTTAGAGAAACGGGCATGGAGAGGAACGGAAACACTCACAACTCCATCTCTTGGCGTTTCAGCATAACTTCCGTGGTCTAAATTTTCCCAAATTTAAGATTTACATCCCTTCTCTTTGCTTAAATGGGGTCATTAAGGATCAAGCACTGCAGCTTGGTCTGCTGCAATGGCAGCAGATAAGATAGGGCTCTTGCCTCGTATCCACAGGACCCTGGTATATTCATAGGATCCCCATATTGTTCTTCAGTCATGTCCGAAGCGTTTCCTGAGTTCAGAGGCAGGAGAAGGCCCTGAGCATATCCATTCTGGCCACAATCATAAAGGAACATACAAAAAAAAGTAAAACACAGAGCTTCAGTTCCTTGATGACGAATTCCCTCACCCCGACTTGAGGGTGTCAGAACTGTATATTCTTCCATTCCCCACGTTGGTGTAGAAGATGGTTAGAGTACCCTCATAATGTGGGATCATGGGGTGTGGGTTGCCCATAAAAGGAAACCTTAAAAGGGCACGGTCACAGGCATCAGAAGGTGCATTCAGAACTTTTTTTGTACAGAGAGAAAAGAACAATAAATGTAAGAAAATAACCCTGCCTTGCTCATCAAAGGCTCAGTTCAATTTGCTGCACCACTCAAGGTTTAGAGACAAAGCTAGGGAAACCCACTCGACTCCTGAGGAGATTCAGCTATCCACCCCACAAAGATCTGAAGGCTGGGATCGAACCCAGATTACTCAAGTGAAAGACAATAAAACGCAGGCTCCCCTAACGCTGCACCTGTGGAAGCTGCTTGCTTGATCCCTAATTACCCCATACTGAACACTGAAGATAACCCAAGAGTGGAAAATTCTTAGAGAAATGAGCCTGGAGAGGAACAGAAACGTCCACACCGCCATCTCGTGGTGTGTCGAAGGAAATACTGCTGCCCGACTTTCCCCACGCTTAAAATTTCCAGCCCATTTATTTGCTTCAATGTTAGGTATAAGGTCATTAAGGATCAAGCAAGCTGCTTGGGTCGCTGCAGCGGGAGCAGGACGGTTAGTGCTCTTGGCTTGCAGCACAGGCCCCTGGTTCTTTCTCTGGCTCTCCATACAGCCCCACCATCATGCAAGAGTGATTCCTGAATGCAACTTCAGGAGACCCTCTGTGTGTGGCTGGATTTGTGTCCCCCAAACCATGAACAAACAAAATAAAACCAAAACAGCCTCAATCCCTTATTGCAGGATTCACTCACCCCAACGTGGGCGTTTCTGAGCTATATCATGCTGTATCCATGCTGCCTCTTCCTTGTCGTAGAGGTTAGGGCACCCTCAAAATGTGGGGTGATGGGGTGTGGGTTGCCCCTAGCAGGAAATATTTCTCAATGACTTAGTCACAGACATAGCAAAGTGGCTTCAGAAGGTTTCTAGCTCAGAGAGAAGAGAACAAAAAATAAAAATAAATGACTTTGTCTTGTTCTTTCCACGTCAAGTTCAATCCTCTGCACCCCTCGTGGTGCAGAGACAAAGCGGAGGCAACCCACTCGACCCCCGAGAAGATTCAGTTATGTACCCCACAAGATCTGAAGGCTGGAATCAAATCCAAGTTTCTCTAGTGAAAGAAAGCACCTGCGCGGTTCTCGTACAGCAGCACCTGTGGAAGCGGTTTGCTTGATCCTTAATTATACCATACTTATCAATGAAGCACACCCAAGTTTGGAAAACTCTTAAGAGAAACGTGCCTGTTGAGGAACGGAAACTCCCACAGCGCCATCTTGTGGCGTTTCTGCGGAACTACCGTGGCCTGACTTTTCCCACGCTTAAGACTCCCTGCCCATTTCTTTGCTTCAGTGTTAGGTATAGGGTCATTAAGGATCAAGCAAGCAGTTTGGGCCACGGGAACAAGAGCAGAGCGGTTAGTGCTCTTGACTTGCAGTCATAGGCCCCTGATTCTTTCTTTGGCTCTCCATACAGCCCCACCATCATGCAAGAGTGATTCCTGAATGCAGCGTCAGGAGAACCTCTGTGTGTGACTGAATTATTGTTCCTCAAACCATGAACAAAACAAATGAAACCAAAACAGCCTCAGTCCCTTATTGGAGGATTCTCTCCCCTAAACGTGGGTGTTTCTGAGCTGTATCTTGCTGTATCCCTGACCTCTCTTCTTTGTTGAAGAGGGTTAGGGCATCTTCAGAACGTGGGGTGTTGGCACGTGGGACTGACTATAACTGGAAACCTTTCTAGAGAGCTCGGTTATGAACAGAGCAAACAAGTATAACTTTTCTCGTTCAAAGTAAACAGAACAACAACAAAATAATCTCACCCTGCTTGTAGCCAACCAGGTTCAATCCCAGGTACTCAATGGTCCCCAGAACCTTGTAGGCACACACCAAAGCAGCCCCCAAAAAAATCCTCGGAGGCAGAGCTATAGTACAGCATGTAGGATGTTTGCCTTGCATGCAGGCAACGTGGGTCCAATCTCTGGCATCCCCTATGGTTCCTCAAGTACTGCCAGGAGTAATTTGTGAGTGCAGAGCCTAGAGTAACCCTCGAGCATTGCTCAATGTTACCCAAAAAGCAAAAAAAAATGCTTGGCAGAAGTTATGTATTTCGGATTGCTAGGGAAGGAGATTGCTGGGTCTTAGGCTCATTATTCCTGTATTAATTAAAATTCTCCTTAACCTAACTCCAGTCTGTCTTATGACTGTTTCCTTCATCCCAGACATCTGGAAATGCTGGAGTTGAATCTGGCCCCTGCCACCCTCCTCCACGGAGAACAGAAGACATGAGACTTCTCATATGTATAGGAACCCCAAAACTCAGGACGGAAGATGGCACACTTAGCAATGTGGGGTGCTGTGATGTGGGGACCTGGGGTCTGGAGAACTTTAAACTGAGTTGGTTGGAAACATTATACTGCGGGATGGCACAGGCTCTCCTGTGTCACCCTGTTCCCTCTCTGGTGCTGGCTCTGGAGCACTGTCCACTGGGTGTGCCTCCACAGAGAGAGTGAGTGGGGAGAGCCCCAGGCAGCAAGGACACCCAGACACAATTCACCAGTTTATTCTCTGGCCCGAGGCCCAGTAACTGGGCGTGGGCAGGGCCGGAAGATTCTGGACTCTCATCCCCTCCAGCCCTTGGCGGGTGTAAGTGAATCGAATCCACCAGAGTTGGCTCCTCTTAGCACACTGATCCCTCGAGAATTAAGGCAGCACCATTGGGGTCTGGAGTCATCCTCCAACCCCCATCCAACCCCTCTTGATCTGGCTATATGATTTGGGGGAGGGGGTCTGAAGCAGGGGTGGGACAGCGTCTGGAGTTGGGCTGAGGTGAGGTTCACACAGCTCTGCCAGGGTGTCCCACATCCTTCTGGGAACCCCAAACCTGCCCTGCTGCCCCTGCAAATGTCTGGGGAAGCCAGTGAGTAGTCTCCCTCAAACAGAAGGGAATTCAGTGGTCAACAAGGATTTCTGGAAGCACCAGATTTTTTTTTGCTTTTTGGGTCACACCGGCAATGCACAGGAGTTACTCCTGGTTCATGCACTCAGGAATCACTCCTGGCGGTGCTCAGGACCATATAGGATGCTGGGAATCGAACCTGGGTCGACCGCGTGCAAGGCAAATGCCCTACCCACTGTGCTATTGCTCCAGCCCCAGGAAGCACCAGATTTTTGCGAGTCAGGGCGAGAGGCTGGTTTGGGGTCGCTGTATCAGCTCCAAGCTGGAAGTCCTTTGTATGGGGTGCAGAGGTGCTAAACATCCAGCTAAACTTCCGCTGCACCCCCCAAGGTCAGCTGAACACTGCTCACTGGGGCGCCAACCACGTCCACTTAGGAGAACTGTGGATGCCCAAGCAGGAGTTCAGGACCAGTGGGTCGCCAGGGGCAGGCCAGACAGCCCGATTTCTTCCTCCTGGTTGCATTTGGTTTTGTTTTCCACACCTGGCGGTGCTCAGGGATCACTACAGGTGTGCCTGGGGGGGCACTGTGGGGTGCCTGGGATCGAACCCCAATCGACATGATGCAAGGCATCATGGTCTTGATGCAAACTGTTACGACCTAAGCGACAGGACCCCCATGGGGAAGGACAAGCTGAACTGCCCCGAGGATTTAGTCTGGGATTTACAGTAAAAGCCTTGCTTGCTCTCAGAGCCCAGAGAACTAAGTGTTGGGATCTTTGTCTCTTACTCTGTTTATCCAAACAACCCATGTATTGATCACTTATACAACCAGTGGGAAAGATAAAAGCAATGTAGATGTCCCTGGGAGACAATGTCTTCTTAGGTTGATCTCCCCAAGAGAGTTTCCTCTGACAAATGTATATCTATGTACATGACCAATCACACCTATGTCCTTACCTCAATCCCCCTTCAGATATTCTATAAACATGCTAGCAACTAAGCATCAAGGGTGCGTTTTTCAACATCAGACTGTGGTCCCACATCTCTCTGTCTCTCTGTTTGGTAGCCCTGTGAAGGAGGGGAGGTGAGTACCCAGTTCAGGGTCACAGAACACACACACACAAACATGCATCGTAGCAGTAGCCCCAGCGTTTCACCTTGTAAACTCAAACACTTGATGATGCTTGGAGCTGAGTATTGAAAGCAGGTAAAGGGATATACATGATAACCTGTCAGCATCTGTATTGAAAAACATAATGCCTTAAATTAGAAAGAGAGAGAGAGAGAGAGAGAGAGAGAGAGAGAGAGAGAGAGAGGAGCAGTACTTGCCATAGAGACAGGCTGGGGTTGGGAGTGACTTGAAGAAGTGGGAGGTAAACTGAGAACCCTGGTTTTGGGAAAATACACTGGTAGGAGGGATGGGTATTGGATTATTGTATGACTGAAACACTATCATGAACAATTTTGTAATGCTCTGATTCACCCTGATTCAATAAAAACATAAATAATTTATAAATTTTGACCCCAGTTCTTACGACACCAATGTGAACCCATTACCAAATTTACTGAATACAATCTGTGACTGTAATTGTAAATGTGGAAGGGGAACCATATTGCCCCTCAGAGATAGGTTTCTCTGTAGAAAAAAAAAAATTATCGTCTTATGGAGGGTTACTAAAGTTTCCATTTAAAATCCTACCATAATAGTGGTTGGAGTGATAGTACAGCAGGTAGGGTGGTTGCCTTACATGCACGTAATCTGAGCATAATCCTGAGCATCCCATATGATCCACTGAGCCCCGCCAGGAGTATTTTTTGAGTACTTCCAGGTGAGGCCTCAAAACAAAAGAAAAATCCAAAGTATTATTACCACATCCTTTAAAGAATGCAGTGAGTTTGCTCTAGGTATTCAGATAGTGCATTTACAGAGGGGGATCCAGCTAACAGGCTTCTGGGACCTGCTTTTGGACCCAAGACTGGACTTCTCTACTTCCTTGCCTCATTGCCAGGGGAGAGGGAACAGGTTTATAAGACCTTGTAGATATCCCCGTAACCAAGAGACAAACAATTTAAACTGAACAAAATAACACTATATATTGAGAAATACATAAATTCTCTGTCACACCAGTAAAACACCTTAACCTTCCTGAGTATTACATTGAGGGTATTACCATACAACATACCCAGAGCTATGAGCTTCCTACAAACCACTTTCTATTTGACTCAAAAGATTTCAAGATCAAAACGCAATCATGAAAGTTTGTAAGTCTGTTTCTCATGGTGATTCATTAAAATAAATAAATAAATAAATAAATATATATATATATATATAAATTTCGAGATAAAAGAAAACAAAGATTGAGGCGCTGTGTGTATTAGTTTGAATGTGAAATTCTGGTAACTGTCAGTCACCTTTTATTTTGTTAGCCTGCATCTGTGAACCAGAAATGCTAAGGAAAGGCAGGGTTGTCTGAGATTCTTTATTATTTGAGCCGCAATACTGGGTTTGGCAGAGCAAGGTTTGTAATGAGTACATCAAAACTCACTGTGCCAGATGCCAAGTTCAAAGTCCTGGGCTGGCCACATGCAAGTCAAGTTTTATAGAAAGTTCCTTAATTAGGAAGTGCTAACTCCCTTCCCCCCCCCCACCACCACCAATACACATGTGGCAGGTGAATCTTATGGAAACTTGGACAGATCTCTTATTGGCTAAACTTAAACTTCAAATATCCTAAGATTGATCTTAATATTTCTAAAACTCTGATATATAGGTCCACTGAGACCTTCTAATGAATTGGAGCCAAGGTCAGGGTATTTGTTTTGGGTTTTGCAAAACACACGGAAAAGCTTATAAACAGGCATTGGAGGACTAGGTCCGGAGATGAAGCACAGGGTATGTAGTCTAACGGTCAGCATCTAAAGGTACAGAAGAGAAGCTGGTCTCTGGAGCACAAAGGTTTCCTGGCTAAAGAGCATGCGCCTTTGAGCCCGCCCTGAAAAATCAGTCCACAGTGCGCTAGGCCTTAGCAACAGCCAATGATAGAGGAGCGGGACAAAACGTGGACCAGTAGGAAGCGTGTCCATAGGTATTTACTGGCCCTGGGGCAAGGTTTGCTCATTGCCTGTCTCGGCATCGAAGGGTTAGTCGTGGACTCTGATCTGCTAGGATGAGATCTAGAAAATTGCATTGTGGATCCCGGGCATCCTGAGCATCCCAAGAATCTCAGAAATCCCCAGATGACAGGTCAGCAGGATGGGGTCTGATTTTGCCTACAGCGGGCCAGGGAGAAAGCGACCGTGGGGAGGGAGGAGCCTCACCCAGGACTCAGAGGGTCCCAATGGCAGGTGGAGGGTTAAGTCCTGCGGGGCGAGTCGGATTTGATGGCTGGTGACCAGCGCAGTTTGGAGCCGGTTCGTAGAGGTGTCTATACTGGCAACAAGAGGGATTGGGTTTGGATCTTCCTTGAGAAACTTTAGGGGAGTATCCTTCTGACAGCTCCTCGCCCTGCTCTTCACGGTCTAGGAGAGCCACCCTTGAGTCAGGGTTGGAGGTTTGTGTGTCTGAAAAGCTTTTGCTGTGGGGATCAGGTGCCAGATCGGAACTGATAACCAAGGGTGAAACGCCCGTTTCTCACCAGTCCAGTGATTCTAAGTAAAAAAAAAAAACCCTTATTTTAACTAATTTGGTGGGGGATAATTTTTTGTCATGCTCTAAGCAGCAGTGTGTTCCTCCCCCCCATCCTGCCTCTTTTGGACAAAGCAATAAACGGATCAGAGTTGTGTTTGTAAATATCTTGTTTCTGACGACTTCAATGAGGGGTAGGGGAGGAGAATTGAGTGGCATCATATAAAATCGTTATCAGTTTCTGAGAATTTAAGTTAGGTTAATTTTAACTTTATGATTTAACTTGGCCGTGATTCAGAGCCCAGCCAGCTTCCCCACTCTAGTGCATTGATCTCAACTTTCTATATTTTAACTGGGATGTCTCAATTTCAGGGAAACTGTGTGTCTTGTATCTTCACTTGACTCAAGTGGAGAAGCTTCATTTATGCTATTTCAACTACCGCAAATACATTCTTCACACCTAAGATGAACACCAATAACTTGGTTTTTGTTTGATTTTGAAATGGGTTCAAAACGCCACCACGGGCCAGGGCAACAACTCAAAGGGCTGGGGCGCATGCCAGGCTGGCAAAAGACCCCACGTTTGAACGCGGGCTCCCTTTGTTTCCCCCTCCCCGCATCTGCCCCACTGGGTGTGACGTCAGCAGCATCAACCCTGGTGGCCCTCAACACTGAAGGTAAACTCTGAACTGAACCCCAATCCTTTGGACCCGCACCTGGGCAGTTTTCCAGAGAGGGGGACTCTGTCAGGCACCTCCGTGGAGCTCTTCCCTCATCCCCAGGAATGGATCAAATTAAAATAAGCTTACAGAAAGGCCCTGGGTAGAGAATACTTACTTGTTTAAATCATTTAGCGTTCCTACACCACCAGTTTGACTGTCCCTCCACCAATATCACCAGTTTCCTTCCCAATCCCAATATACCCCCTTTGTCACGTAACAAATTCACTTTATATTGTTTATTCCAACAAAACATTGAGAACGACCAATAGAAACATCAGAAACTAGATCAGTAAGGGCTAATTAGTGCACATCTGAGTCTTTTAAAAATGTATTTGTGGGGCTGGAGCGATAGCACAGCAGGTAGGGCATTTGCCTTGCAGCAGCTTACTCAGGTTTGATTCCCAGCATCCCATACAGTCCCCTGAGCACCGCCAGGAGTAATTCCTGAGTGCAGAGCCAGGAGTAACACCTTTGCATCGCTGAGTGTGACCCAAAAAGAAAAAAAATTGCTCATTTAAATTAAAATTTTATTTTTATAACTCACTTGATCACTTGACATCCGTTACTCATCGTTTTGCTCAAGTGGGCGCCAATCACGTCTCCATCCATACGTGTCACGTGCTAGCGTAGCCCAATGGAGTCTGTTCGTTCTAGGAACAAGAACGAAGAGCCTCAAACTGATTGTTCAGAGTCTTGATGAAGAAATATGGCTATCTCGTAGGTGAGCAGCCATGCGATCTTTTGACACCCTGGGAACTCAGTCAGTAACGGCTTTAGTCCAGCAGTCATCTCCAAATTTCATTACATGTCCAGCCCATCTGATTTTTGACGCCTTTGCAAATGACACAGCATCCCTGATTCTTGACTGTCAACGGAGGTTGGAACTTCCGATTCTTTCAATCAGTTGAGTGAAGTGTGATACTCCAAGCATAGTTCTTTCAATTCCTCTTTTGGAGACGTGAATAGCGTTCTCATTCAGTTTTCATAGGGCTCAGGTCTATGAGGCGTATGTTAATGCAGGTAGAACAGTGGATTCAAAGAGATGTGCCCGGAGCCAGAGGTTCTTTGTCCTCTAAGCTGTTTCTTCGACGCTCTTAAAGGTGTTCCAAGCCACTCTCTTCCTCCTGCGCAACCCAGGTGCCAGGTCATTCGTAATGTTGACTTCTCGACCTAGGTACACATGACTGTGGCATTCGGAGATGGTCATTCCATTGAGAGTGAATGGAACGTCAGGAACAAGACTGTTTCTCATAAACATTGTCCTGGTGAGATTCAGCTGTAGTCCAACCTTTCCATGCTCACGGTCAAAGTCAGCCAGCCTTTTTGCCACTTGGCTAATGTTTGGAGTTATTAGAATGATGTCATCAGCAAAGCGGAGGTGTGTAGTTGCCGACAGTCTATCTTCACTCCCATTTCTTTCCATTGCAGTCATTGCATGACGTTCTCGAGGGTGGCACTGAAGAGTTTCGGTGAAATGGTATCACCCTGCCGAACCCCTCTCTTGACATCGATGATCACTTCTTTGTAGAATGGTGAGATCTTTGTAGTGAATTCATAATACAGCTCATGCAGGATCCTGATGTATTGAGTTTGAAAGCCCTGTTTGGCTAGGGCTTCGATGAGAGTTTCCATCTCAACAAAATCAAAGGCCTTCTTTCAATCAATGAACATTAGACAAAGCCGCATCTTAAACTCCCGAGATACCTTAATGAGCTTGGTTATCATGTGGTTATGGTTAATAATGCTGAATCTTTTTCGGAAACCGGCTTGCTCATATGGTTGTCCTTCATCTGGTGTTATGCCAATCCTATTCAGGAAGACTCAAGTTAACAGCTTGTAGATGGCAGACAATAGGAAGATTGGGCAATAGTTCCCAATGTCTTGGATGTCTCCCTTCTTGTACAGTAGTACAGTCCTGCTGCTTTTCCACTGGGAGGGAAACTTGCATTCAGATAGGTAGCATGTGGAGAGCATAGCCAGTGTATTGATGAGTCCTAATGGCAAATTCTTCAGGTGTTTGGGTCTGACCTTGTCTGGGCCAGGTGCTGTTCACTTCTTTACCAACGAAATGGCGTGTCGCATATCAGAAGGGACAACATTGGGAACGACATATCCATCCTGCGAAATTTGGTATGTGGGTAGGTGGATGTGGATATCGAAGAGGTCTGAGTAGAAGTCATGGATAATCTTCTCCATTGCCCTTCTGGAAGACTTGCTAGAACCATCAGGATGTCGGAGGGGAGTCATCTTGGTCTTATAGTTGGCCATGAAAAGGAGGGCGTTGTGAATGTTTTTCCTGTCTTCTGCTTCGTCTGCCTGGACTTCTGCTCATCTCTCTTCAAGTTCTTCCTTTCTCACTTCTCTGCACTGCTTTGTGAGCTCGGACATTCGATTGTGGTTGCCTGCGGCTAGCACCAAGCCATGTTGGCAAATAAGCTCAAGAGTTTTCGAAGACAGGCATTTTTGTGACTATCTCTCTCTTGGTGTTTCTCACACAATCATGGAGGTGGTGAACCAGTCGATCGTATTCCTTGTCAATGTTTTCTACGATGGCATCTTCCCATGTTGCCGCAATAGTGCCAAAGAGCTCCCAGTTGGTGGTCGTTCTGGGAGTTCTCTTCTTAAACTTTGCAGCCCTTTCTCCCCATTCTGTGAAGTAGAATTTTGCATGAAGGAGATGGTGGTTCGATCCTGTATGGAATTTTGGGACAACAGCGACATCAGGCAAAAGCATCAATTGAATATGATATGTTCAATTCTGTTGTGGAACCATCCACTGGGAGACTCCCTTGTTCAACGTTTAATTTCGGCCTTCTGGAACTATGAGTTATCATGGATAGTCTTGGTCAACTTGATGAACTCAGACAGTCTCTCACCCTGTCTGTTCCATTCTAGGCCATGGATCCCGATGTTGAGTTCTTCTTCTGATCTTATTGATCCTATCTTGACATTAAAATCACCAAAATGATCTTGTAAAAGGTGTGGTCTTCTTTATAGAACTTTTCAGCTTTCTGTAGAACTTCTCGATTTCTCCTTCATCATAATTGGATGTTGGTGCGTAGACAACGAAGACAACTACTTTTATAAAGTAGTTGACAATATTTGACAACTGCTTTATATTTGACAATTACACTTTATAGTTGAACACCAATTACACCACCAATGGACCTTCCCACTACCATATTTTAGATGTTTCCATTTCGAACCCCAACCTCTGCCCGAAAGCAGAACTAAAGTAATTTATTTTCTATTGTTTGTTAGCAATAAATCACTGAAAACTCTCCAGAAAACTTTACTTAGGGTAGTGTGTGTGAAGATTATTGTATTTCACCCAAGGGCCATTAAACCCTTCTATAAGAGATGACTAATATGTTGTTAAATTAAACCACATTTAATGCGGTGTGCTACTTTTGGAATATGAGTGGTGTGAGGTATGTGATAGTGTGTGGCTGCACAGTCCAGGATTTCAGTGGCCAGGTCTGGGTCCCTTGGGGTGGGGAGGAGCTTCCCCTGCCCCCTTACCAGGTACACTGTAAGAAACAGCCTGGCTTGGGGTCCAGCAGCATGGCTATTGCGTGTGTTGTTTTATGCTGTCTTCCAAGAGAGAAGGACAGTGAGTCTCTGGATCACGTCCATTGATGAGATTATCTGGCCACATTTTATTCTTGAGCACTTCTGAGCACTAAATCAGGAATAGCCTGAGCACTGCCAGATGTGCTCCAACATCCCCTGACTGCCAACTTTTCCCAAAGAGAGAAATGCTTGAGAATGTTAGTGGCACGTTCAGAACTTCACATTATTGAGGCTTATTTTTTTTGTTAATTTTTTATTTTATAAAGTAGTTTACAATATTTGATTACATTGAATATCCCAACACTAATCCCAGCACCATTGTACCTTCCCAACAACATATTTCAGATGTTTCTATCCATCTCGAACCCCAACCCCTGCCCCAAAGTCAAAACAAAATAATATATTTTGTAAAGTAAAGTAAAGTAAAGACCCTCCCGTTGATCATCGATTTGCTGGAGCGGGCCCAGTAACGTCTCCATTGGAGACTTTGTTGTTACTGTGTCTGGCATATCAGATACTCTCGGTAGCTTGCCGGGCTCTCCGAGAGGGGCGGAGGAATCGAACTCGGGTCGGCCATGTTGGCTACGTGCAAGGCAGACGCCCTACCCGCTGTGCTATCGCTCCAGCCCTATATATTTTGTATTTTGTTATAAAAAAAAAAACTGCTGAAAACTCTAAAGAAATGTATCCTTAGAGGAAAGAGTGTGAAGATTGTTGTGTTTCACCTAGGGACCATTAATCCTTCTATAAGAGATAACATGTTGTTAAAGGTTTAGCCTTCTGTGCATATATATATGTATATATATATATATGTACACACACACATATATATATGTAAAAGAAATATTTCCCTCTAAGATTGGTTGCATCCTTCTTTGAACCCCATCAAATGTGGTGTGATATTCTTGGAGTATGGGTAGGGTGTGTCCTATGAGGCGTTGCACGGCTGTGAATGTGGCCATGCAGTCCAGGAATAGGTTCACTCATGGGTGAGGCTTGACCTGAACATGTGGAGTCAAACAGCTCTGTGTGAGGTCTGGTAGCATGCTTCTGGTGAGTGTCATGTTATGATCTCTTCCGGGAGAGAAGGAGATGTGATCTGGATGGTGACCAATGACGAGATTATCTGGCGTCAGTCAGAGGTGGCTTATGGGCATGCCTATTGACTTGCTGGAGACAGGGCCATATGGCCAGAGGATCTCTATTCCCGGTCCCATTGAACCCAGAATTCTCAGTGACAAAGTCCTGCATCTGGGAATTCAATCATGGGTGAGGCTCAGTTCAAATGTATTGAGTGGCCATGAGCATGACCGTGGTTGAGTTCTGGAGGTTTACGGCTGCCAGGATTGGGTCCCTTGGGGCAGGGAGAGGTTTCACCCAACCCCTCTGGGGCGCCCCGGGTGAAATAGCCTGGCTCAGGGTCTGGTGGCATACTTAGGTCAAGTGTCATGTTATACTCCCCTCCAGGAGAGAAGGACATACGACTCTGGATGGTGGCCAAAGACGAGATTATCTGCCGCCAACCAGAGGTAGCTTATGGGTTTGACTGCTGAGTTGCTGGAGATAGGGAGATATGGGCAGAGGATCTAGTGAGGAATTGTTGATATTTTGGTTGGGTTAGGCCATGGCAGGATTCATTTTCCATGTCAGAGTGTATCCAATTCTCATTGAATGATGAGGACAGAATGAGTGGAGGGAAAGCAGATTCATTATAGTACCTGTGGAAAATATCAATCCATTACCATGCAAGTTTTTATTTTTTATTATAATTATTTAAATTTTTTTAATTGAATCACCATGAGATAGAGCATTACAAAGCTCTTCATGATTGGGTTTCAGTCATACAATGTTCTAACACCCATCCCTCCACCAGTATAATTTCCCAGCACCAGTGTTCCCAGTTTCCCTCTGACCACTTCAAGTCACCCTCCCAGCCTGCTTCTATGGCAGGCACCTCTCTTCTCTCTCATTCTCTTTTTAGTAATTATGGTTTGCTACACAGACGCTGAAAAGTTATGTATATCCCTTTATATACTTTCACACTCAGTTCTTGTCCAGAGTGATCATTTCTAACTATGCTGTCATGATGAATCCTCCTCTATATTAACTACCCTCTATCTCCAAACCTTTGTGGTAATTCCCAACAATTCACTAGTCCGCGTGGCCCCTGTTTTCACTGGCCTCGGATATTAGGTTATTTTAATTTTTTAAAATTTTATAAAGTAGTTCACAATATTTGATTACAATTAATACTCAAACACCAATTCCACCACCATGACACCTTCCCACCACCATATTTTGGAAGGTTCCATCCCAAACCCCAACCCAGGCCCCAATAGCAGAACTGAAATAATATACTGTGTATTGTTTGTTATGAAAAACCACTGACCATGATACACATGTCCACTTGCCGACATACCAAATTCCACAGGATGGATATGTCGTTCCCAACATTCTCCCGTCCGAAATCCAACACGCCATTTCGTCGGTAAAGAAACAAACAGCACCCGGCCCAGACAAGGTCAGACCTGAACCCCTGAAGAACCTGCCGTCAGTACTCATCAATACACTGGCTCGGCTCTTCACTCGCTACCTGTCTGAATGCAAGGTTCCGTCCCAATGGAAAACCAGCAGGACCGTAGTACTGTTCAGGAAGGGAGACATCCATGACATTGGCAACTATCGCCCGGTCTGCCTATTGTCTGTCATCTACAAGTTGTTCACTTGAGTCATCCTAAATAGGATTGGCAGAACACTAGATGAAGGCCAACCATGCGAGCAAGCCGGGTTCCGCAAAGGATTCAGCACCATCGACCATATCCACACAATAACCAAGCTCATTAAGGTTTCTTGGGAATTCAAGATGCCGCTCTGTTTAACGTTCATTGATTTAAAGAAGGCCTTTGATTCTGTTGAGACGGAAGCGGTCATTGAAGCCCTAGCCAATCAGGGCATTCAAGCCCAATACATCAAGATCCTCTGTGAGCTGTATTGCGGATTCACTACCAGGATCTCACCATTCTACAAAGAAGTGATCGTTGATGTCAAGAGAGTGGTTCGGCAGGGTGATACCATTTCACCGAAACTCTTCAGTGCCACCCTCAAGAACATCATGCGAAGACTGGAATGGGAAGGAATGGGAGTGAAGATAGATGGTTGGCAACTACACCACCTCCGCTTTGCTGATGACATTGTTTTAATAACACCAAACATCAGCCAAGCGGCACAAATGCTGGCCGACTTTGACCATGAGTGTGGAAAGGTAGGACTACAGCTGAATCTTACGAAGACAATGTTCATGAGAAACAGCCTCGTTCCTGATGCCCCATTCGCTCTCAATGGAACAACGATCTGCGAATGCAACAGCTATGTGTACCTAGGTCGAGAGGTCAACATGACAAATGACCTGGCACCCGAGCTGCGCAGGAGGAAGAGAGCGGCTTGGATTGCCTTCAAGAACGTCGAAGAAATAGCTAAGAGGATGAAGAACCTCCAGCTCCTGGCACATCTCTTTGATTCCACTGTTCTTCCTGCATTATCATATGCCTCAGAGACCTGGGCCCTACGCAAACAAGATGAGAACGCTATTCAGGCCTCCCAAAGAAGAATAGAAAGAGCTACGCTTGCAATATCACATTTCACTCAAATGAGAGAAGAATCCGGAGTTCTGACATCCGTTGACGATCAAGAATCAGGGACGCTGTCTCTTTTGCCAAGGTGTTGAAAATCAGATGGGCTGGTCACGTAATGAGATTTAAAGATGACCGCTGGACTAGAGCTGTTACTGACTGGATTCCACGGGATGTCAAAAGACCGCGTGGCCGCCCACCTACCAGATGGTCAGACTTCTTCGTCAAGATCATGAACGATCAGTTTGAGGCCCTTCTTTTTCCCGGAGCGAAGAGATGCCATTGGGCTACACTAGCACGCGACAGGGACAAATGGAGACGTTACTGGTGCCCGCTCGAGGAAATCGACGACTAATGGGAAGTTAAGTGATTAAGTGAAGTGATGATACAAAAAGTTTCCTTAGAGTAAAGAATGTGAGAATTGTTTTATTTCACCCACAGGCCATTAAGCCCTTCTATAAGAGATTATTCACATGTTGCTAAAGGTTGAGCCTTGTGTACTATATCACTTAATCACTTAGCTTCCCGTTAATCGTTGATTTCCTCGAGTGGGCACGAGTAACATCTCCATTTGTCCCTGTCGCGTGCTAGTGTAGCCCAATGGCATCTGTTCGCTCTGGAAACATGAAGAGCCTCAAACCGATCATTCATGATCTTGATGAAGAAGTCTGACAATCTGGTATGTGGGCGGCCACGCGGTCTTTTGACATCCTGTGGAATCCAGTCAGTAACAGCTGTAGTCCAGCGGTTGTCTTTAAATCTCATTACGTGACCAGCCCATCTGATTTTTGACACCTTGGCAAATTAGACAGCGTCCCTGATTCTTGATCGTCGCCGGATGTCGGAACTCCGGATTTTTTCTCTCATTTGAGTGAAACGTGATATTCCAAGCATAGCTCTTTCTATTCTTCTTTGGGAGACCTGAATAGCGTTCTCAACTTATTTGCGTAGGGCCCAGGTCTCTGAGGCATATGTTAATGCAGGAAGAACAGTGGAATCAAAGAGATGTGCCCGGAGTCGGAGGTTCTTCGTCCTCTCAGCTATTTCTTCAACGTTCTTGAAGGCGTTCCAAGCCGCTCTCTTCCTCTTGAGCAGCTCGGGTGGCAGGTCATTTGTCATGTTGACTTCTCGACCTAGGTACACATAGCTGTTGCATTCACAGATGGTCGTTCCATTGAGAGCGAATGGAGTATCAAGAATGAGGCTGTTTCTCATAAACATTGTCTTCGTAAGATTCAGCTGTAGTCCTACTTTCCCACACTCATGGTCAAAGTCGGCCAGCATTTGTGCCGCTTGGCTGATATTTGGTGTTATTAAAACATTGTCATCTGCAAAGCGGAGGTGGTGTAATTGCTGACCATCTATCTTCACTCCCATTCCTTCCCATTCCAGTCTTCGCATGATGTTCTCGAGGGTGGCACTGAAGAGTTTCGGTGAAATGGTATCACCCTGCCGAACCACTCTCTTGACATCAACGATCACTTCTTTGTAGAATGGTGAGATCCTGGTAGTGAATCCGCAATACAGCTCACAGAGGATCTTGATGTATTGGGCTTGAATGCCCTGATTGGCTAGGACTTCAATGACCACTTGCGTCTCAACAGAATCAAAGGCCTTCTTTAAATCAATGAACATTAGACAGAGCGGCATCTTGAACTCCCGAGAAACCTCAATGAGTTTTTTTATTGTGTGGATATGGTCAATGGTGCTGAATCCTTTGCAGAACCCGGCTTGCTCGCATGGTTGGCCTTCATCTAGTGTTCTCTCAATCCTATTTAGGATGACTCGAGTGAACAACTTGTAGATGACAGACAATAGGCAGATAGGGCGATAGTTGCCAATGTCATGGATGTTTCCCTTCTTGAACAGTACTACGGTCCTGCTGGTTTTCCATTCAGATGGAACCTTGCATTCAGACAGGTAGCGAGTGAAGAGCCGAGCCAGTGTATTGATGAGTACTGATGGCAGGTTCTTCAGGTGTTCGGGTCTGAACTTGTCTGGGCCGGGTGCTGTTTGTTTCTTTACCGACGAAATGGCGTGTCAGATTTCGGAAGGGAGAACGGTGGGAACGACATATCCATCTTGTGGAATTTGGTATGTTGGCAAGTGGACATGGCTATCGAAGAGATTTGAGTAAAGTCATGGATAATCTTCTTCAATGCCATTTTGGAGGATGTGATGGATCCATCAGGACGTCGGAAGCTAGTCATCTTGGTCTTGTAGTTGGCGAAGGACAGGCGGGCGTAACGAATACTTTTCCCAGCTTCTGCCGCATCTACCAATACTTCTGCTCTTCTCTCTTTGAGGTCTTCCTTGATCGCATCTCTGCACTGCTTTGTGAGCTCAGCGTTAGCTTGCGGTAGCCTGAGGCATGTGCCAAACAATGCTGGCGAATTAGCTCAAGAGTTTTCGAAGACAGGCGTTTTTTTGTGGCTATCTTTCTCTTGGCGTTCCTCACACATTCATGATATATATATATATATACATATATATATATATATGCGTGTGTGAAAATATTTTCCTCTAAAATTGGTAAGATTGGTTGACTCTTACTTGAACCCCATCAAATGTGGTGTTTTACTCTTGGAGTTTGAGTAGTGTGTGGTATGAAGTGTCGTACGGATTCAAATGTGGCCGTGCAGTGCAGGAATAGGCTCACTTGAAGGTGAGACTCAGTCAGAGTGTGTGGAGAGTCACCATGACCATGGTGGCAGTTGAATTCTGAAGGTTTTTGGTTGCCAGGTATAGGTCCTTTGGGGTGAGGAGGGGTCTCAACCAGCCACCCTCTGGGGTACCCCAAGTGAAACAGTCTAGCACAGGATCCTGTGGCATGGTTATGCAAGTGTCATGTTATGCTCCCTTCTGGGAGAAAAGAACATGTGACTCTGCATGGTGGCCGATGATGAGATTACCTGGCACCAGCAAGAGGTGGCTTATGGGTGTGACTGCTGTTTCTGGAAACGGGGATACGGGTGAAGGATCCCCATTCCTGGTTCCATCAAACCCTGAGTTCTCTATCACAAAGTCCAGCATACCTGGGTTTTCTGGGGATCCAGTCATACGTGAGGCTTGTCCCAAGTGTACGGAGAGTGACAGTGAGCAGGGTGGTGGTTGAGTTCTGGAGGTTTTCAGCTGCCCGCGCTGAGTCCCTTGGGGTGGAGATGTGACAGAGTTTTTAGGTTTGTCAGGCTACTCCTATCACAGTGTTCCCATTACTCTGTGTTTATTTGTGACCTTTTTCTTTGTGCATTCCTGGGTGTGATCCAAAAAAGGAAAAAAATGACAAAAAAGAGAAAGAAAGAAATATTGTTTGTTTTCATGCTAAGTGAAATGAGTCAGAAAGAGCGGAACAGACATTGACTGCACTCATTGTGGAATAAAAACATGAGACTGACACCAAAGGGCAGTACACACAAGGCCCAGAAATATTACTCCATGGTTGGTAGCCTGTCTCATGAGCTGGGGAGAAGGCAGCTGGAATAGAGAAGATATCAGTAATTCAATGAGGGTTAGAAGGATTGCTGGGATGGGACGTGTGTGCCGAAAATAGATAAAGGGCCAAAGGTGATAGCCCCTCAGTGTCTGTATTGCAAACCATAATGCCCAGAAATAGAGAGTATGGGGGAGATTGTCTGCCATAGAGGTAGGGGGGAGACATTGATGGTGGAAAATGGAGGATGGGTGTTCGATCATTGTATGACCGAAACTCAAACTCAAACTCAAGCTGCAATGCGGTTGCCCTATCTGCTGTGCTATCACTCCAGCCCGGTGTCTAATTTTTGCTTGGACTCTGGTTTGAACAGAGGTCCTGGTTTTCAGGGTTTATGGTAGACATCAAGCAGGACGTTGCAGTAAATCCTTTGGAATGGAAAAAGATGCAAACCTCCACACTTCAGTCTTTCCTCTGTTATATTTTGAGGAGCCACGCTTTCTTTTCTCAGCCCGTACTCTTGGCTCTGAGCTCATCCATACCTGCAAGGGAGAGCATAGGTGTCCTTAAAGGGATCTGGAATTTGAATCCAGATCAGTCTTATGCAATCAAACACCTTCACGCTGTATCAGCTCTGCACTCCTAGCATTCAGATTTTCATTAGATTTCCCTAAGCATTAAGAATAAATATTTCTGAAAAGTTTGACAATGTTTATGAGAAACAGCCTCGTTCCTGATGCCCCATTCGCTCTCAATGGAACAACGATCTGCGAATGCAACAGCTATGTGTACCTAGGTCGAGAGGTCAACATGACAAATGACCTGGCACCCGAGCTGCGCAGGACAAAGAGAGCGGCTTGGATTGCCTTCAAGAACGTCGAAGAAATAGCTAAGAGGACGAAGAACCTCCGGCTCCGGGCACATCTCTTTGATTCCACTGTTCTTCCTGCATTAACATATGCCTCAGAGACCTGGGCCCTATGCAAACAAGATGAGAATGCTATTCAGGTCTCCCAAAGAAGAATAGAAAGAGCTATGCTTGCAATATCACGTTTCACTCAAGTAAGAGAAAGAATCCGGAGTTCTGACATCCGTCGACGATCAAGGATCAGGGACGCTGTCTCATTTGCCAAGGTGTCGAAAATCAGATGGGCTGGTCACGTAATGAGATTTAAAGACGACCGTTGGACTAGAGCTGTTACTGACTGGATTCCACGGGATGTCAAAAGACCACGTGGCCGCCCACCTACCAGATGGTCAGACTTCTTAAACCCAGGTTTAATTAAACCCAGGTCGGCCACCGTCAAAACAAATGCATATTTATCTATGTTATCACTCAGTCCCCAAGGTGTAGAGCTTTAAGACAACTCAGTGTTGGGGCGTAGGTCCAGAGGGATGCATCAGGGTTGTGCTATGCTACCGTGGGTCTTGCAACCAAATATGCAATCTTAGCAGGAAGTAGCTTGGGCACTTCAGAGTGTGCCCTAAACCCTCTAATAATGCAATTTAGGATCACTACTGGCCACCAAACCTTGATTGATTTAAATGAATGAATTATTTAGTCTGTAGGAGTACAACTGCAAGACTCATTTACTCCTCCTACCTCAGTAGTCATGGATCACTCCTGGATGAGCTCAGGGCACCATATGGGATGCCAGGATTCAAACCTGGGTTGGCCGTGTGCAAGACAAGCATCTCTCTTGCTCTACTATCTCTCCAATCTCTTTTCACAGAAATTTTTTTAATTATTTAATTTATTGTACTTTTTGAGGCCACAACATCACTCAGTGCTCAGGGCTTACTCCTTGTTTCTGAGATCAGGTATCATTTTTAGCAGTGCTGGGGTGGGTGAGTCTATGTACTATTGCATATTGACCCTGGCTTAGCTGCTTGATAGAAAAGCACCTTAGCAACTTATTATCTTTGCTAACCCTATATGATTATATTTCCTCAGAAAAAAGAATTTCTGCCTCAACTGCCAAGATTCCAATCATCCCCCACTGTCCATCACTCCCAGACTAGAGGAGTGTCCTGCTGTTGAGTGAGTACTTTCAGAAAGGGGTTTTCCAGGGACCAACTGCAATAGATTCTAAACGTCTTACTCTTAGGGGGCTGGTGCAGTAGTATAGCCAGGAAGGTGTTTGTCTTTCTTGCCATGACCAGAGTTATCCCTGCCACACCTCAGGGTCCCTTGAGCATCACTAGGTATGACTCCAACTCTCCCACTCCAAAATTTGTCTTGACGCATGAGCATCCTTTGAACAGCTTTTTGGTGTTGGAGTATATCTCCTGTCTTCCCCGCTCCATTTGCTACAAACTTGGAGATAGTCAGAGACAACTCTCCCCCTCTGTGTCTGTGTGTCTGAGATGCAGGGGGAGCCATGCCATGAACCCCAAAGTTAGATCAGGTGCTCAGTCATCTGAGCTCCTCTCCTTAGGTGTATTTCATTAATTGGGGAGCAGATGAGGTGAGGTTTGGGGCCACACCTGGCAGTGATTGAGGTCTGTTCCCTGCTCTGTGCTCAGGGGACGAGTGGACACTGGGTACAAGGGAAGGCCCTCTGGGCTTCCAGTTGGCCGGTATCTGCTTCAGTCTGGTGTGCTCTTCCCTGCCCCTGTGTTCATAACTTCATTGAAAGTTCTTAGATGTGAACATTCTTGAGTCCTTTAAACAAGTGGTTATTAGGAGGAAAGGAAGGAGTTGGAGGCTCTGAGCAACATTATGGACTTAAAATCTCATTTGGAATAAGCGTAATTTTTCTTTTCTTTTTTCTTTTATCTTTTTTTGGGACACAGTGGTGATGTTCAGGTGTTAATTCTGGCTTGGCACTCAGGAATCACTACTGGCAGTGCTTGGGGAACCGGTTGGGATTCCGGGGACCGAACAAATACCCTTCCTGCTGTACTATCACTCTCGCTCCAAGTGTAATTCTTCATCCTCTTTTTCTTTTATAAAATCACTTACCCGCAGGAGTAAAATCATAGTCTCAAAACGTGGCCTGTGTACTCTGAGCACTTCTAGATGTGGTCCCAAAACAAAATAAAAAACCCAGTGGACTGACCCTTGAGAACATATTACAGGTTTCACACTGCTGCTGTTGGCAGATAACTTCTCATTGCCTTTATTTGGGCAGAAGGAGGATTGGATATGCGGGCTTTTGCCAAACCCAGCAGTGCTCCGGGACAATTCAGGATGTGACGTTGAGTTTTCTGAATTCATGACAAGTGCCCTGCCACTCACTGTCAGCTCTTTAAGGCCCCTGCAAACATTTGAAATTGCAGCCTGTACATCTGGCTCAAGTTTGCACTGGGAGGCCCCAGGTGCCAGCAGCCCTGCCCTGACCTCTACTAGCTGGGCCTGATCCCTGCCCCCTGCCTGTATCCTTCTCACAAGGTTCGCATTATTTGTATAGAATTTGAATTCCTGTGATCAGAGATAGTCCAGGAGTGCAGGAACTGTCCTTGCAAGCAGTCGTCCACGGTAGAGTCTACTGTTCAACACAGGATTCTCCAAGCACCAATCAGGTAAGCCCAAAGTTCTGCCACCTGTAGCCCCAAAACCCAAACCTGCATTCTACAAAACTGGCTGGTGGAGGAGATTGACTTGTGAACCAATTATATATATATATATATATATATACATATATATATTTATACACAAAAAACACACATGTATATTTATATATTTAATGTCTACCCTGTGATCTCTGCCAAAAGGTACCAAAATATACCTAGTGTTGTGTGGTGCTAGGGTATACAAGTCAGCCGTGTACAAGGCCAGTAACTTACCAGACTATAGTTATGGCACCTAAATTTGTAGATTTATTTTTGGTTGGCCACACCCGATGAAGATTAGAGTTTTCCCCGGCTCTTTTCTCATTGATAATGCTAGGTTTGGGGACCCTGTGAGGTGATAGGGATTGAACTCTGGTCAGCAATGTGCCAGACAAGCAACTCATGGTCTGTGCTATCTCTGTGGCGATCATAAAAATGCTTTTATGCTAATTTGAGAAAGTCGTGGTCTTTTTTTCCTTATTAACTACAGTATTCTATTTTTTTGGGGGGGGTCATACCTGGTGATGCACAGGGGTTACTCCTGGCTCATGCATTCAGGAATTACTCCTGTCTGTGTTTGGGGAACCATATGGGGTGCTGGGATCAAATGTGGGCTAGTGGCGTGCAAGGTAAACGCCCTACCTGCTGTGCTATTGCTCCAGCCCCCCACAATTCAGTTGTTGTGTGTTTTTGTTTTCGGGTCACAGCCAGAAGTACATTTGGCTTACTTCTGACTCTGCATTCAGGAATCACTTCAGGGGAGCTTGGGGTACCTATGGAAATTGGGGGTTGAACTAGATTGACATGTTAACAGATGTTCCTGGACTCTCAGCGGCTCTCTCTACCTGTCCGCATTTGGTGTTCTCAAGCCACTTATCGACCCCGGACAGCTGTTGCTTTGGACTGGCAAAAGAAGAATGAGGGCCAAGCTGGTTGCTGAGTATTTGCAGTTTATCAAATCCCTTGACGCTCCCAGCTCTATCCAACCATCTCTCTAACACTCTCTACAATGCTCTCCGTGACTCCTCTCCAATCTCCCCAGCCACTCTTACTCTCAGCTCTCAGCCTTCTATCTAAGTCGCAACCATCTCTAACTCTGTCTCTTCTTCTCTCAGTCTACTTCAATCGCTCTGTCTCCCTGAAGCTGCTCTTTTTTCTCCTCTCACCATGCCCCCCCAACCACGCCTCCCCACGGGAAGTGTAATGAAAAATGTTTTTACAGACTTCCCCATCACCTGCAGCCCACGGGGGCAAAGCACACCTTAAGGTGTGTTTCTCCTCTCCTTAGACCAGAAAATAACTTAACATATTTAGCACAGCAGTTGGGCGTTTGCCTTGCACAAGGTCTGGCAAGCTACCCATGACATATTCAATATACCAAACACAGTAAGAACAAGTCTCAAAATGGAGACAATACTGGGCCCGCTCGAGAAAATCAATGAACAGTGCTCAGGCCGGATCAATCACTCCTAATCCCAGCAGGGTTCAATTCTAGTTATAAGTTTTTGATTTATGACATAATTTGTCCATGACCATGCTTTTAACTTATATATAAGCATTATGATACATTGGCCAGGCCCATTTCGATGTCAGGGTAGCTAACTCACCACTTGCCCTGGGTCCATCCAGTCCCTCATCGGGACCCTGATTTGGGGGATCAAGGAAGTAAGGGCAACTGAGGTTAGTCAAGAGAGAAGATGTCCAGGAGGTAATATTATCTGGAGACTATCAACTCCCAAGCCACTGTCTTGTCTTAGTAACTATCTTCCTATATGCATACAAAATGCAATTGCTCTGAAATTGCTAATCACGCAAAGGACATTAAGGTGATGAGAAAGACAATATTTAAAGTAAAAGTCTGATCAGGAGACAAAGGTAATTGAAAGGTTTAGGGGCAATAAACAAAGACAAGCTCCCAGAGACCAGGGAGGAAGGGCAAACCAATATTATCCTACAATACCTGGTGATGCCCAGGGGTTTCTCCTGAGTTTGCACTCAGTTGGTGCTCTGGGAGACTCTTCAGGATCCTGGGGGTTGAACCTAGATTGGCCATGTGAAAGCAACACCCTACCCTGAACTACAGTTGCTCTGGTCTCGATTGGAGACAGTTTAGATGAATTTTACTGTGCACAGAATGTCATTTGAAAGGACGGAAGGGACCCCTTGATGAAATCTTTTATAAGTGGGAATATGGGTGAGCTCCCAAGCTCCCCACATGCCATCAGGCCATTCCATTTACCTGTGATTACTCACAAGTTTGGTCACAGTCCTGGATTCCATACATGTCACTTTACTAATATTAGAAGAAAAAAGTGCAACATTTATGATTGGATAGAGCAAAATTCTATCCGTCTCAGGATGGATGGTGCTCAGGGGACCATTTGGAATTCTGGACATTGTACCTAGATTAACTGCATATAGCCTACTGTACTAGCCTGATACTCAGTTTAAAATCATGTTTCTGAAACTGCCTCCTGGGGTTTTCTTTATAGCTGAGAGTCCACTTCTTGTGTGTTGTCAAAGGGTAGAGTGTTGTCCAGACTGTGCTCTCTGATGTTCTTACTAGCCTTTACTCCTGTTCCCTGTCTCCAACTCTCTGGGTTTCTACTAGTCCAATTCCTCTCTTAAGCCCAGAGCTGGCTTCGGAATAACTACTTTCACCGCCATCTGGATTTATTACTTCCCCAAGAAACTTATTGTCCCATGCCCCATCAGCTACCTACCTGCAGAGCTTGATTTCTTTTGACATGAAAACTCTCATGGCATAGGCTACTAATTAGAATCTTCTCTGCTCTTCTACAAGGAATCCGCCAGCCCTGGTGGAATATCTCTTCCTGCACACTGTGATAGAGGCTCAAGTGAGCAATTTATCCCCCATTCCCACGGGGATGCTGAGACAGGTGGAATGTTTTCCAAGGGTGATCAGAAGATCACCCTTCCCATCTCCTCAGCACCATCCTCTTCCCTCAGATGCCAATAATGGGCAGAATCCCCAGAAATTTAAGCACTGAGGACAAACTTGAGTCCAGTGTCACCCCGGTGGGACTATGTGAACATCGACACAGGAGAGAAACCGGTTAAGTGTAAGGATTGTGGGAAAGCCTTCATAGCATCCTTATACCTTACACACAGGAGATTTCATACTGGAGAGTTCGTATGCATGTAAGGAATGTGTCGTGGCCTTTATCTGACTCTTACAACTTAGTATGCACAGAAAAAGTCACACTGGAAAGAAACCATATGCATGTACGGAGTGGGAAGTCTTTGCTTATTCCACAAGCCTTAGTACAGAGAAAAAAGTAACCTATACATGTGAGCAATGTAGGAAAGCCTTTCATTATTCCTGAAGTGTTAGTTTTCACAGTTTTCATTTTGCAGAAAACACTTATATTTGTGAGGTAGGTGAAAAGGCCTTTCATTTCTTATCAGATCTTTCTGAGCATTGGAAAACAGTAATGACACATTATTTTTGTCATTACTGTAGAAGGGTCTTCACTTTCTATTCAAACTTTTTGTCCACAAGAAAACACACTGCAGTGAATCCATATATATGTAAGGAATGTGACAAGGCCCTTGCTTATTTCGCAAGTCTTTTGAGGCACAGAAAATTTCATACTGGACACAAACCTTATGTTTGTAAAGACTTAGGCAAAGCCTTCGCTTCCCCCTAACTCCTTATTAAACATAGGGAAATTCATACTCAAAAAACATAAGTAAGGGTGTGAGAAGAACTTTACTAAATCCTCAAGCTTTGCTGTGTGTAGAAAAATTTATCCTGGATTGAGGACTTTTATATGTAAGGATTGCAGGAAGATTTTTATGCAATTAGCATAGCTTTATGAAGAAGAAAATTCACAGTGAAGAGAACCCTCATGCGTGTAAGTAATGTAGAAAGGTCTTTAGTTTGTCTTCAGCCCTTCATGTGCATGGGAAAGGTCATTTTGCACTGAAACCTTATATATATCAGGAGTATGGGAAGGACTTTCCTGGATCCTCAGGCCTTATTATGCATAGGAGAATTCACACTGGAGAGAAACTATGTATATGTACAAACATGGAAAGCCCATTATTCGCACATGTGACCTTTAAAGAGAATACTGGAGAAAATCCTTTAGGGAAGGAATAGAGGAAGGCCATCATGTTCCAGTCAAGCTTTAGTAAATATAAAAGTTATGCTGGATCCATCAATTCCATAATAACAGTGACAGGGGTCAGAATAGGGACCTTGGATAAAACAATTTTAGTTTCAACAAGTGGATGGGAGATTGATACAAAAGTACAGTAAGGAAGGAAATAATCCTGGTATGTGTGACAGCTTCCTATGATAATAGTACCATAAGTGAAAGGTACTTGCTGATTATCACCTGGACCATGGTTGTGATAACGTCCTGGTATGTGGACTTCCGAGTATGTTAACTGGTAAATAATGGTTCATAGTAATAAACCTGGGTGGAAGGAATTAAATAAGACGTAAATAGGTACAAAATTGCATTTTGGTGGGTGCTGTCAAGACTCACCTTGGTTTCATTCTTTGCTGTGACTCTGGCTTGGCTCAGAGTCCCTGTTTTGCAGGGTTCATCAACCACAATGCTGCGGTGAACCTTTCTGACATTGAATAGACAGCCAAACCTCCATTCTTCAGGCCCTTCTGTGTTATATTCTGGGAGCCACATACTGCTGTGCTGTCCTTAATTTGTTTCCAGGTCACTCACATGCAAGGAAGCACTTAACTCGCTGTAGCATATCTGCACTCATTATATTCAGCTTTCCATTGGATTTCCACAAATACTGGGGGCAAATATTTTGAGACTTTTACTTTGGAAGCAGGAAAATCCTAACAATCCATTATACACCAAAATGGGACCATATAGAATCCAGATGATTGAACCTGGGTCAGTTGCGTACAAGACAAACACCCTATCTACTGTGCTTCCGCTCCAGCCAACCAGCCTTACACATTTACCTGCATTTTCCCAGTTGTTTTCTGCGCAGCTGGAGTCTGGTCCTTTAAGGCTGCGTGCAGAAGCGGAAGTGACATCACAGCAGGTCACTTAGTTGTTTACTTGCAAGATGCTGGATCAGCGTCCACTTGTTACGCAGGTGTGGGGCCAAGTGGCTGTCCCTCGTGGAAGGGGTCTGTGAAGGCCGGTTTCGCCGCCGGACACCAGCAGCCTCCCGTGAGCGCCCCACCCCAGCCTCCCGGTCTCTGCGCTGAGGGGCGGGGCCAAGTCACCTGGGAGGACGCTTTGGCGCTCCTTTTCAATCGGTTCCGATATCCAGGTGGTTCCCGCAGAGGGGTTTGGTGGTTGACACGGAGCTTTGGTGAGTGCAGTGGGGGCTGTGCAGGGGCGCAGGGGCCGGGGGTGTGAGTGCGTGGTTCTGGAATCCCCTGCAGCCACAATCGCCTTCAGCTCCGCCATGGGGCAGTGGCGGGTGGGCTTGGGGCTGAGCGCGGGGGCTGCAGAGCGTTGGGGCTGTCGGGGCTCGGCCTTCCTGACCCTCCCAGCACGGGACTGCGCTGGGCCCTGTCCTGGATGCTTTGGCCCCTACCTCACAGCTGTAGAACCTGCAGATTCACTTAGAGGACCGGAGAGATAGCACAGCTGTTACGGCGTTTGTTTTGCATCTGGCCCACCCAAGTTCGATCTCCAAGCTCGACCAGATTGGGTTCCTGGGCGCAGAGTCAGAAGTTTCTCATCCCGATCGCCGCTGGTGCCTCCAAAACTATAAAAAGTCTGTTCATTTTTGAGCGGGGGGCGGGGGGCACTCCCTAATGGCAAATGACACTGTAGCCCTCGGTCACTAGTCATTAGTAGCTTTGATGTCCAGGGCCATTCTGGGGCTGTGGTCCTAGTAGTGGTTGCAGTTTGCAAATGAAAATTTACTTTTGGGCTATTTTTGGTTGTATTTTGGGCACATATGTGGAAGCTCAGGGCTTACTTCAGGAGCAGTACTCTGGAATTCTTTTTTTTTTTCAGTTCTTTAGGGGGTCATGTGAGATACCGAGTATCTGGGTCAGCATGGGAAGCACCCCTCCCAGCTTACTATCTCTCTGAGTCCACATTGTTGTTTTTTCTAACATATAGAATTTCTGTACCCTAAAATCAAGCTAAAAATTGCACCCCGACTCTTTATCTCTCCCTGATCAGGACAAAACCCGGCTGTAACACTGAGTACTGAGAGTTGTGTTCAAATAATGTCTGGGCATGTGCTGCATGCATTTGGTGGCCATGATGGGTCTCCCCACCCTGGCCAGTGAAGGGTGACAGAGGATCAAAGAGGGAAACAGGGGCCAGGCTCTTGGTGACCTGCTGGATATTAACTTACAGTATTTTAGGCTTCATCTGCCCCTCCTGCTCCTCCCAGAGAAGCTTATCATGTCCTTGCTAACATCCCTAATTTAGTTCAAGTTTATCTTTAATCTTTTCTTTCTATTTTACCTCTCATTGTCTCAGTTCCCAAGTCAGTCTTGGTTACTTAAAGCCATAACTTTCTGTTAATTCTCAACTTCATATTTGTACTTCTTTGTAGTTGAAGTGCTGTGAATTTGTACCTGCTTTTCTATTTCCCTTTTAGATTTTTTATGTTTTTACTATACAACAATTTGTTTGGTTAAACACAGAAATACCATCAATGCCATGCTCCTAATAATTGGGAGTTGATTGACTCTGAAGTTATCTACTCCAGGGCTTGATTGCTTGGTCATCATTACTTGACTCAGGTTACAGTTGCTGTAGTTCCTAACACATCAAAAGGGAGGTTCTGCCATGGTACTTGGATGGACCTGGGGCAAGTGGCAAAACTACCCTGGCTTCGAAATGGAAAATTCTAGAAAGCAGATATGCATGGTCTTGATGCAGACTGTTACAACGTTAGAGACAGGATCCCCACGGGGAAGGACAAGCTGAACTGGCCTGAGGATTTAGTCTGGAATTTTCAGTCTTGCTTGCTCTCAGAGCATTAACTGTTTTAAGTTTTAGCATTTAAGTTTTAGCATCAAGTGTTAAAAGCCTTATATGCTCTCAGAGCCCAGAGAATTAAGTGTTGGGATCTTTCTCTCTTGCTGTTTATCCAAACAATTGCAAATATTGATAACTTATACAACTAGAGGAAAAGATAAAAGCAAAAGCAATTTAGATGTCCCTGGGAGACAGCATGTCTCCTTGGGTGAATCTCCTCATGAGAATTTTCTCTGCCAAATGTTTATCTCTGTAAATGACCAGTCACTCCTATGTCCTTACCTCATGCCCCTCAGATGTTTTATAAGTGTTGTAGCTGTTCTGCATTAAATGGCCATTTTCACAATCAGGCTGTGGTTTTCTGTCTTCCTGTCTCTCTGTCTCTGTTGGGAGGTGCTCAGGAGATAGGAGGCAGCGCTGGACCACCGACACCTAACCGCACCCTCACATTTTACTTTGTGGACGCGCAGTGATCTGTTGCTCTTTATTCCATACTCCTGCGCAACTATACCAGTCTCCCACTGCTCCTCATCCCCTCTCCTCACTCATCTCCCACAGCTTTTATTCTCCAGCCAATCCCACAGAGTTAGGGGTAGCAAATACTCAGAGATGTGGTTGTACAATCAAAGGATGTAAAGCTCTTCCCTCAGGGGAAACTTCTAGGGCAAAAATCTGACTTGGAAGGAGAGATCAGCTCAAGGGCATGATTTTCTCTACAGACATATTGTTTCTTTGCTTAGTTCATATTCATTGAAACAAACATCTTAAATTTACACTTCATCTTTCTGATCATTTTGAATGGACACAGTAACAGATCTATTAACCTTATAGGGTGGATCTGTTGGGGATATTTACTATAGCACCCAGACTACACTCTTCAGGACAGGTTAGTTCTTCCTAACCCCAGCAGGATCCTTATCCAGTTGCTTATGTTTGGGTCATGATGGAATTTGTTATGGTGCTTACCTGCCCCTTTTCAATGCCAGGGTAGCTCACAGCTATCCTGGGTCTATCCAGTGTCTTGCTTTTGGGGTGCTAGAAACATAGGGCAGCTGAGGCTTCAGTCACAATCACAATCATCCTGTTGTTCGTGGATTGCCTCGAGCAGGTACCAGTAACATCTCCTTCGTCCTAGCCCTGAGATTTTAAAAAGTGCCATATTCAAGACTCTTTTAGGGTTAGTAGAATGAGACTCATCATTGTTACTGATATTTGGCATATTGGGTATGCTACGGGTCCTTTGCCAGACTCTGCCCTGTCGGCAGGTTACGTTCGGTAGCCTGACTGGTTGTCCAAAGTAAGAACGAGATAAGATGCTCCACTTCTAGGAGCAGGATTTTATAGTTTCTGGGACTTGGTGGAGGATTCTGGGTGCAGGATCTGGGGTGGAGGATACTCAGCCCCGATCCGAGCAGGCTTGGAGATCTCAGCCTCCGGACCGCATGCCTGTGTTAAGCTGAGGCTTAAGTCTCATAAATATGACAATGCCCAGGAGTAAATCGTATCTGTAGTCAATTAACTCTGAAGTTACAAAAGCATAACATTGTATTCCTTTGTCTCTACAAAGTTGAGGGCGGGGGGCATGGCCATCCTGATCCTCCCAGCACAATCTTCCCAACATGGGACTGAATTTGTCCTTGTCTAGGAGCAAAATGGATATTTGTCTAAAGTAAACTGCAGAGGACATAAAGAAAAGAGAAAGTCAAAATTTGATTTACAAATACAAAATCCAGAGATCTCTGAAGAATCTGACTTTACAATTGACAGGTTCTGGTTAGGGAAGTGGTATTTAATGCATAGGGGAAGCAGAGCACCTGGAAGTTAAAGATGAATACTAAGGAAATGGGAGTGATTCACTAGCATTGAGATAGCCATCACTCAGTAAGCCTAAGCTCCTTGCAGCAGAGGAGAAATGGTGGACCAATGTTAAACCTAAATTGTTTAGAACTGTAATCCAACAAGGGTAAAGGTTTTTTTTAAGCAGGAAAGTTTTGGTTTTTCAGGAGTAAGGACATTTGCTCAGGGATCACCCTGGGTGCACATTTACTTAGGGCCGGAGCCATAGTACAGTGAGTAAGGACTTAACCAAGCAGTCGACCCAGGTTCCATCCCCTGCATCTCATGTGGTCCGTACCAGAGTGATTCCTGAATGTAAAGCGAGGAGTAAGCCCTGAATCTGCCAGTTGTGGTCCCCAAACAAAAATCACACAAAGACACACTTGTGTATACACACTTATATGCACGTATAATTAAGAAAGATGCAAAATGGAGAAAGAACAATTGGGATTCAGAAGAAACTGTGACATTCTGTAGCGGGGAAAGATCAATAATAGGGGATTTTTAAGGATCAGTAATTTGACTCTTTAAATGTATCACTCTAGAATTGTCTTTGTACATCATTTCCCCCCCTTTGATAATATTTTAATTTGGGGGGGGGTTTGCATATTTTTCGCCACAGTCTACAGTGCTCAGTGTTTACTCTTGTGTCTGAGCTCAGAGATCATTTGGTAAGAGTCAGGATAACATTGTGTGTCTAGATATCATTGGTTCAATGTTTGGTGACAACTGCAGAATCAGTTTACTTCTCCTTCTTCTCCTTACCCCCAGTCCCTCAATGTGTGGCCGACCACTCTAGCATTTGCCTCTCCACTCCTTTATTCGGGTCCATCCCCCTTGCAGCACAGATTCAGCTGTGTGGCAAAAAAAAGGTTCTCAGTGCCTAGACTCTGCCTCTTTAAGGCACCTTATGGAAACGGAAGTGATGTCATAAGTGATGTCATAAATGTCATGGTTCAATTTCCATCCCTGACACTGACACTGGGGCTGCTGCTCACTTGGCAAAGGACAAGTAAATTTGTGCCCCATCCTGGAAGGGGGACTCTGAAGAAGGATTTAATTTTAGGACTCGAGCAACCTCCTGTGAGTACCCCGCACGATGCCGTTTTCACACTATGAGCCGAGGGGCTGAGCCAGCTTGTGGGGGGCAATTTTGCGCTGGTTTTTCACTTGTTCCCCAACGTCCAGGTGGATCCTGAGGTGTGGTCAAGGTTTTAGTGGGACCCAGAGCTTTGGGGGTGCAGTGGGGGTTGTATCAGGTTCAGGGGTGGCAGTTGTGAGTTTGTGATCCTGGGGGGCCTCTTTCGCCACGATCATCTCCAGCTCCAGGATGGGGCAATATTGGGTGAATGCGGGAATCGCCGGGGGCTTGGCCGTCCCAACCCTCCCAGCAGTCCCATTTTTGAACCATAGTCCCTAACCTCGCTTCTGTAGAATCTCCAGATTTGAGGGGCAGAGCTGCAGCCCCTCCTCTTAATGGCAGGAGATCCTTTGCTGGTCATCTTCATTGTCTGCCGTGATAGCCGGGGTCATGTTGGGTATGTGGGGGGGGAGGGGGCTTGCAGGTGACTGAGGTTTGCCAATGAAAATGTATTTGGGGGCTATTTTTGATTCTTTGGATTTTTGGGGGGAGGGGGAATACACCCGGAGATGCTTATGACTTACTCTAGCCTCTAAGCTTAGGAATTATCCCTGGCACTGCTGGGGGGCTATATGGGATGCAGAGGATTGATCGGTGGATCTAGTCAAATGCCCAACTCACATTACTGCCTGTCCAACAACAATACTGGTGTATCTTTTTCCAGATCATGAATTTCACCTCCCTCACATCAAGCTGTAAAGCAGCCCTGACTCTTCATCTCTCCCTGAGCAGACAACCCCTGGAATTGGGGTAAATACTGAGGGTAAAGGGGTTTTTAATGTTTATCTTTTAAAAGAAGATTTTTGTGTGTGGGTGGGGAGGGAGAGCTGTGTTCATGACTCACTCCTGGTATTTTTGGAAGAAATTTTCATAGGAAGCGGCGGAGCAAAAGTACAGCAAGTAGGGTGATTGCCTTGCGCACAGCCAACCCAAGTTCTGTGTCTTGAATCCCACTGGTCCCCATACCTGCTGGGAGTGAAACTTGAGTGCAGAGCTAGGAATACTCTGTGAGCAATGCTGGTTCTGACTCAAAGAAAAAAACAGGCACACATACCCACACAGACACATACATGTGTACAGAGAAAACGTGTGATCACAGAAAAAGAGAATAATAAGAATTCATGGAAAATCGTTCAGAAAAACTTTGTTTTAAGGACCTGCTATTTGACTATATAAATGTTCTTCCCTCTTATTTTGCACATAGAATTCTGTTTGTTTCTTGTGCTTCGTATTTGCCTTCTTGTTGCAGTATAATCTACAGTACTTAGGTCTTAATTTCTGACAGTTCATATTATGGTCCTTAGTAAAAACCCTCGTTATTTGAATTATTTTGCTATACAAACGACTGTTTGCGCGATTTTCCAATGTATTCTTGCACAACAGGAGGAACTGTTGGCTGAGGCTCACGCAGATGTGCCGTTTCAGGGTTAGAGTAAATCAGGACCCATACGGGCTCCAGTGGGACAGAGCAGGGCTGTGCCTCTGACCCAACTGTACCCAGAAGTGATCTCGGTCCCCGGGACAGAGTTCCCAGGTGCATGTTCTTGTCCCTTCTGCAAGAGAGTGGCTGAAGCTTTGTCCACTCCATGTCCCTGTGGCTTTCCCCATGACAGAGCCACATCCAGGCTATAGTTCCCAGGGGGAAGCACTGCTTCCAGCTGCAGGAGCATTAGTACTCGTGAGTAACGGGACTCAGAGTCAGCCACTGGCTGGGTCTGTAGGGATTTTCTTGTGCAATCCAAGGAGGAATCCGGGGATCAGGGAAGGCTGTCGTTTCCTCCCCTGTAGCCTGGGCCTGAGCTCCTATTCTGAAGTGCAGCACAGATGCCAACAAAATTTGCATCCCCAGCTGAGACAGGAGCTTCTGCCATTGTTTCCCTGAGGTGGAATTGTGAGGTTGTGGCTGGTCTGAGCTCAGGGGTGGGAGGAGGTGCTCCTCTCTAGTGCTCACTGTTCTGACTTCTCCAGGACTTTGCACAGAGCCTCCTGCTGATCCTCAGAACAACATGGCAGGAGAAGATGGTGACTCGGATTCTGATAAACCGTCCAAAGGTAGGAGTAGAGGGACAGAATGGCATGAGGTAGTGCCAGGAGAACCCGGGCTTCCTGGGCAATCTGTTTTGAGTTTCTTTTGGGCGGATTCCAAGATGAGACTTCCGATCGAATGCCCCATGTTTGGCTTTGGGACCGACCCAGCGGTGCATGAGGAGTACTCAAAACTCAGTGCTCAATGATCATTCCTGACATGTCTAGGTGACCAATGGGATGCTGGAGGACCAAAGATTTTGTCTTGGGTTTTCTGTTTTATTTCGGATGGCAGAGCAAAGGATTCTCGCAATCATTCTTCGTGCTGCACTCTGGCATTGTCCCTGGCAGTGCTTGTGGGACCATATGGGATGGCGGGGATCACCAGTCCTACACGCAGTCCCCGGAACAGCTGTCCTGTTACGCCAAACTGCTGCTTCTTTTTCTTTTGCATTGTTTTTGTACTCAGCCATCCTCTTGACTCTGTGCTCTGGATTCACAACTGATGGGCATCAGAACACCCTGGGGTGTGCTGACCCCATTTGTGCATTAGCAACTACAGTCACTTGGGCTCCAGGACTTGCTTTTCCTCTGTTTTGTCCTTCCTTCTCTGGAGAGCCTCGCCTTCTCAGTCATACAGTCTTACGTTCACATAATGTTATGTGTGGATTTCTGTGCATGTCTCAGGCCCCTTTTATTTTCACTCTAAACTGCTGCTTCAATTTTCTGCAGAGGGAGTTATTTCCACTTACTGTGTCTGTTCTTTGAGTTGGGAAAAAATTTACACAGCTATGTGACCTGCCGTCGGTCTATTTTGCTTGTCCATCTTGCTGAAACGTTAGGTCGCTGCCTGGAAAATCCATCCACATGTCCAAATAGCAATCGGGTTGGGTAAATGTTAGAACCCAACCTGCAGGTCTAGAATTTTCTGGACAAGGAGACTCTCAGGCACAACACAGTCATTGGAATGCTTCTCTGCTATTCTTTAGGGTAGCAGCCAGCCCAGGTGGAATTTTTCTGATCATGCGCACTGTGACAAATGCTCAAGTGAACAGTTATGCCCTCAGCCCCATGAGGCTGCCAAGACAGGTGGGATATCTTCTGTGGGCGACTAGAAGGAAGTGAGCTCCCATACTGCAGGGTAGCGCTCCCCTGGGTAAAGCTTCTCGGAAACTGTTCTGCTCAGTCCATGGTTCCAGACTGCCTCAGGTGAGAAGCCCCTGGACTGTGGGAGAGGAGCACTGTTTATAGTGAGTCCAATTATGTACCCCACAAGGTATGGAGGCTGGAATCGGACCCAGGTTACCCAAATGAAAGGACTCACAATCTTTGGCTCTCCATACAGCCTCACCCTCATGCTGGAATGCTTCCTGAGTCAGGAGTCCTTCTGCACGTTGCTCGATTTGTGTCCCCCAAACCAGGAACAAACCAAATAAAAACAAAACAGCCTCATTAGAGGATTCCATCATCCCAACGTGGGTGTTTCTGAGCTGTATCTTGCTGTGTCTATGGTGCCTCTTCCTCGTATAAGACGTTTGTGTACCCTCAGAACATGGGGTGATGAGGTGTGGGTTGCCCATAGCAGGAAATATTTCTAAATGGTTTTGTCACAGACGTAACAAAGTAGCTTCAGATGTTTTTTTTAGCTCAGAGTGTCACTGTCACTGTTCTCCTGTTGTTCATGGATTTGCTCTAGCGGGCCCAGTAACATTGTGAGACTTGTTACTGTGTTTGGCATATCGAATATGTGACGGGTAGATTAACAGGCTTTGCCCTGTGTGCGAGATACTCTCGGTAGCTTGCCGAGAGGAGTGGAGGAATCAAACTCAGGTCAGCCATGTCGGCCGCATGCCAGGCAAACGCCCTATCTGCTTTGCTATTGCTCCAGCCTTGCAGCTTTGCCTTGCTCTGCCCATGTCAGGTTCAATCCTCTGCACCCCTCGTGGTCCAGATGCAAAGGTGGAGCAGCCCACTCGACCCACAAGGTGATTCAGCTATGTACCCCATAAGATCTGAAGGTGGGAATCGAATGCTGGCCACCTGTGTGAAAGACTAGCACCATCAAGGCTCTCCTAACACTGCTCCTTTGAAGCTCCATGCTTGATCTTTTAATCACCCCATACTTAACACAAAATCAAATCTAAGGGTGGAAAATTCTTAGAGAAACGGGCCTGGAAAGGGACGGAAACACCCACAACTCCATCTCGTGGCGTTTCAGCCTAACTTCCGTGGTCCAATTTTTCCTGCGTTTAAGATTCTCAGCACTTCTCTTTGCTTAAATGTTAAGTATGAGGTCATTAAGGATCCAGCACGCAGCTTGGGCTGCTGCAACGGGAGCAGAGAGGATAGGGATTTTGCCTTGCATCCATAGGACCCAGGCATAGTCAGACTTCCCCTGCAGTTCTTCAGTCATGTCCATAGTGATTACTGCATGCAGAGCCAGGAGAAGGCCCTGAGCATACCCTGGTGTGGCCACAACCATAAAGGAATGAACAAGAAAGAAAAGTAAAACATAGGGCTTCAGTTCCTTGATGGCGATCTCTCTCACCGCGAGTTGAGTTTGCCAGAACTGTATAATCTTCCATTCCCCACGTTGGTGTGGAAGACGGTTAGAGTACCCTGATAATGTGGGGTGATAGGGTGTGGGTTGCCCATAACAAGAAACATTCAAAGGACTTGGTCACAGGCATCACAAGGTGTGTTCAAAACTTTTCTTGTACAGAGAGAAAAGAAGAAAACATATAAGGAAATCACCGTGCCTTGCTCATTAAAGGATCAGTTCAATCCTCTGCACCCCTCTAGGTTCAGAGACAAAGCTAGGGCAAACCAGTCGACCCCCGAGGAGATTCAGCTATCCAACCCACAAAGATCTGAAGGCTGGAATCGAACCCAAATTACTCAAGTGAAAGACAAGCAACCACAGCCTCCCCTACCGCTGCACCTGTGGAAGTGGCTTCCTTGGTCCTTAATTACCCCATACTGAACACTGAAGCAAACACAAGGGTGTAAAATTATTAGAAACCAGCCCGGAGAGGAACAGAAACGTCCACAGCGCCATCTCTTGGCGTTTCGGTGGAATTACCGCGGCCCGATTTTTTCCACGCTTAAGATTTCAGCCCATTTCTTTGCTTCAATGTTAGGTATAGGATCATTAAGGATCAAGCAGCTGCTTGAGTCGCTGCAGTGGCAGCAGAGCGGTTCGTGCTCTTGGCTTGCAGTCACAGGTCCCTGGTTCTTTCTCTGAATCTCCATGCAGCCCCACCATCATGCCGGAGTGATTTCTGAATGCAGCTTCAGGAGAACCTCTGCGCACTGCCGGATTTGTGTCCCCCAAACCATGAAGAAATTAAATAAAACCAAAGCAGCCTCAGTCCCTTGATGGAAGATTCGGTGGGTTCTGAGCTGTATCTTGCTGTATCACTGACCCCTATTCTTTGTTGAAGAGGGTTGGGGCATCCTCAGAACACGGGGTGATTGCACATGAGGTTGACTATAACTGGAAACCTTTCAAAGAGTTGGGTCACAGACAGAGCAAAGACGGCTTATAACTTTTCTTGTTCAAAGTGAATAGAACAATGACAAAATAATCTCACCCTGCTTGTAATCAACCACGTTCAATCCCAGGTACTCAATTGTCCCCAGAACCCTGTGGGCACACACCAAAGCAGGCCCCCAAAAAACCTTTGATGCCAGAGCTATAGTATAGCTGGTAGGATATTTGCCTTGCATACAGTCAACCCGTTTCTAATCCCCGGCATCCCATATGGTCCCCCAAGTACCATCAGGAGTAATTTCTGAGTGCAGAGCCTGGAGTAACCCTTGAGCATTGCTGGGTGTTACCAAAAAAGCAAAACAAAATTCCCTGACAGAAGTGATGTATTTAGAATTTCCAGGGAAGGGGATTGCCCAGTCTTAGGCTCATTATTCCTGTGTTCATTAAAATTCTTCTTAACATACCCTAGTTCCTCTGATGACTGTTACCTTCACCCCACACATTTGGAAATGCAAGAGTTGAATCTGGCCTCTGCAAACCTCCTCCACAGAGAACAGAAGGCGTGGTACTTCTCATGTGTATAGGAACCCCAAAACTCAGGACGGAAGATGGCACTATCAGCAATGTGGGGGGCTGTGATATGGGCACATGGGGTCTTGAGACCCTTAAATCCGAGTTGGTTGTAGATATCATACTGCAGGAAGGCAAGCCTCTCCTGTGTCACACTGTTCGCACTCGGGCAGCTGGCTCTGCTGAACAAGCCACTGGGTGTCTCTCCATGCAGAGGGTGACAGGGGCGAGCCCCAGGCAGCATAGACACCCGGACACAGTTCACCAGTTTATTCTCTGACCTGAGGTCCAGCAGGGCTCTGCAGGGCCGGAAGTTGCTGGACTCTCATCCCCTCCAGCCCTTGGCGAGTCGAATCCACCAGAGGTGGCCTGCTCTTGGCACATTTATCCCTCAACACCCACTCCACCCCACCTGGTCCACACCTCCATTTCTGGCTATATGATTCAGGGGAGGGTTCGGAGGCAGAGGTTAGGCAGCTTCTGGAGTTGGGCTGAGGTGGGAGGGCACACAACTCGTCCAGGGGGCCCTACATTGTCTGGAGTCTGACTTTGGTTCCCACACTCGGGGACCCCCCCACCTGCCCTTCTCCGAGAAATTTCTGGGGAAGCCAATGAGCAGTCTACCTGGAACAGGAGGGAATCCAGTGGTCAACAAGGAGGTCCAGAAGCACCAGAGATTTGGGGGAACAGGACGGGAGACAGGTTTAGGAGGGCTGTATCAGCTCTGAACCTGAAAGTCTTTGTATGTGGTGCAGAGGTGCTAAACTTCCAGCTAAACTTCCACTGTGCCCCCCCAAGAGAGGAGGGGAGAGGCTTGGGGGTCCCCCGGGAGGCTGAAGAAGGAAGGAAATTCCTTTTGTCTGACCATGAAGCAGTTGCAGGAGAAGATAAATGGGTCGGTTAGAGGCCTCATCACCATTAGTGCCCCCCGTGGGGGTGTCCCATCTGTACCCCCTTCACCTCCGCGACCCCCGACTCTCTCAGCTACTGAAGCAGAGAGCTCCTGTTGGAAGCCGAACTTCTGGTCTGGCTGTCTGAATTCAGCAGCTGCCATATTGAGCAGCGACAGGATCCATCCCTGGGAGCACTAAATGCCAGCAGGGTCTCTGCCGGGCCCCCCCAGAACTGAGGGGCTGTGGGCAGGGCTTGTCAGGGGCATGGCTAGCGTGTGTAGGGACCCCCATGTGTGCTCCCACCGCCTGCTCCACGGATCCACCAGTGGTCCTGGGGGACCGGAGTGCGGCCACCGCCATCTGGTTGAGCCCAGCTCCTGGCCCACAGACCCCCGCAAGTGCAGCTCGTGGCCCTGGCCCCCAGTGGCCTCAGCCTGGTGGCCTAGTTCTGGCACAGGTAGGCAAAGGTCTGCCGTCAGCAGGGACAGGAAGGTGAGCTGCACGTGCTCACTGGGGCACCGATCGGGTCCACTTAGGAGAACCGCCCAGGCAGGAGTCCAGGGAGAGTGGGCCACCAGGGGCAGGCCGGCCAGCCCTGGTTCTTCCTCCTGGTTGCACTTGGTTTTCTTTTTCCACATCTGGAAGTGCTGAGGGCTCATTCCAGTCACGCCTCGGGGGGCACTATGGGGTGCCCGAGATCAAACTCCGGTTGATGTGTGCAAGTCAGTGTGTCCCAGTTGGACATCGCTGGGGCCCGGCTGAAATATTTTTCCCTCTGGAGACGCCTGTGCTCTCTCCCCAGCGTGTGCTTCTCTCTCAAACTTTCTAAGTAATTTACTATAAAAACTATCTTGTTGGAGCCCGAATGATGATATAGCAGGTAGGGCACACAGCAGACCAGAGTTCAATTCCTGGCATCTCATAGTGTTTCCCTGAGCACAGCCAGGAATAATTCCAGGACAGAGAGCCAGCAGTCAGCCCTGCGTATTGCTTGCTGTAGCCCAAAAAGGAAAAGAAAAAAGAAAACTATCTTGCTTCACACACACACACAAACACACACACACAATTTTAAAAAATCCAGTTGAGCCTCTCTGGCTCTGAGCTTCAGCAGAGTCTGTTCCAGCAGCTGGCACACTTGTCCCTGTTCTCCCAGTCACTGACCCCAGTCATTACTCAAGCCTCAGTCAGTTTGCACCTTGTCCCCAGACCTTTGGGTCCTTCCAGCACATAGGGCCCCCAAGCTGCCACCATGTCTATGGGTTCCCCGCCCTCTCCCACAAGCCAGTCTCTCTTCCCAACCTGCCCGAGTTCCAATGACATGACTGACCTTCTTCCCTCGACGGAAGGAGCTGTACCAGCTTCCTGGCTTCTCCCTGGACCATGAGGCCAGTTTCACCTGGGGGACACAGGGAGTCAGTGGAACACAGGTTTTGGCTGCCTCCTACCAGCATGGTTTTTATGAGGGGGGTCAATTCCTATGCAATGCTAAGGGGTTTGTGGGCCCCTCCTGGTGAGAATTGGTTGTTCAGACCTTGAGGTGCTGAAGGCCTCCAGTGTAATACCTGTGTGTGGGGGACATGTGGTTCCATGGACAAAACTCAGTATTTGCACGTGCAAGGCATGTGCCCCACCTCCTGAACTACCTCTCCAGACCCTGCCCTGGCCCTTGTGGCCTTGTCATCCCAGGCTGGAAACTGGAGGCGTCTGGGTCTCCCATCGTGCTAGTGGGCTTCAGGAAAGGTTCGATGCAGCACACACTCTTCAAGCAATGATGGACAGATGGAGCTTGTGGGCAAATGCCCCTAGTTCTTGGCCCGCTCTATGCTGATGTGGAGCAATTCCCAAGTGCTGTCTGCCTCACACTGTCTCTCAGATGTCCCCAGTGAAGCTGAGTACACCCAACAATGACAATATAACTAAGCTCCCTTGGGGCCACTTCCCTAAGTTTGTCACCACCCACCATCCCCCTCTTGCCTTCGGGGGCTAGATTATACTGGAGACTCCTGCCTTGTACACAACTGACCCGGGTTCAATCCCTAGTATCTCAGAGGTTTCCCAGAGTCCTGCCACGAGTGATCCCTGAGCATTGCTACATGTGATCTGAAGACTAATAATTATCATTAGTATTAATTTTGTTTGCAGGTCATACCTGGCAATGCTCAGGGATCACTCCTGGCTGGTCTGAGGGACCCTTCAGAGTACTGGGGATCCAACCAGGACCAGCTGCATGCAAGGCAAGCACCTCCCCTCTGAACTAGCTCTCTGGCCTCACATTTGTTTGTTCTTTTTAAAACAAAAAAAAAGGTTTTATCTGGACACTCTCAGGAAGGAGAGAGAGAGAGAGAGAGAGAGAGAGAGAGAGAGAGAGAGAGAGAGGGAGAGATGCTAGAGAGAACACGTTGGTCACAAGTAGAGCAAGCCTAGGACACAAATGTGCCTATTCGGGTATAAGGGCTTGTCTCAGGAGCCGGGGGAAGGCTCAATGTGACGGCACAGAGGGGAGGGCACTGGCCGTACATGCCACTGACCTGGATTTTATCCCAGGATCCCACAGATCCCCCAAGCACTGCCAGGAGTGAGTCTTGACGCAGTGCAAAGGTGCTTGTATCTATATCTCACAGTGATTCAACTAAAAACACACACCAAAAAAAAAAAACCTTGTTGAACGTGTGGGTCTCTCTCCTTGCTGGCCCTTAAAAACATTCCTGAGGACTGGAATGTTCCCTTTGATCATGAGCCTATTTCCAGTTGATTCTCAGTCACTCATTTTGAAACATTATTCATACACCTACGACCTCTGTCACTGAAAAGTTTTTGAGCCCAAATCACTGTCTTCCCTCCACAGATTGTAATCTCTGGCACTGCCTAACCCACCCCTGCTCCATTTTGGTGGTGTGATGCTCAGGAAAGCTATTTTCAGTACTCATCCCCCTCACCCTCTGGCATTCGTTAATCCTCACTTCTCACTCTGGTTGTGGCCTTCCTCACACATTCTGACTCTGCTCACAATATAGAAATTCGCCATTCGGGTTGAAGTCATAGTGCAGTGCTAGACATTTGCTTTGCATGAAGCCAGCTCAGGTACAATTTCTGGCATCCCCTATGGTTCCCTGGGCACTGGAAGCAGTAATTCCTGAGTGCAGCGCCAGGAGAAACCTTGAGCATCACCAGCTGTGTCAAAGAAAGAAAAGATTGTAAATAGGAAAAGGAATAAGCTCATTTTTTTTATTTGAGTTGATGTAATTTTTCAGCTAGATAGAAGTAAATGTTGCACAACATTTCTAATGTAGGAACAGTCATGAGGAAAAGGAGCACCGTATTATTTAAAGAAGAATTTGTTTCAGTCAATTATTAAATGAAGTACAAAATATGCATGTAAGTAATAAACAATGTTTTCAAAATAGCATAGGAAAAGGCTTGGAGCAATAACACCACCGGGAGGATACTTGCCTTGTAGACAGCTGTCCTGGGTTCGATCCCTGGTACAACATATCACCTGAGCCCCAGAAGGAGTGATCCCTGAATATGGACATAAGTATGAACATATCAAGTATCATAAGCTCACTTTATTCCATTATATCTGCAATAGTATAATAAAGCAAGAAAGAAGATACACGTTGAAAAATATAAATAGATGTCTTGATTCACTGTTGATGAAGGATCTACATTGGTTAATAATTGAAACCTCCAAAGAAAACTATCATTCTGATAACACAAGTCATAAAAGAATTGCAAAGTTAAAGGATTTTCAATAGTCTTGCTCATATAAAATAATTCTAATTGGTCCAAGAAATTCTCTCTACCCTGCTCACAGTCACTCTCTGTACACTCGGGTAAAGCCTCATGTATGACTGGATCCCCAGAAAACCCAGGTATGCGGGACTTTGTGACAGAGAACTCAAGGTTTGATGGAACCAGGAATGGGGATCCTTCACCCGTATCCCCGTTTCCAGAAACAGCAGTCACACCCATAAACCACATCTGGCTGGTGCCAGATAATCTCATCATTGGCCACCATCCAGAGTCACATGTGCTTCTCTACCAGAAGGGAGCAGAACATGACACTTGCCATAACCATGCCGCTGGACCCCGTGCCAGGCTGTTTCACTTGGGGAACCCCAGAGGGCGACCTGTTGAGGCCCCTTCCCACCTCAAGGGACCCAGCCCTGGCAACCAAAAACCTCCAGAACTCAACCGCCACCATGCTCATGGCCACTCTCCACACAATCTGGCTGAGCCTCACCCACAAGTGAACTTATTCCTGGACCGCACAGCAACATTTGCTTTCACACTTCATATGGCCACACTTCATACCACACACCACTCAAACTCCAAAAGTACCATGCTACATTTGATGGTGTTCAAGTAAGAGGCAACCAATCTTACCAATCTTAGAGGGAAATTTTTTTCATAGATAAATATATATATATATGTATACATACATATATCACATCACACAAGGCTCAACCTTTAACAACATGTGAATGATCTCTTGTAGAAGAACTTAATTGCCTGTGGGTGAAATACAACAATCCTCACATTCTTTCCTCTAAGGAAAGTTTCTGTATCATGTTCACTGGTTTTTCATAACAAACAATACAAAATATATTATTTCAGTTCTGCTTTGGGGCAGGGGTTGGGGTTTGGGATTGAACCTTCCAAAATATGTTGGTGGGAATGTGTAATTGTGGTGGAATTGTTGTTTGAATATTAAATGTAATCAAATATTGTGAACCACTTTATAAAATTTGAACAATTTTAAAATAATCTAATATCCGAGGCCAGTGGAAACAGGGGCCACATGGACTGGTGAATGGTTGGAAATTACAACAAGGGTGTGGGGGTAGAGGGTAGTTAAGATAGAGGAGGATTCATCATGACAGCATAGTTGGAAATGATCACTCTGGACAAGAACTGAGTGTTGAAAGTCGGTAAAGGGATATACGTAACTTTTCAGCATCTGTATAGCAAACCATAATGCCTAAAATAAGATAAAAAGAATGAGACAGAGAGAGGTGTCTACCATAGAGGCAGGCTGGGGTGGGGGCGTGTGACTTGTATGGGGTGGGAGGTAAACTGGGAACACTGATGCTGGGAAATTATACTAGTGGAGGGATGGGTTTTAGAACATTGTATGACTGAAACCCAATCATGAACAGCTTTGTAATGCTCTTTCTCATGGTGATTCATTTTTTAAAAAATTAATAAGAATATTAATAAATAAAAATATGTGTGGTCATGGATTGATATGTTCCACAGATACTACAATTAATCTGCTTTTCCTCCACTCATTCTGTCCTCCTCATTCAATGAGAATTGGATACACTCTGCCATGAAAAATGACTCGTGCCATGGCCTCACCCAACCAAAATATCAAAAATTCCTCAATAGATCCTCTGCCCATATCTCCTTATCTCCAGCAACTCAGCAGTCACACCCATAAGCCACCTCTGGTTGGCGACAGATAATCTCATCATCGGCCACCATCCAGAGTCGCATGTCCTTCTCTCCTGGAGGGGAGCATAACATGACACTTGACATAACTATGCCACGGGACACTGAGCCAGGCTGTTTCACCCTGGGCGTCCCAGAGGGGTTGGGAGAAACCCCTCCCCGCCCCAAGAGACCCACCCAGTCCCGGCAGCCGAAAACCTCCAGAACTCAACCACGGTCATGCTCATGGCCGCTCTTCATACATTTGGACTGAGCCTCTCCCATGATTGAATCCCCAGAAAACCCAGGTATGCAGGATTTTGTCACTGAGAAATCTGGGTTCAATGGGAACTGGAATAGAGATCCTCTGGCCATATCCCCCTGTCTCCAGCAACTCAACAGTCATGCCCATAAGCCAACTGTGACTGATGCCAGATAATCTCATCATTGGTCACCATCCAGATCACATTGCCTTCTCCGCATGTCTTTCTCTACTGGAAGTGATCATAACATGACACTCACCATAATAATGCTTCCAGACCCCGCACAGATCTGTTTCACTCCATATGCTCATGTCATGCCTCACCCATGAGTGAACCTATTCCTGGACTGCGTGGCCACATTTACAGCTGTGTGATGCTTCATAGGACACACCCTACCCATACTCCAAGAATACCGCACCGCATTTGATGGGGTTCAAAGTAGGAGGCAACCAATCTTAGAGGGAAATATTTCTTTATAGATATATATATGCATATATATGTATATGCACAGAAGGCTAAGCCTTTAACAACATGTTATCTCTTACAGAAGGGCTTAATGGTCCCTGGTTGAAATACAACAATCTTCACACTCTTTTCTCTAAGGATACTCTTTGGTAGGATTTTCAGCAGTTTTTTTTTTATAAAAAACAATACAAAATATGTTATTTCATTTCTGCTTTGGGGCAGGGGTTGGGGTTAGGATGGACATATCTAAATTATGTTGGTGGGAAGTTACAATGGTGGTGGAATTGGTGTTCAAATATTAAGTGTAATTCTCAAATAGAAAGCAGTTGTCAAATATTGTCAACTACCTTATAAAATTAAAACAAAAATTTAAATGAACAAACAAAATTTTTAAAAGACTCAGATGTGTACTAATTAGTCCTTGCTGATTTATTTTCTGATGCTTCTATTTGTAGTTCTCAAAGTTTTGTTGGAATAAACAATACAAAGTAAATTTGTTATGTGCCAAAAGGGATAGATTGGGATTGGGAGGGAAAATGGAGATGTTGGTGGAACGACAGTCACACTGGTGGTTTTGTGACACTAAATGCTTGAAATAAGTAAGTATTCTCTACCCTGGGCCTTTCTGTAAGCTTATTTTATTTTGATCAGTTCCTGGAGACTGGGGAGGAGCTCTACAGAGGTGCCTGACAGGGTCCCCCTCTCTGGAAAACTGCCCAGATGCAGGCCCAAAGGTTTGGGGTGCAGTTCAGTGTTCAACTTCAGTGTTGGGGGCTACCAGGGTTGTTGCTGCTGACTTCACACCCAGCGAGGCAGACGCGGGGAGGGGGTAACAAAGGGAGCCCGTGTTCAAACTTGGGGTCTTTTGCCAGCTTGGTACGTCCCCCAGCCCTTTGAGATGTTGCCCTGGCTTGTGGCAACGCTTTGAAACCATTTCAAATTCAAACATAAACCAAGTTATCGGTGTTCATCTTAGATGTGAAGAATGTATTTGCCACAGTTGAAATAGCATAAATTGAAGCTTCTCCACTTGAGCCAAATGAAGATACAAGATACACTGTTTCCCTTAAATCGAGACACCCCGAATCAAATATAGAACGTTGAGATGAACGCACTAGAGTGGGGAAGCAGGTTAGGTCTGGGCTCCAGAATCACGGCCAAGTTACATCATAAGTTAAAAATAACCCAACTTAAATTCTCAGAAACGGACAGCGTTTTAATATGATGTCACTCAATTCCCCTCCCCTCCCCCTCATTGAAGTCGTCATAAAAAAGAAATTGACTGTGTTTGGCATATTGAATACATCACGGGTAGCTTGACAGGCTTTGCCGTGATGGGGAGATACTCTCAGTAGCTGGCCGGGCTCTCTGAGAGGGATGGAGGAATCGAACCCTGCTCAGCCAGGCTGGCTGCATGCTAGGCAAATGCCCTACCGCTGTGCTATTGAGCGTGACAAAAAATTACCCCCCCAAATTTAATTAAAATAAATTTTTAAAAAAATATAATTGCTGGGCAGGCAAGAAATGGGTGTTTCACTTTGGGTTATCAGTTCCAAATCTGGCACCTGCCCCCACAGCAAAGAAATTTCATACACACACACCTCTGACCCTGACCCAAGGTTGGCTCTAGTGGGACATGGAGAGCAGGGTGAGGAGCTGTCAGAAGGAAACTCCCCAAAAGTTTCTCAAGGAATATCTGCACCCAATAAATGACGTCAGCAGTATAGATGCCTCTACCAACCGGGTCCGCACCACGCTGGTCACCAGCCATCAAATCCAACTCATCCCCCAGGACTTAATCCACCACCTGCCAGTGGGACCCTCTGAATGAGGTGAGGTCCCTCCCTCCCCCCAGTCCCTTCCTCCGTGGCCCAGTCTAGGCGAGTGCAGCCCCCCATCCTACTCACCTGTCATCTGAAGATTCTTGGGATTCTTGGGAAGCTCGGGATCCCCAGTGCAATTTCCTAGACCTCATCCTAGCATATCAGAGTCCACGACTGACCACTTGGATGCTGAGGCAGGCAATGAGCCAAACCCTGTTCCAGGGACGGGGAATACCTATGGACACGCCTCCTATTGGTCCATGTTTTGCCCCACTTCTCTCTCATTTGCTGGCAATGAGCCAAAGCCTACCGGGACATACCTATGGATTCGCCTCCTATTGGTCCATGTTTTGCCCGGCTCCTCTCTCATTGGCTGTTGCTAAGGCCCAGAGCCACCGGTTTCTGGGGGCGGGCTCAAAGGCGTGTGCTCCTTAGCCAGGAGACCTTTGTGCTTCTGCCACCAACTGACACTGGAGCTGGCTCCAGTCAGCAGCTTCTCTTCCCCATCATTAGATGCTGACCATTAGGCTACAGATCCTGTGCTTCATCACCGGAGCTAGTCGTCCAGTGCCTGTTTATAAGCTTTTCCGCATGTTTTGCAAAACCCAGGACAAATACCCAAACCTTAGCTCGAATTCATTAGAAGGCCTCAGTGGAACCTATATATCAAAGTTTTAGGAATTAAGATCAATCTTAGGATATTTGAAGTTTAAGTTTAGCCAACAAAAGATCTGTCCAGGTTTTCATAAGATCCACCTGCCACATTTCTATTTGTGGGGCGAGGGTTAGCACTTCCTAATTGAGAAACTTTCTATAAAACTTGCCCTGCGTGTGGCCAGCCCATGACTTTGAACTTGGCACCAGGCACGGTGAATTTTGATGTACCCATTACAAACGTGGCTCCCCCAAACCCAGTGATTGTCGCTCAAATATAAAGAATCTCAGACACCCCTGCCTTTCCTTAGTACTTATGGTTCACGGATGAAGGCAAACAAAACAAAACATGACTGACAGTTACCGGAATTTTACATTCAAACTAACACATAGAACGCCTCATCTTTGTTTTCTTTTATCTCAAAATCTTTAAATTTTTTTTATTTTAACAAATCACCATGAGACACAGTTACAGACTTACAAACTTTCATGATTGTGTTTTGATCTTGAAATCTCTTGAGACAAAAAGTGTTTGTATGAAGCTCATAGCTCTGGGCATGTTGTGTAATAATACCCTCAATATAATACTCAGGAAGATTAAGGTATTTTACTGGAGTGACTGAGAAGTTATGTATTTTTCAATATATTGTGGTATTTTGCTCAGTTTAAATTGTCTCTTGGTTACGGGTGTGTCGACAAGGTCTTATAAACCTGTTCTCTTTCCCCTGGCAATGAGGCAAGGCAGTAGAGAAGTCCAGTCTTTGGTCCCAAAGCAGGACCCAGAAGCCTGTTGGCTGGATCCCCCTCTGTAAATGCACTATCTAAGTACCTACATACAGTAAACTCACTGCATGCTTTAAATGGTGTGGTAATAATACTTTGGATTTTTCTTTTGTTTTGAGGCTCTCCTGGCAGTACTCAGGAAATACTCCTGGAAGGGCTCAGTGGATCATAGGGGATGCTCAGAATTATGCTCAGATTAGTTGCATGTAAGGCAACTACCCTACCTGCTGTACTATCACTCCAAACCCTATTAAGTAGGATTTTAAATGGAAACTTCATTTACCCTCCATAAGACGATAATTTGTTTTTTTTTTTCTACAGTGAAACTTGTCTCTGAGGGGTAATATGGTTTCCATTCCATATTTTCAATTACAGTCACAGATCGTATTCAGTAAAAGTGGCAATGTGTTCACATTGCTGTGGTTAGAACTGGGGTCAAAATTTATGAATTGTTTATATTTTTATTGAATCAGCACGCATTAGAGTATTACAAAATTGTTCATGATTGTGTTTCAACCATACAAAATTCCAACACTCATCCCTCCCACCAGTGTAATTTCCCAACACCAGGGCCCTCAGTTTCCCTCTCACATCTTCAAGTCACACCCAACCCCAACCGGTCTCTATAGCAGGTACCTCTCTACTCTTTCTCTCTTTTTTCTCTCTCTTTCTCTTTCTCATTTTAGGCATTATGGCTTGCAATACAGATGCGGGATGTTATCATGTATGTCCCTTTATCAGCTTTCAACACTCAGCTCTTGTCCAGAGTGATCATTTCCAACTAGTGTTGTCATAATGGACCCTCCTCTATCATAACTACTGTCCAGTTCCCGCACCACTGACCAATCACTGACCATTAAACTAACTTGAGAGTTGTTAATTTAGATTAAATAAAATTAGAGAAAGATCGCTTTACCCAGGAGGCACCTGGTCCTATTTTCCCAACTGCAGGCCCCAGGGCAGTTTAGCTTTTTTGATTTTTTTCTGCCTGACCCCAAATGATCCTTCTAGATCTCAGAGGCAGAAGCACTGTTTTCCTCTTGTTAGAGGCTGTGTCTTTAAGTCAGTGACCTACTATCAATATGTGTGTGGCCCCAAGGAAAAAAATACCTGTAGATGCTAAAGAATCAAACAGCACCTGGCCCAGACAAGGTCAGACTAAACACCTGAAGAACCTGCAATCAGTACTTATCAATACACTGGCTCAGCTCTTTATACACGATCAGACCTGAACACCTGAAGAACTTACCATCAGTACTCATCAATACACTGGCTCGGCTCTTCCCACGCTGTCTGAATGCAAGTTTCCGTCCCAATGGAAAACCAGCAGGACTGTACTACTGTACAAGAAGGGAGACATCCACGACATTGGCAGCTATCGCCCGATCTGCCTATTGTCTGTCGTCTATAAGCTGTTCACTCAAGTCATCCTGAATAGGATTAGTGGAACACTAGATGAAGAACAACCATGCGAGCAAGCTGGCTTCCGAAAAGGATTTAGCACAATCGACGATATCCACGTGATAATCAAGCTCACTGAGGTTTCTCTGGAGTTTACGATGCTGTCCTAAATAATGTTCATTGATTTAAAGAAGGTCTTTGATTCTCTTGAGACTGAAGTGGTCATCGAGGCCCTAGTCAAACAGGGTGTTCAGAGTCAATACATCAGGATCCTCCGTGAGCTGCATTGCGGATTCACTACCAGGATCTCACCATTCCACAGGGAGATGATCATTGATGTCAAGAGAGGGGTTATGCAGGGTGATACTATTTCACCAAAACTCTTCAGTGCCACCCTTGAGAACGTCATGCGACGACTGGAATAGGAAGGAATGGGAGTGAAGATAGACGGTCGATAACTATACCACCTCCGCTTCACTCATGACATAGTTATTATAACACCAAACATCAGCCAAGTGGTACAAATGCTAGCCGACTTCGTCCGTGGAAGGGTCGGACTACAGCTGAATCTAACAAAGACAATGTTTATGAGAAATGGTCTCGCTCCAGGCGTTCCATTCACTCTCAATGGGATAAATGTCTCCGAATGCAACAGTTATGTGTACCTAGGTCGAGAAGTCAACATGACTAATGACCTGACATCTGAGTTGCGCAGGAGAAAGAGAGAGGCTTGGAACGCCTTCAAGAACATCAAAAAATAGCTAAGAGGACAAAGAACCTCTGGTTCCGGGCACATCTCTTCGATTCCACTGTTATTCCTGTATTAACATACACCTCAGAGACCTGGGCCCTTCTCAAACATGATGAGAACGCTATTCGTGTCTCCCAAAGAGAAATCAAAGCTATGCTTGGAGTATCACTCTTCACTCAAATGAGAGAAATAATTCGAAATTCTGACCTCTGTCGACAGTCAAGAATCAGAGACCATGTATCAATTGCCAAGGCGTCAAAAATCAGATGGGCTGGACACGTAATGAGATTTGGAGATGACCGCTGACTAGAGCCATTACTTGACTGGATTCCACGGGATGTCAAAAGATCACGTGGCCGCCCACCTATAAGATAGTCAGACTTCTTCGTCAAGACCCTGAAAGATTGATTTAAACCTCTTCATGTCATAGAATGAGCAGAAGCCATTGGGCTACATTAGCACGCGACAGGGATGAATGGAGAGGTTGCTGGCGCCTGCTCGAGTGAATCAATGAGTAATGGTATATCAAGTGATCAAGTGATCAAGATGCTAGTGATAAAGGAATAAGAAAGAATGAAGAGATTGTACACAGAAGTTTCAGGTCAGTGATGTTCCTCTATGATTATAATGATGGATAAATAATATGAATTTCTCCAAACATCTAGGAAGTATAGCATTGAGAGTGAATCATGGGACCAGATTGATAAGGGTAGGGTGTTTGCCTATTATGTGGCTGACCTGGGTTAAATTCCCAGTATCCCATATGGTCCACCCATGCACTACCAGGAGTAATTCCAAACTGCAGAGCCAGGAGTAACCCCTGAGAATCGCCAGATATGACCTCAAAAGCTAATAATAATAATATCCATCATATCTACTTTAGAAATGTCTTTGACGATTGTTAAATGAAGCAAGTCAGAAGAAGGATAAACACAGGATAACATCACTTGTATGAGGCATTTAGAATAACTGGATGAAGAAATGCAATGTCTTAAAGAGGAGGATGCTCTATTCAACCTCAGCCTCAGGATAGAGAGAGGAGAAAGAAAAAAATGTGGAAGGGAGGGAGATAAAAGACAGAGGAGAAGGAATGGGGGTCAGGAATGGAGATGCAGGTTTTATTAAGGAAAGATAGAATCAAATTCCCTAACCACAGTGTCAACAACACTGAAATCAAGTTACCTAAACTGTAACAGCCAAAGCGAGAAAGCGGCTTGTCCAGAGGGCAGGGCTGGAGGTGGGTAGGGGATATGGGCAGGAGTCTGAGACCATTGGTGGGGAGAACTTAGCACTAATGCACGGATTGGTGCTGTAATGTTGTATGTCTAAAGCTCAACACTGAATAACTTTGGAATTATGGTGCTTTTTTATTTTAAATGTCTTGATTGGAAAATGAATTTTAAAAAGAAAAGAAAAAGAAATGTCTTTGATAATTAAATTTCATGGAAAAGAAAGTCAAAGCAGAAGGAGTACATCAAACTTAAAACACTTCTGCACTGCCAATGAAAGGCGGCCAAAATTAAAACACTCCCTCAATGAACAGGAGAAAATATCTGCACAGCATTCGTGTGACAGAAACACAAATGTCCAAGATGTGCAAAACGTAGCAACGAAATAATATACTCAGAACTTATTCCTAGCTCTGTCCTCAGAGATCACTCCTGGTGGGCCTCGGGGACCCTAAGTGGTGCAGGGGATCAAACCCAGGCAGCCCTCAGCACTGTGCAAAGCATGATCCCTTCCCACTGTCCAAGTAATCCAGCCCCCGTCCACATAATTTTTTTTTTTTTTAAATGTTATTATTTTTTTTTTTATTAGTGAAAAACCATGAGGTACAGTTATAGGCTTACAAATTTTGTGCTTGGGTTTCAGTTATACAATGATCAAGTCCCCATACCTCCACCAGTGCCCGTCATCCATCCCCATGGGTCCCAGCATCCCCCCCCCTCATCCCCCCCCCCCCCCCGTCCCATCCTGCCTCTGTGGCAGGGTATTCCCCCTTGTTCTCTCTCTCTTCTTTTGGGTACTGTGTTTTGCAAGAGAGGCTTTGAGTGGCAATCATGTTTGGTCTATCGACTACTTTTAGCATGCTTCTCCCACCCTGGGAGGGCCCTCACAACACCCTTCATTTGGTAATCTCTTCTCTATCTGAGCTTCCTTTTCACCTAGAGCCTGTGGCTGGCCTTCCATTCATGGAGCAAAATTCCTGGTACTAATCTCAGCCATTCCTGTGTGTCACTCTCCCTTTTTGTTGCTTTATGTTCCCCAGATGAATGCAATCTTTCTGTGTCTATCCCGCTCTTTCTGACTCATTTCGCTTAACATGATACTTTCCATGTAGTACCACTTGTATGTAAATTTCATAACTTCATCTTTTCTAACAGCTACATAGTACTCCATTGTGTAAATGTACCAAAGTTTCTTTAACCAGTCATCTGTTCTTGGGCACTCAGGTTTTTTCCAGATTCTGGCTATTGTAAAGAGTGCTGCAATGAACAAACAATTGCAGATGTCACTTTGACTATACCTTTTTGCCTCTCTGGGATATATTCCCAGGAGTGCTATAGCTGGGTCAAATGGCAGATCAAATTCTAATTTTTTGAGAGTCGTCCATACTGTTTTCCAAAAGGGTTGGACCAGCCGGCATTCCCACCAGCAGTGAAGGAGGGTCCCTTTCTCGCCACATCCGCGCCAGCACCGGTTGCTTTTGTTCTTGTGGATGTGGGCCAGTCTCTGTGGTGTGAAATGATATCTCATTGTGGTTTTGATCTGCATCTCTCTGATGATTAGTGATGTAGAGCATTTTCTCATGTGCCTTTTTGCCATTCGAATTTCTTCTTTGCGAAAGTTTCTGATACCCATGACATTCTTCAAAGAAATGGAGCAAACACTCCTGAAATTTATATGGAACAATAAGCCCCCGCGAATAGCTAAAGCAATTCTTGGGAAAAAGAAAATGGGAGGAATCAACCTCCCTAACCTCAAACTCTACTACAAGGCAGTAATAATTAAAACAGCATGGTACTGGAACAAAAGCAGAGCTGCAGACCAATGGAACAGAGTTGAATATACTGACATTTCCTCCCAAACATATAATCATCTAATTTTTGATAAGGGGGCAAGAAAAGTGAAATGGAGCAGGGAAAGCCTCTTCAACAAACTGTGCTGGCAAAATTGGACGGCTACATGCAAAAAAGTGGGCTCAGATCTCTGCCTAACACCATGCACAAAAGTAAGATCAAAATGGATTTATGACCTCAACATCAGACCAGAATCCATAATGTTTATTGAAGACAAAGTCGGCAAAACTCTCCATGATATTGAAGCTAATGGTATCTTCAAAGATGTCACGCCACTGGCTGAGCAAGTGAAAACAGAGATAGACAAATGGGACTATCTTAAACTAAGAAGCTTCTGCACCTCCAAAGAAATAGTGACCAAAATACAAAGACAGCCTACAGAATGGGAAAGGATATTCACCAAGTACACATCCGACAAGGGGTTGATATCAAGGATATACAAGGTACTGGTTAAACTCCACAAGAAGAAATCACCCAACCCCATCAAAAAATGGGGTGAGGAAATGAACAGAAACCGTCCACATAATTTTAATTGATGCTTCCAGGACCTTGAGTCTCTCTGGAGTGATCCCTGAGCAGAGCCAAGTGTGCCCCCCACCAAAAAAGAAAAAAATCACAAAATAACAAAAACATATCTTCCCCCTTTTACTTTTCATTTCCCCCTTCCTCCATGCCCATGCTTGCAAGACGTCAGTGAGGAACAGCTCATCAGAGATTCTGCTCTACTCAGTGTAGCCTTTCGCCACTAAACAAGAGCTGTAGGAATGTAAGTACAAGGTTGGCGTGCTGAGACTTTTTTTTCTTGAATCTCATTTTTTTGCACAAGGTTCAGCCTATTTTATTTTAGTTTTTCTTTTAGTTGGGAAGTCACACCTAGTGATGCTCAGGGCTCACTCCTGGGTCTACACTCAGAAATTCCTCCTAGCATTTCTTGCGATGTGGAGGAGATGGAGAGATAGAGTAGGAGTAGGGTGTTTGTCTTGCATGCAGCTGACCCAGGTTCCAACCTCCCTGACATTCCATAGGGTCCCCCAAACACTGTCAGGAGTACTTCCTGAATGCAGAGCCAGAAGTAACCCGAACATCACCAAGTGTGTGAGTTCACAAGGTAAACCACTGGGGCTGCTACTGCGATGCGTGTGTTTGTGTTCTGTGGCCCAGAGCTGGCTCCCCACCTCCCCACCTCCCCAGGGCTCCCCAACAGAGAGAAAGAGGGATGGGGAGATGCGGGAACATAGTTGATGGTAAAAATTGCCCCTTTATTGGAGAGTTGCTAGCATGTTTATAGAATATCTGAAGGGGGATTGAAGTCAGGACATAGGTGTGATTGGTCATTTACATAGATAAATATTTGACAGAGGAAATTCTCTTGGAGAGATCAACTCAAGAAGACACTGCCTCCAAGGGACATCTACATTGCTTTTTATCTTTCCCTCTAGTGTATAAGTTATCAATAAATGCAGTTGTTTGGATAAACACAGTAAGAGTCAAAGATCCCAACACTTAGTTCTCTGGGCTCTGAGTGCAAGCAAGGCTTTTACCATAAATCCCAGACTAAGTCCTCAGGTCAGTAGAGCTTGTCCTTCCCAATGGGGGTACTGTCTCTTAGGTTGTAAAAGTTTGCATCAAAACCATGCATGTATGCCTTTTACAATGTCCCATTTCGATGCCAGGTAGCTGTGCCACTGCCCCGGGTCCATCCCAGTCCCACGGCGGAACCTCCCTTTTGGGGTGTTAGGAACTACAACAACCGAAGCCTGACTCAAGTAATTATGACCAAGTAATTATACCCAGGAGCAGATATAACTTAGAATCAATCAATTCCCAAATATTAGGAGCATAGCATTAATGGTCTTTCTGTGTTTAACCAAAGAACATTGCTCTATAGTAAAACATAGAAAAGGCTATAGGGGAGATAGAAAATCAGGTAGTTATATAGAGCACTTCAAATACAAAACAGTACAAATACAAAGTTCAGAATTACCAGAAAGTTTTGGCTTATGAATAATCAAGACTAACTTGGAAATTTGTGACAATGAGAGGTAAAATATAAGGGAAAGGTTAAGGATGTTCTTTAACCAAATTAAGTTTTCCAGCAAGAGCTTGTTAAGCTTCTCTAGGAGGAATAAAGGGGACAATTCACTGATGAAGTTTAAAGCACTTAGGGTTAATATCCAACACAAAGGAAAGGTTGAAGATACACTTTAATAAATTAGGGATGTTAGCAAGGGCATGGGAAGCTTCTCTGGGAGGAGGAAAGAGTCAATTATTCTGTGAAGCCTAGGGCACTGAGGGTTGATATCCAACAAAATGTGACAAAAATAAATAAAAAAATAAATTTGTAAAACGGAGAATTTTTTTCCTGGTGCTGTTTTTGTGGGACACACATTGGAATGTTAAGCTCACCTGAGTTCCTATACTGACATTCCGTTATACTCATGATACTCTGGAGTTTTTTCTTCTTTGTTTTGCTTTATGCTTTTGAGCCACACCAAGTGATGCTGAGGGGTCTTTCTGCCTCTGCACACAGTAATTACTAAGATGGTGTTTGGGGCAGCCTATGGGATGGTAACTGGTCAGCTGCGTGCAAGGCAAGCAGGAATTACTGTGGTCATACTCAGAGGATACTGAGGATGGAATCCGGGTTGGCTGTGTGAAAGGCAAGTGGGGACCCTATACGATGCTGGAGATAAATACCAAACCCATCACGAGCAAGACAAGCTCCCAGCCACTGAACTATCATTCTGGCCCCTTTTATTGCTTTTAATCTGTATTTTCATTTAAAGTATTTTTTAAAAGTTTTTGGTGGCCTGTCGCCTTCTCCTCTCTGGAAAGAAAGATGGCGGCCGCATGGGAGCCTTGTGGACAGCAGGTATGAGCCGGGGGAGTGGGGGCAACTAAAACCTCATGGGAAGGGGGGCGTTTCGGTCCGCCCTTCACGCCCTACCGAGGCCACCAGTTGCCCCCCATGAGCGGCTCTCCAGCACGGCCACAGTCCCAGAAGCACAAGGACTTAATGCAGAACCCAGCAGCTTGGAGCAGAAAAGTGAAAGGACTATGCGTTAATCCAGGCCATCAGGTCTGTCCGGAGAGGAAAGGGTGTTGGCCCCTTCCGCCCTCCTCCCTCTGGAAAGAAAGATGGCGGCCACATGGGAGCCTTGTGGACAGCAGGTATGAGCCGGGGGTGTGGGGGCGACTAAAACCTCATGGGAAGGGGGGCGTTCTGGTCCGTCCTTCACACCCTACCGAGGTCACCAGTTGCCCCTCGCGAGCGGCTCTCCAGCACGGCCACGGCCCCAGAAGCACAAGGACTTAATGCAGAACCCGGCAGCTTGGAGCAGAAAAGTGAAAGGACTATGCGTTAATCCAGGCCATCATGTCTGCCCGGAGGGGAAAGGGTGGTGGTCCCTTCCACCCTCCTCCCTCTGGAAAGAAAGATGGCGGCCACATGGGAGCCTTGTGGACAGCAGGTATGAGCCGGGGGTGTGGGGGCGACTAAAACCTCATGGGAAGGGGGGCGTTCCGGTCCGTCCTTCACACCCTACCGAGGTCACCAGTTGCCCCTCGCGAGCGGCTCTCCAGCACGGCCACGGCCCCAGAAGCACAAGGACTTAATGCAGAACCCGGCAGCTTGGAGCAGAAAAGTGAAAGGACTATGCATTAATCCAGGCCATCAGGTCTGTCCGGAGGGGAAAGGGTGTTGCCCCAGTCACCTTCTCCTCTCTGGAAAGAAAGATGGCGGCCGCATGGGAGCCTTGTGGACAGCAGGTATGAGCCGGGGGACTGGGGGCGACTAAAACCTCATGGGAAGGGGGGCTTTTCGGTCCGCCCTTCACGCCCTACCGAGGCCACCAGTTGCCCCCCACTAGCGGCTCTCCAGCACGGCCACGACTCCAGAGCACAGAAACCAATTTCTTAACTATCTGACTTTCAGTAGAAATACTTCCAGGGTCAATAAGTAAAACAGCAGTAATCCAAAACCGACATATAATTCTTGAACCCAGCTGTAGAAAGCAAATCACTTCACAATGCTTTGTCAGCATGTCTGATTTGGGGGTGGGGGGGTAAACTCTAAATAATAGTGGTGAATCTTTTATTGAAACAATGAATCTAATCAAAGCAGATAGAGTGTTAACTAGAATTCATCTGCCCCACAGGGACTGGGAGGGGTGGGGGGTGGGGTTTTATTGAGGTTCTTCATGGTAAAAAATAAGTTTTGGTAAAGGGAAATGTGCTTGATATTTGCATGACTGAGACCTAAACCTGAAAGCTTTGTAACCTTTCCCATGGTGATTCAATAAATAAATTTAAAAAATAAATAAATAAAAAAATAAAAAAAAGTTTTTGGTGGCATAACCAGTTCTTATAGTAACACATACAACAAGTCACTTAGAATGTTTACATCCTCACTCATTCACTGACACAGAAGCTCTATTCACCTTTACACTCTGATTAAACTTTGTTTTCTGAGTTCACTTTTCTTTTATTAATCTTCCCCATCTCTTTATGCATTTCTCATTGATTTTTAACTTTTCTCTCAAATGCCCTTTTTATGTATTTTTCGTAGCGCCTATGATTTAATAACCAAAGTATCAGAACTATTGGGGGAGGCAGCCACAGTGAAGTGGGGAGGGCTCTTGCTGTGCATGCAGCTGATGCAGGTTCGAACCCCGACAGCCCATAGGGTCCCTGAGCCTCCAGGACTGATTTTTGAGTGCAGAGCCAGGAGTAAGCCCTGAGTAATGCTGAGTGTGGCCCCAAAATAAACAAAATAAAATTAGAACTATCTTATCTAGTTCAGATTAGTTAAATGATTCTAGGGTTGTTTACGGAATTGTTTTAAAAATTTTAGAGTTTTTAATTTTGGTAAGAATTTTCTATCACAATACCAGATGTTCTGATTCATGAATATTTTATGTACTCAAATGTCTTTTTCTGTCTCCAAAAATGGGACTGGAGAGGTAGCACAGCTTGTAGGGCATTTTCCTTGCACGCTGTTGACCTGGGATCAATTCCCAGCATCCCATAAGTCCTCTGAGCACCGCCAGGAGTAATTCCTGAGTGCAGAGCCTGGTGTAACACCTGTGAATTGATGGATGTGGCCCAAAAAGCAAAATCATATCAAAAATATTTTTCTACCATTTAAACGTTTTGATCAAGAATTTCTTGAACCAATTAGAATTATTTTATATGAGTAAGATTGCTGAAAATTCTTTAATTTTGCAATTCTTTTATGACTTGTGTTATCAGAATGATAGTTTTCTTTGGAGAGTTCAATTATTAACCAATGTAGATCCTTCATTAACAGTGAATCAAGACATCTAATTATTTATATTTTTCAATGTTTATCTTCTTACTTGCTTTATCATACTATTGAAGATACAATGGAATAAAGTGAGCTGTAGTATATATTTAGTATAGTTCATATGTTCATACTTATGTTCATACTCAGGGATCACTACATCTGGAAATATGCGGTAGCCGAGATTGAACCCAGGACAGCTGCGTACAAGGCAAATATCCTCCTCACGGTGCTATTGCTCTAGGCCTTTTCCTATGCTATTTTGAAAACATTGTTTATTACTTACATGCATATTTTGTACTTCATTTAATAATTGACTGAAACAGATTCTTCTTTAAATAACCCTGTGCTCTTTCACTCATGACTGTGCCTACATTGGAAATGTTGTGCAACATTTGCTTCTATCTAGCTGAAAAATTACATCAACCCAAATTTTAAAAAAATGAGTTTAATTCCTTTTCCTAATGACAATTTTTTCTTTCTTTTCCACATTTGGTGATGCTCAAAGTTTCTCCTGGCCCTGCACCCAGGATTTACTCCTTCCAGTGCCCAGGAAACCATATGGGATGCCAGAGGTTGTAACCGAGCTGGCTTCATGCAAAGCAAATGTCTAGTTCTGCACCATGACTTCAATCTGTATGGCAACTTTCTATATTGTGAGCAGAGTCAGAATGTGTGAGGAAGGCCACAACCAGAGTGAGATGTGAGAATAAACGAATGTCAGAGGGTGAGGGGGATGGGTACTGAAAATAGTTTTCCTCCATTTCCACCAAAATGGAGCAGGGGTTGGGATAGGCAGTGCCCCATTATTACTTTGATAATCTGTGAATCTGTGGAGGGAAGACAGTGATTTGGGCTCAAATAACTTTTCAGCAACAGAGGTTGTACGTGGATGCCCAGTATTCCAAAATGAGTGACTGAGCATCAACTGGAAATACACTTGTGATCAAAGGGAACATTCCAGTCCTCGGGGGTATATTTAAGGGGCAGAAAGGAGAGAGACTCACACATTCAACAAGGTTTTGTGTGTGTGTGTGTTTGTGTTTGTGCCTGTGTGTTTAATTGAATCACTGTGAGATAAAGATACAAGCACCTTTGCACTGCATCAAGGCCATTCCTGGCAGTGATTGTGGGACTCTGCGTGATGCTGGGGATCGTGCAATCACACTGGCCCCGGTCTCCTGAGACAAGCACTTCTACCCAAATAGCTGCATTTGGGTCCCGGGCCTGCTGTACTTGGGACCAACCAACGTGTTCTCTCTAGCATCTCTCTCTCTCTCTCTCTCTCTCTCTCCCTCTCTCTCTCTCTTTCCCCTTCCACAGAGCGTCCAGATAAAACCTGTTTTATTTTAAAAGAACAAAGATTGTTAGGGATCTCCGACGCAGACAAGGACCACACAGGAATGCCATCAGCAAGCAGGCAGTTTATTGAGCTGGCTCGCCAGAATCAAGCCATCCCACCGACATGCAGGTCCAGTAGGTGAGGCAAGACCCCGAGCTTCTTCAGAAGGGAGCATTTATAGGCCTATACTGGCCGTTACAGAGGATTTGAAGGTCTCAATTTACGTAAGTTTCTGCTCCGGGCTTCACGTGATATCCGGGTCTGAGGGCTGAGCCTGGACCGGTGGCAACTGTTTCATTAGTCAACCACAAGGTCTTTTATGAAATTAGATTATACCTTTATATGGTCATAGCTCAGGGGCCCATACATTCCTCCTGGAACAAGCAGATAATAGAGGCGTGAGTGGAAACTATACTATCTTCATTGTCCTTGGCCCAGTCCGAGGCTGTTCTGTCCTAACAAGATATGTGAGGCCAGAGAGATAATCCAGTGGGGAGGCGCTTGCCTTGCTAGTATGGCTCCATTCAACGAGGGAAGGTCATTCATGCTGTTGGGCCGCAGGTGGGCCGAGAGGAGAGAGGCTGGCTTGCGAGAGAAGGCGGGGGACCCAAAGACATGGTGGGAGTTTGGGGGCCATGTGTTCTGGAAGGACCCACTGGCCTCCCGGGTACAAGTTTCAGCCTGATTGGGGCCTGAGCAATGACTGGGGTCAGTGACTGGGAGAACAAGGACAAGCGTGCCAGCCACAGGAACAGACTGTTGAAGCTCGGAGTCAGAGGCTTCTCTGGATTTTTAAAATTTGTGTATGTGGTGTGGTGGTGTGTGTGTGTGTGTGTGTGTGTGTGTGTGTGTGTGTGTGTGTGTGAAGCAAGATTGTTTTCTTTTTTCTTTTCCTTTTTCGGTTACACCAAGCGATACTCAGGGCTGACAGCTAGCTCTGCGTCCTGGAATTACTCTTGGATGTGTTCAGAGGAACACTATGGGATGCCAGGAATTGAATCTGGGCCTGCTGTGCGAGTCTGTGTGTCCTACATACTATATCATCACTCGGGCCCAACAAGCTAGTTTTATAGAAACATACTTAGAAAGGATTAGAGAGAAGCACATGCTGGGGAGCGAGAAAAAGGCTCAGTCGGGCCACAGTGATGTCCAACGGGACACACTGGCCTTGCACACGACGACCGGGGTTTGATCACGGGAACCGCATAGTACTCCCTGTGACCCACGTGGAGTGATCCCTGTGCACCACCGTGTGTGCAAAAACAAAACTAAAACAAAGCCAAGTGCAACCAGGAGGAAGAGCCGGGGCTCGCCAGCTTGTCCCTGGTGGCCCTCTAGCCCCCGAATCCTGCCCGGGCACCCACAGTTCTCCTACGTGGATGACGATGGCGCCCGGGAGAGCGGCATGCAGCTGACCTTCCTGTGCCTGCTGAGCACCCGCACCTGGCAGTCCTTCACAGACCTGTGCCAGAACAATGCCGCCAGGCTGGACTTGGCGGCGGGGAGCCAGGGCCTCATGCTGCACTCCCGGGAGGCCACGGGCCAGAAGTCGGGCCTCAACTAGATGGCCAGATGGCGGTGGCCGCAATACGGCCCCCTAGGACGGCTAGGTCAGGGGAGTAGGCGGTGGGAGCGCGCAGGGGGTCCCTGTGCCCCGGGAGTGGCAAGGCCAAGACCCTGCTGGAATTCAGCGCCCCCAGGGATGGGTCCTCCCGCTGCTGGATGTGGCGGCTTCTGGTTTCGGACAGCCTGACCAGAAGTTTGGCTTCCAATGGGGGCCCGTTTGCTTCAGTAGCTGAGAGTCTGGGGGTCGCGGAGGAGAGTGAGGGACAGATGGGACGCCCTCACAGGGGCACTAATGGTGATGAGGCCTCCAGCCACCCTATTTCTCTTCTCTTGCAACTGCCTCACTGTCAGATAAGAGGAATCTCCTTCCTTCTTCAGGCCCCAGGGGGATTACCAAGCCTCTCCCCTCCACTCTTGGGGGCGCAGTGGAAGTTTAGCTGGAAGTTTAGCACCCCTGCACTGCATACAAAGGGCTTCCAGCTCAGAGTTGATACAGCCCTCCTAAACCTGCCTCTAAACCTGCCTCACATCCTGTTCCCCCAAATATCTGGTGCTTCCGTACCTCCTTGTTGACCACTGGATTCCCTACCATTCGAGGTAGACTGCTCGTTGGATTCCTCAGAAATTTCTGGGAACAGAGCAGTTGGGGGTCCCCGAGTGTGGGAACCAAAGTCTGACTCCAGAAGGATGTGGGGCCCCCTGGCAGAGCTGTGTGCCCCCCATCTCAGCCCAACTCCAGATGCTGTCCCACCCCTGCCTCCAAATCCCTTCCCCTGTATCATATAGCCAGATCAGGTGTGGACCAGGTGGGGTGGAGTGGAGGGTGGGGCATGACCCTGACCCCAATGGTCCTGCCTTCATTCTCAAGGGGTCTGTGTGCCAAGAGGAGGCCTCTATGTTAGATTCTACTTCCTTACACCCGCCACGGCCTGGAGGGGATGAGAGTCCACCAATGCCCGGCTCTGTAGTACCCTTCTGGAACTCAGGTCAGAGAATAAACTAGTGAACTGTGTCCGTATTCCGTGCTGCGTGGGACTCGCCCTACTTACCCTCTATGTGGAGAGACACCTAGTGGGCCGTGCTCCAAAACCAGCTGCCCGAGAGTGAACAGGGTGACACAGGACAGGCTTGCCTTTCTGCAGTACGATGTCTTCAACCAACTTGGTTCTAAAGATCTCCAGACCCCAGGTCCCCACATCTCAGCACTCCACATTGCTGAGGGTACCATCTTTCCTCCTGAGTTTTGGGGCTCCTGTACACATGAGAAGTCCCATGTCTTCTGTTCTTCATGGAGGAGATTGGCAGAGGCCAGATTCAACTCTGGCATCACCAGATGTCTGGAGTGAAGGTAACAGTCATCAGAGGAACTAGGGTGTGTTAAGAAGAATTTTAATTAACACAGGAATAATGTGCCTAAGACTGGGAGATCACCTTCCCTGGAAATTCTAAATACATCATTTCTGTCAAGAATTTTTTTTTGCTTTTTGAGTAACACCCAGCAATGCTCATGGATTATTCCAGACTCTGTACTTAGAAATTACTCCTGGTGGTACTTGAGGACCATGTGGGATGCCGGGGATAGGACCTGGGTAGCTGTATGCAAGGCAAACATCCTACCAGCTATACTATACCTCTGGTTCTGGGGGTTTTGAGGGGGCTGCTTTTGTGTGTGCCCACAGTGTTCTGGGGACCATTGAGTACCTGGGAATCGAACTTGGTCGGTTACAAGCAGGGTGAGATTATTTTTTTCGTTGTTCTGTTCACTTTGAACAAGAAAAGTTATGAGCCCTCTTTGCTCTGTCTGTGGCCCAACTCTTTGAAAGGTTTCCAGTTATAATCAACCCCACGTGAAATCACCCCACATTCTGTGGATGCACCAACCCTCTTCAACAAAGAATAGGGGTCAGTGATACAGCAGGATACAGTTCAGAACCCACCAATTTGGGGTGGGGGGATCTGCTATCAAGGGACTGAGGCTGTTTTGGTTTTATTTGGTTTGTCTATGGTTTGGGGGCCCAACACCAGCAATACTCAGGGGTTCTCCTGGCTCTGCACTCAGCAATCACTCCAGCATGATGGTGGGGCTGTATGGAGAGCCATAGAAAGAACCAGGGGCCTGTGACTGCAAGTCAAGTGCACTAACCGCTCTGCTTCCTCTGCAGCGACCCAAGCGGTTTACCTGATTAATGACCCTATACCTGATATTGAAGCAAAGAAAAGGTCTGGAAATCTGAAGTGTGGGAAAGTCTGGCCCTGGCAGTTGCAAAAAATGCCACGGGATGGCGATGTGTGCATTTCCATCCCTCCCCAGGCCCGTTTCTCTTACGAATTTTCCACCCTTGGGTTTGCTTCAGGGATAAGCATGGGATAATTAAGGATCAAGCAAGCCACTTCCACAGGTGCTGCAGTAGGAGAACATGCGAGTGCTTTCTTTCACTTGGGTAACCTGGGTTCGGTTCCAACCTTCATAATTTGTGGGGTACATAACTGAATCTTCTCGTGGGTCGAGTGGGTTGCTCTCGCTTTGTCTCTGTCTCTGGACCACGAGGAGTGCAGAGGATTGAAACTGACGTGGAAAGAGCAAGACAAAGTCATTTCTTTTAAGTTATTTCTTTTTAGTTGTTTATTTTTGCTCTTCACTCTGAGCTAGAAATCTTCTGAAGCCACTTTTCTATGTCTGTGACCAAGCCATTGAGAAATATTTCCTGCTATGGGCAATCCACATCCCATCGTCCCACATTGTGAGGGAGCCCAAAGCTCTACTACAAGGAAGAGGCGGCATGGATACAGCAAGATACAGCTCAGAAACCACACGTTGGGGTGAGGGAATCCTCCAATAAGGGACTTAGGTTATTTTGGTTTTATTTGGTTTGTTCATGGTTTGGGGGCCACAAATCCAACAACGCGCAGAGGTTCTCCTGGCTCTGCACTCAGGAAGCACTCGGGCATGATAGTGGGGCTGTATGGAGATTCAGAAAAAGAACCAGGGGCCTGTGACTGCAAGCCAAGAGCACGAACTTCCCTGCTTCCCCTGCGGCAACCCAAGCGGTTGGCTTGATCTTTAATGACCCTATACCTAACAGAGAAGCAAAGAAATGGGTTGGAAACCTTAAGCGTGGAAAAAGTCGGGCAGCGGTAGTTCCGCTGAAATGCTACAAGATGGCACTGTGGACGTTTCTGTCCCTCTTAAGGCTCATTTCTCTAAGAATTTTCCATCCTTGGTTTTGCTTCAGTGTTCAGTATGGGGTAATTACGGATTAAGCAAACCGCTTCCACAGGTTGCAGTGGTATGAGAGACTGTGGTCGCTTGTCTTTCACTTGAGTAATCTGGGTTCGATTCCTGCCTTCAGATCTTTGTGGGGTGGATAGCTGAATCACCTCGAGGGTCGAGTGGGTTGCCCTACCTTTGTCTCTAAACCCCGAAGGGTGCAGAGGATTGAACTGAGCCTTTAATGAGTAAGGTAAGGTTATTTTCTCACATTTATTGTTCTCTCTGTACAAGAAAAGTTCTGAATGCACCTTGTGATGCCTGTGACCGAGCCCTGGGAATGTTTTCTGTTATGGGCAACCCAAACCCCATCACTCCACATTATGAGGGTACTCTAACAGTATTCTACACCGATGTAGGGAATGGAAGAATATACAGTTCTGACACCCTCAAGTCATGGTGAGAGAATCGCTATCAAGGAACTAAAGCTCTGTGTTTTACTTTTCTTTCTTGTTTGTTCCTTTATGGCTGTGGCCACACTTGGGCATGCTCACGGCCTTCTCCTGGATCTACACTCAGTAATCACAATGGACTTGACTGAAGAACCGTAGGGGAAGCCTATGAATATACGCCGGTCCGACGGATGCAAGGTAAAAGCCCTATCCGCTCTGCTCCTGTTGCAGCGGCCCAAGATGCGTGCTGGATATTTAATGACCTCATACTTAACACTTCAGCAAAGAGAAGGGCTGAAAATCTTAAAAGTGGGAAAATTTGGACCCAAGAATTTATGCTGAAACACCACGAGATGGAGCTGTGGGCATTTCTGTCCTCAAGGCTCGTTCCTTTAAGAATTTTCCACCCTTTCTTAGGTTTGCTTCCGTGTAAAGTATTGGGTCATTAAAGATCAAGCCAGGAGCTTCAAAGGGGAAGTGGTAGGAGAGTCTTGAAGGTGTGCGTCTTTCACATGGGTGACCAGTATTCGATTCTCGCCTTCAGATCTTGTGGGGTACATAGCTGAATCACCTCGAGGATCGAATGGGCTGTCCATCTTTGCCTCTGGACCACGACGGATGCAGAGGATTGAACCTGAGGTGGACAGAGCAAGGCAAAGCTGCAAGGCTGGAGCCATAGTACAGGGCATAGGGTGTTTGCCTTGCATGTGGCCAACATGGCCGACCCGAGTTTGATTCCACCACCACTCTCGGCAAGCTACCAAGAGTATCTTGCCCGCACGCCAAAGCCTGAGAACCTACCTGTGTCATATTCAATCATAGTAACAAGTCTCACAATGTTACTGGGCCCGCTCCGAAAAATCCATGAGCAATGGGAGGACAGTGACAGTGACACTCTGAGCTAAAACACATCAGAAGCCACTTTGTTATGTCTGTGACCAAACCATTTAGAAATATTTCCTGGTATGGGCAACCCACACCACATCACCCCACGTTCTGAGGATACCCAACCCTATACTACAAGGAAGAGGCAGCATGGATACAGCAAGATACAGCTGAGAAACGCCCACGTTGGGATGAGGGAATCCTCCAATAAGGGACTGAGGCTGTTTTGTTTGTATTTGGTTTGTTCATGGTTTGGGGTCCACAAATCAAGCAACACACAGAGATTCTCCTGGCTCTGCACTCAGGAAGCACTGTGGCGTGATGGTGGGGTTGTATGGAGAGCCAAAGAGTATGAGAGCTTTCTTTCACTTGGGTAACCTGGGTTCCATTCCAGCCTTCATATCTTGTGGGGTACATAACTGGACTCACTATAAACAGAGCTCCTCTCCCACAGTCCAGGAGCTTCTCCCCCAGGGACAGCTTGTGTCCATGGACTGAGCAGAACAGTCTCCGAGTAGCTTTTTCCAGGGGAACGCTTCTTTAAAGCATGGGTGCTTACTTCCTTCTGGTCTCCTACAGAAGACATCCCACCTGTCTTGGCATCCTCATGGCGCTGAGGGCATAATTGCTCACTCGAGATTTTGTCACAGTGCGCATTATCACAAAAATTCCTCCTGGGTTGACTGCTACCCTCAAGAACAGCAGAGAAGAATTCTGATTATTGTGCTGTGCCTGAGAGTCTCTTCATCCAGAAAATTCTAGATCGGCAGGTTGATTTCTAACATTTACCCAACTCAATTGCAATTCTGACACGTGGATGGATTTTCCAGGCAACGACCTTACATTTCAGCAAAATGCACAAGCAAAATAGACCGACGGCAGGTAACATAGCTGTGTAAAATTTTTTTCAACTCAAAGAACTGACAAACAAACAAAACAAACACAAACATTGTCCTCCCATTGTTCATCGATTTGCTCGAGCAGGCCCAGTAACGTCTCCATTTTGAGACTTGCTGTTACTATGTTTGGCGTATTGAATATGTCACGGGTAGCTTGCCAGGCTTCGCTGCATGGGCGAGATACTCTCGATAGCTTGCCAGGCTGTCCTAGAGGGGTGGAGGAATCAAACCCAGCTCGGCCGGGCTGGCTGAGAACAAGGCAAACACCGTACCGCTGTGCTATCGCTCCAGCCCAAGACACAGAAACTGGAAATAACTACCTCTGCAGAAAATTGAAGCACCAGTTTAGAGTGAAAATAAAAGGCGCCCGAGACTGGGTTTGGTACTAGCTTAGTGTGAAGCATAGTGGGATAGCTTAGTGGAATGCACTTGTGAAGGCAATGATGCATCCCCACACAGCCGAGACAGACCTTTGAAAACATCTCACCTGAAACAGATTCCTCTCCAGGATCAATGAGTTTTTTGTTATCTTGTTCTATTTACTTAGGTGGGGAGAGGGTCACACCAGCATTACTCAGGGATTCTTGCTGCTGGGGCTCTGGGGGCCCTGAGGGGTGCTGGGATGGAACCAGAGTTTTCTTCCTTGGGGCCAAGCAAGTGCGCTTCTTAATGCAAAACCACTAATGCTGAACCATCGAGTTCTTTTCAACAATCACACTTGTCCTTGCTGTCTATAAAATGTAAAGTCACAGTATTTACCCTGTAATAAAAAGAATTTTTGGGGGGTTCCATAGTACAGGGGTAGGCATTTGCCTTGCATAGAGCCGGCCCAGCTTCAATCCCAGGCATCCCATATGGTCCCACATGCACCACTAGGAATAATTCCTGAGTGGAGAGCTATGAGTAACCCCAGAGCATCACTGGATGTAACCCAAAAAGCAAAAAATAAATAAATAAAATATATATATTTTTAGGTTTTAGAACTACTGATTTTATGCAGCAACACGATTGAAACTGGAAGATACCATCTTGAGTGAAGTTAGCCAGAAAAAGAAACAAAAACAGGATAATGTCACTCATTGGTGGAATACAGAACACTGGATGTGGAGATGTACTGTAAAGGGTCTAATTAAATCATCCCTTATTTCAGTGTTTAGAGAGAAGCCGGATAAAGAAGGAAAGAAATCTGCGGGCAGAAAAGAACCAGAAGTTTACAGGGATCAGGGATTCATTTATGGCAGTGACATGAGTGACGGGTGTAGCCATTTTACCCAAAATACAAATGCAAGAGAACTGAAAACAAGAGATGTAAGCTGCAACCACTGAAACTTAGTCATGTGGTTGTTCAGATGACAGGCGGGGGTGGAGTGAGGACTGAGATTGGAGGGAATACGGGAACATGGGTGGAGGGAAGCTGACACTGGTTCAGGGATTGGTGCTGAATTATTGAATGCATAAGTACAACTATCAATACTTTTGAAAATTCTGGCACTTTAATGAAAACTTAAAAAAAGAATAAAATGAAATAAATTTCCAGATTTCACCCCCACTGAGGTTAAACACCCTCTAGTCCCAGTATTAGGCTCTGATATTTTTCCTATGGTGCTGAGACCATAGATATGGTTGTAGGGATGGAGTCAGACCCTACCTTTCAAGTCACATGCTTGGTCCACTGAGCACTCCAATAGCATAATATTTAGTTTCAACAAGAGAATCTTACAGCACACTTGCATGCAATACCCTTGTTCCCAAATGAAATTGCTGTAATTCCACATCCTGAACCTGTGATTTGAGTTCTGAAATCAAACAAAATGCACAATGAGGATTAGTCCAACATTGAATGGAATGCAATTGAATGGCTAAACAGGTGGAGGACATGGTTCTCACAGTCCAAACAAGCCGACAAAAAGAGAAAAACTGCGGGAAGTGTTGCTGCAGGAGCAAGGCAATTCCAGAACAAGCCTTTTGGGTTTTATTTTTGATCAGACCCAGTGATGCTCGAGATACCATAGGGGAAGCTGGACATCAAAGATAGGCAGCGTCTGTTGGCGAGCACCCTCCGTGATGCACTGCTGTTCTGGTCCTAATAAGCTTCACTATGGGCTCACAGCCACAATTTAACATACACACAATAAAACATTTTGTGGTGCGTACAAGAGTACAGCAGGTAGGCATTTGCCTTGCATGAGGCTGACAGGGGTTGATCCTTGAGCATTGCCAACAGCAACTTATGAGAAACACCAGGAATAACTGTTGATCATCCCCAGGCCCCAAAATAAAAGATAGCACAGTGGTAGGGTGTTTGCCTTGCACGCAGCCAATATGGCCAACCCGAGTTCAATTCCTCCGCCCCTCTCGGATAGCCCGACAAGCTACTGAGAGTATCTCGCCCGCACGGAAGATGGCAAGCTCCCCATGATGTATTCGATATACCAAACACAGTAACAACAAAGTCTCCAATGGAGACGTTACTGGGCCCGCTCGAGCAAATCGATGATCAACGGGAGGGCCTTTACCTTACCTTACCTTATTCAAAAAACATGGTAATGATCCAAAGGCAAAGATAAGCAGATAAGTATGGTGTCATATTGACAGAGAGGGGTCCAGAAAGGGTACCCGGCCCTGTAGGTGTACAGTCAGCCTGGTTATTCAGCTGGGGGGGACCAGGGTCTTGAAACTCATGGACTATTCGACATACCTGACAGACGAGGAAGAATGACAAGAAAGTCAAGAAAGCAAAGCACAGGATCTCTCCATAACGAACAGCTCCGGGGAGTGAAGGGCAGCGTGAGTGCAGTACAGACGCCTGATCCAGTGGCCCGAGGACACAGTAGCATGTTTCACACACACTCAGGGCATGCACACACTGCCCAGGGACCCAGCCAGGAAGGGTCCTCAGACACTCACCTGCACACACCTCACCTCCCCAGCTTTAGGGCTCCTCTTCCAGCCTAGAGATTAACGCAGGCTTCACCCCAGAAGGCCCTGCTCCACAGAGACAGAGGACTGGATTAGTCACAAGGAAGGAAAAGGCGACAAGTAAACCTCGTGTGTCCCTGGTCTAACTGGTCATACTATTGAAAAGGCATGATCATAACGTCCACTTTCAATATGCCAAAGATTGGTGGGGAGTGAGGAATAAGACAAAATTTAAACTTAAGAGTGAAATAAGGGAGTCCCAGATAATACCACTAAGCTACCAGCACTGTATGCAGTTTTGTTTTGGGTTACAGTTGGCGATGCTCAAGGGTTAATCCTGTATCCGCGCTCAGGAATCATTTCTAGTAGTATTGGCTCCATGGAAGGTCAGTGATTGAACCTGGTTTGCTTTACGTAAGGAAGCACCCTCCCCACAGTGCTTTTGGAACATCTGTAATTCCCTGAATTTCTCTTTTACCTTTACTTTGAGCTTACAATTCCCCAAGTGAGGTTTGATGACTTAGGTGAATCTGAACTTTGTACTTGAAGTGAATATTTCCTATTCTATATTCCCATTAGCCCCTTTATACTCTACTATAGAGCAATGTTCTTTGCTTAACCACAGATAGACTATTAATGATAGGCTCCTAATATCTGGCCCATATCCTGAAATACATCTACTCCTGGCACCTGTCATATTTACTTGATTCAAGCTTCAGTTGCCATACTTCCTAACACTCCAAAAAGGAAGGCCCCATAGGGCTGAGATGGATCTGGGGAAAATAGCAAAACTACCCTGGAATCGAAATGGAATAGTCTAGAAAGCATGAAAGAACAGTCTTGATATTAGCTGTTATGACTTAAGAGACAGGACCTCATGAAGGACAAGCTGTACCGGCCTGAAGACCTAGTATGGGATTTATGGTAGAAGCCCAGCAACCTTGCCCTCAGAGTCCAGAAAACTAAATTTTGGAATCTATATTTCTTACTATTTTTATCCACATATCTGCAATTCTTAATAAGAAGTAAATTTAATTGTTTAATATTTTATAGTAGATAAAGAGGAAAGCAATATAATGCTGTTGACCCTGGGAGAATCTCTCTGTATAGCCACTGGGAGACAGTGTCTCCTTGAATTCTCCAGAATTGTCTCCATCAAAACCCTTTACCTCTGTAGGGGCTGGAGCCATAGGACAGCAGGAAGGGCATTTGCCTTGCACGCAGATGATGAGGGTTCTTTTCCCAGCATCCCATATGGTCCCTCGATCACATCCAGGAGTAAATTCCTTAGTGCAGAGCAAGGAGTTACCCCTGTTAATGGCCAGGCGTGACCCAAAAAGCAAAAACAAACAAAAATGCTTTACCTCTGTAAACGATCAGTCACCCCTATGTGTAGTCCTATAGCTCAACAACCTTCAATGCTCTGTATTATGCTAAAAGCTTCACATTAAACAAGCCATTCTGACCATCAGTCAGTGGTTCTCCATATCTTTGTTCCTCTTCTGACTCCAGCATAATATCCCTTTAGAGATTCTTCTGAGAGGCAATCAGGTATGTTCATCCCTCTGGGGTGAAACTCACTGCCATGTTGACAGAGGTAACCACATTTCGAACCAGCACACAGTAGGATAGGAGGAGGCTATCCCAATCCACACAATGGGCCTGAGGATGAAACACTGCAGCACCCTAGGGGTTCTCAGGGATCCCCCTTTTCCCCACTCCAGAAGGGAGGAACCGGCCTCCACCAACACTTTAGGGTGACTGGCCCCAGTAGTCACTGGATGGAATCCTGATATACCACAATGAAACTATATTAGAAGCTGATGGACTTGCACGCAGTCATCCCAGAGACAAACCCAATGAACAATGCTCCTGTGAGTAACACCTAAGCACTGACCCAGCAGGACCAAAAGAAAGCAACACTGGGTTGGACCAAAACTCTAGACACTCCTCCCCCACGCCATATCGTCACATCAACTGTTCTAGGGATGAGAAGGGGACACTCAATGTCCAGTGAGCAACTCAAAGGTGTTGTGGACTGGAGGACTCCTGGGTTGGCCACATGCAAGCAAGTACCCTACTTGCTGTACTATTGCTCTGGCCATTTCTAAATAAATTTTTTCCCAGCACACCAGCAGTGACCCCTGAGCAAAACTCCCCTTCCCCATACTGAAATATCTCCCTTTCAGGAAAAGATAAAACAACAAGTATACTGATGTAGCCACCCCCAAGAGCCAGTTTTCCTGATGTTCTGGTCAGCGAGAGATGAAGAGAAAGGAATTGTTTGCAATTGGACATGTGGAAGTGGAAAAAATTATTTGCAGTATTGTTGTTTATTCGGCTATTGATTAGGCTGACTGAAATGGGCATCAACTCCACCGTACTTTCCCCCCTTTTTTGAAAATTTTATTTTTTGAATCGCCCTGAGTGAAGTTACAAAGCTTTTGGGTTTAAGTCTCATTCATACAATGAAGCACCAGTCCCTTTACTGTGCCAATTTTCCGCCACCAAAACCCCAAGTATACCCCCATTCTACACCCTCCCCCTAACTGTTGGGGCAGATGATTTCTACATTTCTCTCTACTTTGATTACATTCAATATTTTGACACCAGACCCACCATTATTATATTTGGGATTTAACCCCAGCACTCAGATAGTCCAAAAAGGCAACAGTAGACAATTTGTTTTGTACTGCTGGTTATAAACATGATTTTGTAATTTTGAAATTTTAATAATATGGAGGGATTTCTCCCAATACCTGCTGAGTTCCAGATTTTCTCCTGACTCTCTGGGATCATGGCCATTAAGCAGCTTTATCAGGAGCCAGAGAGGCGGTTAGTGGGCATGATCTAAGCTATTGTTGGGTCGTGGGGGAAAGGGCCACCTCCACCCCCATCCCCCCATCCTGTGAAGCTCCACATATCTCATCACTGCGGGCCCAAATGTGACTTTCCAATGGCCTCTGGAGGATGGTGGCCAGCGAGCTGCAAGGGGGAGCAGGTGGAGGGACAGCACCCCTTCCCTGTGGGGTGGGCTGGGGTTAGTAACCTACTGCAGGGTCCAGACTCATTTCTGCCAAGAGCCGCTGGGTTTTGAGATCTGTCTCTGAATCTTTGGGATCATAGCCATTAAGCAGCATTGATAGCAGAGCGGGTAGTATGTTTGCCTTGCACGGGAAAAACCCGGGTTCGAATCCTGGCAACAATATGTTCGCCTGAGCACCGCCAGGAGTAATTCCTGAGTGCATAAGCCAGGAGTAACCCCATGTGCATCGCTGGTTGTAACTCAAAAAGCAGAAAACAAAATAAATAAATAATACAAACAGTAAATTTTCAGAGGCAAAACCCTCTCACTTGTGCAGACACACCCCAAAGTCCCAACCCCAGCACAGGAGCCAATAAAAATGACGGACCACAAAAGTGTCCCTTTCCTTTCGGGGCTTCCCATGAACATATCTGGAGGTTTGATAAGCGTTATCTCCAGTCCAAAGGCTCCAAAAAGGGCCCTGCGCTGTCCCGAGTAGGGAGGTATGAGATGGCCAAGACCACCACTCTCTGCAGGTCCCTCACACCAAGGCCCAAAGTTCATGTGCCATCTTCGACCTGGATGTGATCTTGGCTACAGGGACCCTCAGCATAACGCACCCTCACCCATAACACCTCCACCACAGAATAGCCCCCAATGCAACCCTCAGAAGCTCCACATTCCCTAATACCTAGATATGCAGAACAAGTTTTGAAAAAACAAGCACAAAAACGCCCTACAAGCTGGCATGTCCTGCCGCTCAAGTTCCCAAACTAGGAGCAGCAGGGTGCTCAAGCAGTGTTTCTCCAGCGTGAATGCGCCTATGTTCAATAAGTCTGAGGCTCCAGCAAAGGCCTTTCCACATTCCTTACATATATATGGTTTCTATCCAATGTGAATTCTACTATATACATTAATTATTGAGGTCACAGCAAAGGCCTTCCCACATTCCTTACATATAAAGTTTCTCTCCAGTGTGAATTCTCCTATGTACAGTCAATTGCGAGGATGTAGTAAAGGTGTTTCCACACTCCACACATATATAAGGCTTCTCTCAAGTATGAATTATCATGTGTATAGTAAGGGAAGAGGACAACGTGAATGCCATTCCACATACATGACACTGATGAGATTTCTCTCCACTGTGAATTCTGCTATGTTTCCGAAGGTACTGAGATTGACAGAAGGCCTTCCCACATTCTTTGCAGATATAGGGTTTCTCTCCAGTGTGAATTCTCCTATGTTCACTAAGTCTTGAGGCTTTAGCAAAGGCCTTCCCACATTCCTTACATATATACGGTTTCTCTCCAGTGTGAATTCTCCTATGTTCACTAAGTCTTGAGGCTTTAGCAAAGGCCTTCCCACATTCCTTACATATATGCGGTTTCTCTCCAGTGTGAATTCTCCTATGTACAGTAAGTCTTGAGGCTTCAGAAAAGGCCTTCCCACATTCCTTACATATATACGGTTTCTCTCCAGTGTGAATTCTCCTATGTACAGTAAGTCTTGAGGCTGCAGTAAAGGCCTTCCCACATTCCTTACATATATAGGGTTTCTCTCCAGTGTGAAATCTCCTATGTACAGTAAGTCTTGAGGCTGCAGTAAAGGCCTTCCCACATTCCTTACATATATACGGTTTCTCTCCAGTGTGAATTTTCCTATGTACAGTAAGTTCTGAGGATGTAGCAAAGGCCTTCCCACATTCCTTACATATATACGGTTTCTCTCCAGTGTGAATTCTCCTATGTACAGTAAGTCTTGAGGCTTTAGCAAAGGCCTTCCCACATTCCTTACATATATACGGTTTCTATCCAGTGTGAATTCTCCTATGTACAGTAAGTCTTGAGGCTGCAGCAAAGGCCTTTCCACATTCCTTACATATATAGGGTTTCTCTCCAGTGTGAATTCTCCTATGTTCACTAAGTGTTGAGGCTTTAGCAAAGGCCTTCCCACATTCCTTACATATATACGGTTTCTCTCCAGTGTGAATTCTCCTATGTACAGTAAGTCTTGAGGCTGCAGCAAAGGCCTTTCCACATTCCTTACATATATAGGGTTTCTCTCCAGTGTGAATTCTCCTATGTACAGTAAGTCTTGAGGCTGCAGTAAAGGCCTTCCCACATTCCTTACATATATATGGTTTCTCTCCAGTGTGAATTCTCCTATGTACAGTAAGGTTTGAGGCTGCAGCAAAGGCCTTTCCACATTCCTTACATATATAGGGTTTCTCTCCAGTGTGAATTCTCCTATGTTCACTAAGTGTTGAGGCTTTAGCAAAGGCCTTCCCACATTCCTTACATATATACGGTTTCTCTCCAGTGTGAATTCTCCTATGTACAGTAAGTATTGAGGCTGCAGCAAAGGCCTTCCCACATTCCTTACATATATACGGTTTCTCTCCAGTGTGAATTCTCCTATGTACAGTAAGTCTTGAGGCTGCAGCAAAGGCCTTTCCACATTCCTTACATATATAGGGTTTCTCTCCAGTGTGAATTCTCCTATGTTCACTAAGTGTTGAGGCTTTAGCAAAGGCCTTCCCACATTCCTTACATATATACGGTTTCTCTCCAGTGTGAATTCTCCTATGTACAGTAAGTATTGAGGCTGCAGCAAAGGCCTTCCCACATTCCTTACATATATACGGTTTCTCTCCAGTGTGAATTCTCCTATGTACAGTAAGTCTTGAGGCTGCAGCAAAGGCCTTCCCACATTCCTTACATATATATGGTTTCTCTCCAGTGTGAATTCTCCTATGTACAGTAAGTTTTGAGGCTGCAGCAAAGGCTTTTTCACACTGCACACATATATAAAGCTTCTGTCCAGTGTGAATTCTCCTATGTACTCTAAATATTGAGGCCAAAGCAAAGGCCTTTCCACATTCCTTACATATATACCGTTTCTCTCCAGTGTGAATTCTCCGATGTACAGTAAGTTTTGAGGCTCCAGCAAAGGCCTTTCCACACTCCTGACATATATAAGTCTTCTTTCCACTATGCGTATTCTTATGTCTATAAAGAGACGCGGTGTGAATAAAGGCCTTCCCACAGGTCTGACATTTATGAGGTTTCTCTCCACTATGAATATTCATATGTCTATTAAGATCTGAGGGCTGATTAAAGGCCTTCCCACATGTCTGACATATATAAGGCTTCTTTCCACTATGCGTTTTCATATGTCTATTAAGATCTGAGGGCTGAATAAAGGCCTTCCCACATGTCTGACATTTATGAGATTTCTCTCCTATATGAATTCTCCTATGTCTAAAAAGATGTGATGATTTATTGAAGGTCTTCCCACATGCTCCACACGCATAAGGTTTCACTCCTGAATTTATACTCATATGGTCATGATGGAGTAACCCTTGACTCACGCTTTGTTCTCGGTGCTCACTTTTCCGCGGATGCTGTCCACTGTAGTTTTCTAAGGGAATACCACAGTGCTGAGAACATGGGGAGGCTCCGCCACATTCCTTACACTTAGATGGGTTCTGTTCACAGTGACTGTGATTGAGAGTTTGTCGCTGTGAGGGTCTCACTATAGACAGTGCTTCTTTCCCTAGTGGCTGCCAGACTGGGGAATTTTGTGACTGTGAACTGAGAACACCACACTCCAAGGAACTTTTTCCAAGGGAGGGCTTCTTCAAAGTGAGGTAGCTCTCGCCATTCTGATCACCCTCTGAAGACATCCCACACGTCTTGGCATCCTCATGGGGTTGAATGCAGGATTGCTCACTAGAGATATTGTCATAGAGTGCAGAATCAGAGATATTCCACTTGGGTTGGCTGCTTCCCTGTAGGAATAGCAGAGAAGGATTCCAATTATTAACTTATTCACCGAGTCTTCCTGTCAAAAAACTGAGCCTTCAGATGTGGTTTCTTTTTGGGGGGGTCACACCTGGTGATGCACAGGGGTTACTCCTGGCTCTGCACTAAGGAGTTACTCCTGGCAGTGCTCAGGGGACCATATGGGATGCAGGGAATCAAACCCGGGTTGGCCGCGTGCAAGGCAAATGCCCTGCCTGCTGTGCTATTGCTTCAGCCCCAGGTGAGGTTTCTAACATATGCACCACACAAATGTAATTACCTACGTAAGGATTGTCTTATTATAGAATAACTTCGTGTAAATGTAAGTTCGACGCACAAAATTGATGGAAGCAGATTCATAAAATTCTGTGACTTCCCCCCACCTTTAACTTAATGAAGGAATACAACTGGAAATAATTCCTTCTATAGAAAACTGATGCATCCATTTCAAGAGAAAATGAAATACAACCAAAGTGGGTTTGATTAAAGCTCAGAGTGGAACCTGTGATGAAAGGGTGAAGATAACGCTACATCCTCACACAGCTGAGACAGACCACGTGGCTATTGCAAAACTCTCACCACAAGTGATTGCTTTCAGGATCAACAAAGTTTTTTGTTCTTCATGTTTTATAGTTTCTATTTATTGGGGGTTGGGTGGGCGGAGGGGCACACCATGCGGTATCTAGGATCAGTTCTGTGTGTCTACGGTGTCTATAAGGAGTGCTGGGTAAGGATCATCCATCCCTGTGCAAAGCAAGTATATTTCTCACTGCATTATCTCCAGGGCCCACAAATTAGCTTTTTAAATAACTATAACTGTCAAGCAAATGAAAACTCACAGCATTTTTATACATGGTTGATTTCAGCACCTAGTAAAGCTATGGGTCCTCTACCCCAAGCATCAGGCTTTGGAATTCCTCCCTGCCATTCACAGCCCTCCACCCTAACAATCACATATTTGGTCCACTCCCCCTGGCATAATAATTTATTCCGAATTAAAAATCTTACCAACTCACTCGTACTTGCAGACCCCATTCCCAAATCAAAGTGCTGTAATGCCAAATCTTGAATCCGTGGTTTCAGCTCTGAAACTGAACACAACATGCAGTTAAAGCAATTGTCAAAAATGTAGCAAAATGATGCCATGTAGTTGGAGTACATCTCTGTGGTATTCAAAGTCCATAAAATCCTACACTAAAGAAAAGATTAGGTTAGTGGAAAACGGTAAGGATCTTTGCAATTCAACACTAGGTTTTGTTTTAGTTTTTGAGCAGACCTGGTGATGTTCGGGGAACCAGGTTATTGAACAGGTCACTTTCAGGCACTGCAAGGCACTCCCTGCTGTACTATCGTTCAGATCCAAACTAGCTCTGTTATGGTCTTACTTATTCGAAAGCCATGGAAGCAACTTACAGAGTCATTCTGGACAGACATACGATGGGAATGAAGAGGAGTGTGAGTGTGGCACAGACCCATGGATCCAGGAGCCCAAGGCCCCAGCCTCAGCAGCGTGTTTCATACATGCTCAGGGCACCCATACACTGCACAGGGCCTGAGCCAGGAAGGGTCCTCAGACACTCACCTAAACACAAGTCTCTCCTCCCTGACCTCAGGGCTCCTCCTTCCAGCCAGGAGATCACCGCAGGCTTCATCCCAGTGTGCCCTGCCACAACAGAGACAGAGGCATGGATAAGTGACAAGGAAAAGGTGACAGGTAAATCCCCGTGTTTCCTGATATAAAGGCATGAACACAATGTCCATTTCCAAATTGCCACATATTTCTAGTTATTCGAGAGGTAAGACCCAAGAAAATACCACAAATACAATAGACCAGGCCTTGTGTATGGCTGACAGGGTGTTGATCAGCACAGTATGTTGCTGGTTTTTGTCTTGTTTGGGGTCTAACCTGGCAATGCTCAAGGACGACTCCTGACTCTGTATTCTGAAATCAGCACTGCTGGTGCTTGGGGATGACATGGGATGCCGGGGATTTAACCCAGGTGCATTGCTTGCAAGAAAATCACTTTCCTAACCATACTGTCTGTCTAGGCCTAACACCACATGGAGTTTCCTGAGCCCCTAATGAACTCATCAAGAATTTCAGTAAAACTAAGTGCTTAATAAATCTGGAAATGGCCAAAGGTGGCAAGAGACCCTTATTTTTTTAAGCTAAAAATGTATCCAGAAAGAGAGCACAGCAGGAGTTTCTCACAGCCAATCCAGTTGCAATACCCGACATCCCCTAGGGTCCCTCACGCCAGCTAGGAGTGATCCCTAAGTTCAGAGACCAGGAGAAAAGCCTGAGTCCTGCTGAAGTCTCACAAGAACCATTAGAAGTATCTCCAAGCACTGAAATACGGCAGTGTCTGATGAGTTGAGAGAAGAGATATCAATGCCCCGGTGGTGGGAGAGATAGTACAGCACATAGGACAGAAGTGCTGCACACACATGTGGGTTTGATCACAGGCAGCCCATAAGGTCTTGGAGCAAGGCCAGGTGTGGATCCTGAATACACAGGCAGGAATAATCCCTAATCACAATCACAATCACAACCATCCTGTTATTCGTCGATTGCCTCAAGCAGGCCCCAGTAACGTCTCCTTCGTCCTAGCCCTGAGATTTAAAAAACAAGTCCCATATTCAAGGCTCTTTCAGAGTTAGGAGAATGAGAACCTTCATTATTATTGGTATTTGGCATATTGGGTACTCCACGGGGAGCTTGCCAGACTGCCATGTGGGCAGGTTACATTCGGTAGCCTGCCAGTTTGTCCAAAGTAGGAAAGAGATGATAAGATGTCGTAAAGGGTGTGATAATCTCTGGATCCTGGCCGTTACGTTATTATTATTACATAATAATAATTATTATTATATTATTATAATTACTATAATAATTACTATAATAATAATTATTATTACTATTATGTGAATGTAATAATGAAAAGAATCAGGCCGTAATCCTGATTCTTTTTTCCTAATACCTAAGGAAAAAAGAGAAAGTAAAACCCGTCTGATTTGAGTGCCTGGTGCAAAAGTATTGGGAGTCATGCACCAATGTTTTAAATTGCCAAGAGGTTTCAGTCCATGGTATCCCGGTTTCTGAGCACTCTTAGGAGTCATCGTTTAGCACAGAGCCAGGAGAACTGTGGACTGTGCTCCCTAAACAAAGGCAACAGCAAAGCCAATTAAACACACGGAAGTTTGTGTAGTACACAAAGCAAATTGATTCACCAATGGATGGAACTATTTAAAGGGACCTGAGCGATAACTGGGCAGATAGGGATCTTCCCACGGACACAGTCGAAACGGGTTGATCTGAATCACCCCACAGGGTCCTGCTACTCCACAAGACTGATTCCTAAGGACAGAGCTGAGAGTAAGCCCTGAGTATCCACAGGTGAACCCTAAAAAAAAAACAGGGAGGGAACAAACACCTCATGGCTGTTCAACATACCAGCCCATCAGTCACAGCTACTGTTGGACACACAGCTGCGGCCCAAACCCAGGGAGCCCAAGCAGGTCTGTCCAGACAGGGTTGGCTCCACACTGCTCTCACCTACAGCCTGCAGATGCTGGTAGGTCTCCAGCATCACGTCCCTGTAGAGCTTCTGCTGAGAGGCCGCCAGGCATGACCATTCCTCCGGGGTGAAGTTCACAGCCACGTCGTGGAAGGTCACTGCATCCTGAGTCAGCACACAGGGAGGGTGGCAGTTAGAGTCTACCTTAGTCTCATTCCCACTACTGTGAGGCCAGGACCCAGGGTCCTATATTGTCACTAGTCCTCTCCCCTTCGAATGAACCAGCCTCCAAGCAGATGCATGGCTGACGGGCCCCAGAAATCACATAAGGCAGCTGGATCTGTGAAAGTGGGAGGATGTTATACAGAAAGTTCTTGGATATATCTGCCTTTCCTGGTAACCTAATGTCCAATTCGAGCACCACTGGTCCAGTGAGCACTGTAGAGAGGATCACCTGACCACAGACTTGCACGATCCAAAAGACCATCCCTGGGTGCAGCAAAAACGACTGCACGCTCACTGCTGCACCCGCAGAGCTCTTGACTACTAGGACTAAGAACTACAGTTCATATAGACAACTACTCAGAGTGGTGCATGGCATGTGTGCCTGTAAGAACACACTGCTCAAGACCGCCCCAAATCCCTTGCAAAGAAGGAGAAGGTTCTTCACCCCAACATCTCTACTGGCCTCAGAGATCCTTGGCTCTTTCTCCTTGGGATCAGCGCATGCCCAGAAATCCACACATAACTTTATGTGAATATAAGACTGTATGACTGAGAAGGCAAGGCTCTCCAGAGCAGGAAGGACAAAACAGGGGAAAAATAAGTCCTGGGGTCCAAGTCACTGTAGTTGACAGTACGCAAATGTGGCCAGCACACCCCAGCGCATTCTGATGCCCATCAGTTGTGAATCCAGAGAACAGAGTAAAGAGGATGGCTGAGTACAAAAACAATGCAAAAGAAAATGAAGCAGCTGGTTGGCGTAACAGGACAGCTGCTCCGGGAACGGCGTGTAGGACTGGCGGTCCCCACCATCCCATATGGTCCCACAAGCACTCCCAGGGGCAATGCCAGAGTGCAGTACAAGGATTTATTGTGAGAATCCTTTGCTCTGCACCCCAAATTGTTGATCATCGATTTGCTCGAGCGGGCCCAGTAACGTCTCCAATGGAGACTGCTGTTACTGTGTTTGGCATATTGAATACGTAACAGGGAGCTTACCAGGCTCTGCCGTGCGGGCGAGATACTCTCGGTAGCTTGCCGGGCTCTCCGAGAGGGGCGGAGGAATCAAACTCAGGTCGGCCATGTTGACTGCGTGCAAGGCAAACACCCTACCGCTGTGCTATCACTCCCAAATAAAACAGAAAATTCAAGACAAAATCTTTGGACCTCCAGCATCCCATTGGTTGCCTAGACATGTCAGGAGTGATCATTGAGCACTGAGCTTTGAGTATTCCTCATGCACCGCTGGGTCGGTCCCACAGCCAAATATCGGAAGTCTCATCTTGGAATCCATCCAAAAGAAACTCAAAACAGATCGCCCAGGAAACCCGGGCACTCCTGGCACTACCTCATGCCATTCTGTCCCTCTACTCCTACCTTTGGACGGTGTATCAGAAGCCGCATCACCATCTTCTCCCGCCACTGTTGTGCTGAGAATTAGCAGGAGGCTCTGTGCAAAGACCTGAAGAAGTCAGAACAGTGAGCACCAGAGAGCAGCACCTCCTCCCACCCCTGATCTCAGACCAGCCACACCCTCATAATCCCACCTCAGGGAGACAATGGCAGAAGCTCCTGTCTCCACTGGGGATGCAAATTTTGTTGGCATCTGTGCTGCACTTCAGGATAAAAGCCTGGGCCCAGGCAATAGGAGAGGAAACGACAGCCCTCTCTGGTCCCCGAATTCCTCCCTGAATTGCACAGGAAAATCCCTACAGGCCCAGCCTCGGTCTGACTCTGAGTCCCGGTGCTCCCAAGTACTGGCGCCCCTGCAGCTGGCAGCAGTGCTGCCCCCTGGGAACTATAGCCTGGATGTGGCTCTGTCATGGGGAAAGTCACAGGGACATAGAATGGACAAAGCTTCAGCCACTCTCCTGCAGCAGGGACAAGAACATGCGCCTGGGCAATCTGTCCGGGGACCAAGATCACTTCTGGGTACAGTTGGGTCAGAGGCACAGCCCTGCTCTCTCGCGCTGGATCTGAGACCTTATGGGTCCTGATTTACTCTATCCCTGAAACGGAACATCTGCGTGAGCCTCAGCCAACACTTGCTCCTGCCGTCCAAGAATATATTAGAAAACTGCGCAAATGGTTCAATAGAAACATAATTCAAATAACGAGGGCATTTACTAGGGACCATAATATGAACTGTCAGGAATTAAGACCTGAGCACTGTAGATTATGACCAAAAACACTGCAACAAAAAGGCAAATTTGAATCACAAGAAACCAACAGAATTCTTGTGCAAAATAAGAGGGAAGAACATTTAAATAGACAAACAGCAGGTCCTTAAAACTTCGATTTTCTGGCATGGTTTTCCATGAATTATTATTCTCTTTTTCTACGATCACACGTCCGTGCGGGTGCGTGTGCATGTTTTTCTTCTTTGAGTAGGAACCAGCATTGCTCAGGGAGTATTCCTAGCCTGCACTCAGGTTTCACTCCCAGCAGGTGTGGGGACCAGTGGGATTCAAGACACAGAACGTGGGTTGGCTGTGTGTAAGGCAATCACCCTACTTGCTCTACTTTTGCTCCGCCCCTTCCTATATAAATTTCTTCCAAAAATACTAGGAGTGAGTCATGAACACAGCTCTTCCCCCTCCCCGCACACACAAAAATATTCTTTAAAAAATAAACATTAAAAAGCCCTTTGGAGCTGGAGTGATAGCACAGCGGGTAGGGTGTTTGCCTTGCATGCAGCCGACCCAGGTTCGACTCCTAGCATCCCATATGGTCCCCTGAGCACTGCCAGGAGTAATTCCCGAGTACAGAACCAGGAGGAACCCCTGTGCATCGCCAGGTATAACCCAAAAAGCAAAAAAAAAAAAAAAAAAAACAAACTTTACCCTCAGTATTTACCCCGATTCCAGTGGTTGTCTGCTCAAGGAAAGATGAAGAGTCAGGTCTGCCTTACAGCTTGATGTGAAGGACCTGAAATTCATGATCCGGAAAAAGATACACCAGTATTGTTGGACAGGCAGTAATGTGACTTGGACGTTGGACCACATGAACCGATCAATCCTCTGCATCCCATATGGCCCCCAGCAGTGCCAGGGATAATTCCTTAGCTTAGAGGCTAGAGTGAGTCAGAAGCATCTCTGGGTGTGTTCCCACTCCCCCCAAAAATCCAAAGAATCAAAAATAGCCCCCCAAATACATTTTCATTGGCAAACCTCAGCCACCTGCAGGTCCCCTTCCCCCCCACATACCCCACATGACCCTGGCTAAAACGGCAGACAATGAAGATGACCAGCAAAATATCTCCTGCCATGAAGTGGAGGGGCTGAAGCTCTGCCCCTCAAATCTGGAGATTCTAAAGAAGCTAGGTTAGGGCCGATGGTTCAAACATGGGACTGCTGGGAGGGTGGGTACGGCCAAGACCCGGCTGATTCTCGCATTCACCCACTATTGCCCCATCCTGGAGCTGGAGACGATCGTGGCCAAAGAGGCCCCCCGGGATCACACACTCACAGCTGCCACCCCTGAACCCTGAGACAGCCTCCACTGCACCCCCAAAGCTCTGCATCACCCTAAAGCGTCCACCGCACCTCAGAATACACCTGGATTTCAGAGAACAAGTGAAAAACTAGGTCAAAAGTGCCCCCCAAGCTGGCTCGGCCCCTCGGCTCAGAGTGTGGAAACGGGAAGGCGTGGGGTGCTCACAGGAGGCTGCTCGAATCCTGCCACAAAACCCACCTTCAGAATCCCCCTTTAAGGATAGAGCGCAAATTTACTTGTCCTTTGGCAAGTACACAACAGCCCCAGTGTCAGTGTCAGGGATGGAAAATGAACTATGACATCACTTATGACATCACTTTCATTTCCATTAGGTGCTTTAAAAAGCCAGAGTCTAGGCACTGAGAACCATTTTGCCTCCTAGGTGAATCCGTACTGCAAGGGGGATGGACTCAAAAAAAGGCATGGAGAGGCAAATGCTGGAGTGGTCAGTCACACACTATGGGGCCCGGGGGTAAGGAGAAATCCCCTGATCCTGCAGTTTTCACCAAACATTGAACCAAAGATATCTAGACACACAATGTTACCCTGACTCTTGCAAATGATCCCTGAGCTCAGGCACAAGAGTAAACACTGAGTACTGTATGCTATGGCAAAAAATATAAGAACAAAAAAAGGCAAATTCTACCGAAGGGGGGGGGGAAATAATGTGCAATGACAAATTCTAGAGTGAAACATTTAAAGAGTCAAATTTCTGGTCCTTAAAAATTCCCTATTCTTGATCTTTCCCTGCTACCGAAACTCTATTGTTCTTTCTCCATTTTGCATCTTTCTTAATTGTATGTGCATATATGTGTGTATATACAAGTGTGTCTTTGTGTGATTTTTGTTTGGGGGCCACAAACGGCATATCCAGGGCTTACTCTTAGCTTTACACTCAGGAATCACTCTGGTACAGAATATATGGATGCAGGGGTGGAACCTGGTTCGACTGCTTGGATGGTTAAATCCTTACTCACTGTACTATGTCTCTGGCCCTAAGTAAATGTGCTCCTAGCACAGCCAAGGTGAACCCTGAGCAAATGTCCTTACTCCTGTAAAACCAAAACTAAGATAGCAAGGTGTTTAAAAAACAAAACCCTTTACCTTTGTTGGATTAGAGTTCTAAACAATTTAGGTTTATCATTGGTCCATGATTTCTCTTCTGCTACAAGGAGTTTAGGTTTACTGAGTAACTCCCATACCAATGCTCCCAAATCACTCCCATTTCCTTAGTATTCATCTTTAACTTCCAGGTGCTCTGGTTCTCCTATGCATTAATCACCCATTTCCCCTAACTAGAAACTGTGAATTGTAAAGTCAAATTCTTCAGAGATCTCTGGATTTTGTATTTGTGAGTCAAATTTTGACTTTCTATTTCCTTAATGTCCTCTGCAGTTTACTTTAGACAAATATCCTTTTTGCTCCTGGACAAGGACCAGTGCAGTCCCAGTTGGGAATATTGTGCTGGCAGGATCGGGATGGCCATGCCCCCAGCCCTCAGCTTTGTAGAGACAAAGGAAGACAATGTTATGCTTTTGTAACTTCAGAGTTATCTGACTCCAGATATTATACACTCCTGGGCATTGTCATATTTATGAGACTTAAGCCTCAGGTACTCTTCGTTCTTAGCACCCAAAAAGCAAGAGACTGGATGGACCCAGGATAGTTGTGAGCTACCCTGGCATTAAAAAGGGACAGGTAAGCACCATAAAAAATTTTGTCGTGACCCAAACATAAGTAACTGGGTAAGGATCCTGCTGGGGTTAGGAAGGACTATCCTATCCTGGGGAGTGTAGTCTGGGAGCTATAGGAAATATTCCCAATAGAGACACCCTATAAGCTTAATAGATCTTTTACTGTGTCCATTCAAATTAAACAGAAAGATTAAGTGTCAATTTAAGATTATTGCTTCAATGAATATGAACTAAGCAAAGGAAAAATATGTCCTTAGAGAAAATCCTGCCCTTGAGCTGATCTCGCCTTCTGAGTCAAAGTTTTGTCCTAGAAATTTCTCTTCAGGGAAGGGCTTTACATCCTCTGATTGTACAACCACATCTCTGTGTATTTGCTACCCCTAACTCTGTGGGATGGGGAATAAAGCCTGTGGGAGATGGGTGAAGAGAGGGATAAAGAGCAGTGGGAGACTGGTATAGGTGCAAAGGAGAATGGAATAAGGAGCAACTTGATCACTGTGAGTCCACAAAGTAAAATGTGCGGGTACAGTGAGTCCACAAAGTAAAATGGGGGTCCCTTCCCAACAGAGACAGAGAGACAGGGAGACAGAAAACCACACCGTAAGTGAAAATGGCCCATTTAATGCAGAACAGCTACCATACTTATAGAACATCTGAGGGGGCGTGAGATAAGGACATAGGAGTGACTGATCATTTATGCAGATAAACATTTGTCAGAGGAAATTCTCATTGGGAGATTCACCCAAGGAGACACTCTGTCTCCCAGGGACATCTACATTGCTTTTATCTTTTCATCTAGTTGTATAATTTATCAATACTTGCGTTGTTTGGATAAACAGAGCAAGAAACAAAGATCCCAACACTTAGTTCTCTGGGCTTTAAGAGCAAATAAGGATTTTAACACTTAATTCTCTGGGCTGTGAGAGCAAGCAAGGTTTTACTGTAAATCCTAGACTCAGTCCTCAGGCCAGTTCAGCTTGTCCTTCCCCATGGGGTTTCTGTTTCGTAAGCTGTAACAGTTTTCATCAAGACCATGCATTTCTGCTTTCTACAATGTCCCATTTGGATACCAGGGTAGTTTTGCCACTTGCTCCAGGTCCATCCAAGTCCCACGGCAGAACCTCCCTTTTGGGGTGTTAGGAACTACAGCAACTGAAGCATGAGTCAAGTAATGATGACCAAGCAATTATACCCAGGATTAGATAACTTCAGAGTCAATCAACTCCCAAATATTAGGAGCACAGCAATGATGTCTTTCTGGTTTAACCATAGACACTGTTGTATAGTAAGTAAGTAAAATAAAGTAAAGGCCCTCCCGTTGTTCATCGATTTGCTCAAGCGGGCCCAGTAACGTCCCCATTGGAGACTTTGTTGTTACTGTGTTTGGCATATCGAATATGTCACGGAGAGCTTGCCAGGCTCTGCCGTGGCTGTTGGATAGTAAAAACATAAAAAGCTATAGGGGAAACAGAAAAACGGGTACAAATACACAGCACTTCAACTACAAAGCAGTACAAATATGAATCTGAGAATTAAGAGAAAGTTATGGCTCATAAGTAATCAAGACTGACTTGGGGAACTGAGACAATGAGAGGTAAAATACAATGAAAAGGTTAAAGATAAACTTTAACTAAATTAGGGATGTAAGCAAGGACATGATAAGCTTCTCTGGGTGGAGCAAAAGTGGAAATTCACAGATGAAGCCTAAAATATTGTTAAGTTAATTAATATCCAGCAGATCACCAAGAGCCTGGCCCCTGTTTCCTTCTTCGATCCTCTGTCACCCTTTACCAGGCAGGGTGCGGAGACCAATCATTGCCACCAAATGCACGCAGCTCATGCCCATACATTATTTGAACACAACTCTCAGTACTCAGTGTAACAGCCGCGTTTTGCCCTGATCAGGGAGAGATGAAGAGTCGGGGTGCAATTTTCAAATTGATTTTAGGGTACAGAAATTCTACATGTTAGAAAAAAAAACAACAACGTGGAGTCAGAGAGATAGTAAGCTGGGAGGGGCGCTTCCCTTGCTGACGCAGATTGATACTCAGCATCTCACGTGACCCCTAAAGATGAAAAAAAAAAAACGCAGAGTGCTGCTCCTGAAGTAACCCTGAGCTTCCATAGATGTGCCCAAAATACAACCAAAAATAGCCCAAAATTAAATTTTCACTTGCAAACCGCAACCACCCCTAGATCTACACACACAGGATGGCCCTGGACATTAGGGCTACTAATGAATAGTGACCGAGGGCTACAGTGTCATTTGCCATTGGGGAGCTTCCCCTCTGCCCCTCTAAAATTAACAGTCCTTTTGTAGTTTTGGAGGCACCACCGGCGATATGGACGAGAAACTTCTGACTCTGCGCTCAGGCACCCGTCCTGGTGGAGCTCGGAGATCAAACGTGGTGGGCCAGATGGAAAGCAAACGCCCTAACCGCTGTGCTATCTCTCCCGTCCTCTAAGAGAATCTGCAGGTTTTGCAGCATTGAGGTTCGGGCCAAAGCGTCCAGGACAGCGCCCAGCGCAGTCCCGTGCTGGGAGGGTCAGGACGGCCCAGCCCCCAGGCTCTGCAGCCCCCGCGCTCACCCCCGCGCCCACCCGCCACTGCCCCACGGCGGAGCTGCAGGGGATCCCCAGAACCACGCACTCACACCCGCGACCCCTGCGCCCCGGCACAGCCCCCACTGCACTCACCAAAGCTCCGCGTCCCCCACCAAACCCCGTGACGCCGCAGGAACCGCCAGGATATCGGGAAACGGCTGAAAAAGCGGCCTCGAGGTGGCTTGGCCCCGCCCCTCTGTGCAGAGACCGGGAGGCGCGGGGAGGCCGCTAGCGTGCTGCCACGAAACCCGCCTTCACAGACCCCTTCCACGCGGGACAGCCACTTCGCCCCTCACCTGCAGGAAGAAATGGAGGCTGATCAAGCTTCTTGCAGGCAAGCATCTAAATGCCCTGCTGTGATGTCACTTCCGGTTCTCCTAGCAGCCGTAAAGAGCCAGACACCAGCTGTGCGGAGAACAACTAGGAAAATGCAGGTCAATGTGTAAGGCTGGCTGGCTGGCTGGCTGGAGTGATAGCACAGTGGATAGGGTGTTTGCCTTGCACACAGCTGGCCCAGGTTCAATCATCTGCATTCTATATAGTCTCCCAAGCAGGGCCGGGCATGCAGAAGAGCCAGGAGTAACCCTTGAGCACCTCTGGATGTGACCAAAAAGAAAAAATAAAGTGCAATGTAGTGGAATGGGCTCACATGAAGGAGTGAAGAAGAGGTAGCTTCAGTGTTCAGTCACAAAGTGGGGGTCTGGAGATAGAAGTCACCTAATCCTGTATTGCACCCTTACTCTGAAGCCAGCCATGGAGATGCAGATAGAAACTTATCTCATAACAACCCAGAGAGCCGGAGAGACAGTGGAACAGGAGGAAAGGCTTCTACTTCTTAACAACACAAGAGCAGTGGACTCATGCTTATAAGGAAAACCCCAGGAGGCAGTTTCAGAAACAATATTTCAAACCAACAGTGCCTGAGGGGTAGTACAGTGGGTTGCCCACATGCCTTGAACTCGGTCAACCGGAGTTCAGTCCCTGACATCCCCAATAGTGGCCGGGAACCACCAGGAGTAACCCTTAAGTACTGTCGGATTTCCCCCAAAACGAAAATACATAATTAAGTACATAAAACACAGCATACAGACCAACCCCCATCATGGAGGTGTGCATGGGGCTTAAGGCAGCAAACCACACTGGTCACTTTGCAGCCTGGCTTGGCCTTTTGCACAGATCTACGTGGTGTTTCCCATTTTGGTGAATATTAGATTATTAGGATTTTACTGCTTCCAAAGTAAAAGTCTCAAAACTTTTATCCTCAATGTTTGTGTACAGCGAATGGAAACCTGAATACAAGGAGTGCAGATATGCTACAGCGAACGGAGTGCTTTCTTGCATGTGGCTGACCTGGACAAAATTATGGACAGCACAGCGGGATGTGGCTCCCAGAACAGAACACAGAAAGGCCTGAATAATGGAGGTTTGGCTGTCTATTCAATGTCAAAAGGGTTCACTGCATCATCGTGGTTGATGATCCCCTGCAAACCTGACCTCTGAGCCAAGCCAGAGTCACAGCAAAGAATAAAACCACGGTGAGTCTTGACAGTATCCAGCAAAATGCAATTTTGTACCTATTTAATTCGTATTTATTTCCATCCACCTTGCTCTATCACTAAGAACCATTATTTACCAGTTAACTTACTGGGAAGACCAAATGCCAGGACAATGCCATAACCATGGTCCAGGTGATAATCAGCAAGTACATTTCACTTATGGTATTAGTATCACAGGAAGCTTTCACATATACCAGGATTATTTACCTCCTTACTGAACATTTGTCTCAATCCCCCACCCCCTTGTTGAAAATAAAATTGTTTTACCTAAGGTTCATTTTCTGACTCCGGCCATTGTAATTATGGAAGTGATTGATCCAGAATAATTTTTTTTCATTTTTTATAATGTATTTATATATATAAAATATATATATAATATATATATAATATATGGAGTATTTGTGGGCTGGAGCGATAGCACAGCGGTAGGGCATTTGCCTTGCACACAGCCAACATGGCCGACCCGAGTTCAATTCCTCCAGAGATGTGATTCATTTCTGTCAGTGCAAGGCATTCCGGGGGTGAAGCCTTCAGTGATCTCCTGGCTGGAAGGAGGAGCTCTGAGACATGGGAGGAGAGGCGTGTGTGCAGGTGAGTGTCTGAGGACCCTTCCTGGCGGAGTTCTGGGCACTGTGGGGGTACGCTGAGTGCAAGTGAAAAACGCTGCTGACCCCGGGAGCCTCGAACTCCTGGATCCAGGCCTCTGTGCTGTGCTCACACTGCTCTTCACTTGTCTGGACTCTCCCTCAATTATGATCCTGCACTTTAGTTTCTTGGCGTTGTTATCATTTATCCTGATGTGTTGTACATACGATTCACAGCCCTTGGTGTCCCGCCCCTCCACCCCCCGCCCCCAGTCTGTACATTAGCAGCCTGGCTGCACAACCTACATTGGTCGGGTGCTTGCAAAATATCTTTCGCCTTTTTCTGTAAATAGTGAATGAGTGATCCCGTAACAAAGCTAGTTTGGGCCTGAGCAATAGTATAGTGAGGACTGTGCTTACCGTGCACTTGGCCGACCTTGTACAATAACATGCATCCCATATGTGTCCTGAACATCACAAGGTCTGGTCACAAAGTAAAACCTGAACATCTTCTGTGGATTGACATGCTGCTCACACCCATCATCTAATCAGATCTTCTGTTTGCTGTGGGCCTGTTTGGATTGTGAGAACCAAGAAGATGTCCTCCACCCACACTGCCTCATTCAACTACATTTCTTTCAATGAATTCTTACACTGTGTATTGCATTTGATTTCAGAACTCAAACCGCAGATTCAGGATTTGACACCGCAGCAATTTGATATGGGAATGGTGTCATTGAGTATGAGTGAGCTGGTAAAATTTGGAACAGATATTATGCCGACAGGATACTCGGTGGACCAAGCGTGTGATCTTTAAAGTGGAGGGCTGGACATTACAGAGAAGAAATCTAGAGCCTACTGCTTGGTGTTGAGGCCCTTAGCTTCACTGGGTGGTGAAATCACTGCTCAAAACCTAAATAAATTTCTATTTTTTTCCTGAATCAAAAACTTAATATTTCATTTGATTGAACCTGGAAAATTGTTTCAAAATAACTATTTTGGGGCAGGAGCAGTAGTACAGTGGGTAATGACCCTATGGGGTGCCAGGCGCCCACTGCTGATCTTGGATTTTGTTTTGTTTTGGGTGATTTTGAAGAGGATGAGCCAAACCTAGTGATTCTCAAGGGTTACTCCTAGCTCTGCATTCCAGCATTGCACCTGGTATTGCTTGGGGGACCTGTGAAATGGCTGCGGCCACCAGCCCTAACCATTGCCCCTGGCCTGATATTCTTCTTGTTCCTCCATTATGCTGCTTTGTTTTCTTCCGTATTTCTTTTTGTGCCACATTGGAGGCGCTCAGGACTTCATTTTGGCTCAGTCCTCTGGGTTCACAACTGATGTCATCAGTACCCCTGGGATGTGCGGGCCCCATAAGTGCTCTGGCAGCTACAGTGACTCAGTCCCAGGACGTGTGTTTCACCTCTTTTGTCTTTTCTGCTCTGGAGAGCCTTGCCTGCTGTGTCACACAGTCACATTCACACGGTGTTGTGCACAATTCCAGGGATGCTCCAGTCACAGGGAGATGGAGCAGAGGATCTTTGGGACTGAGTCACTACTTTCCGAGACAGATTTGTGACAAACCTGAACCAGGATTTCTGAGTCCTACAGGCACATATGTTACACAGAGTTCTGAGTACCTCGCTGAACATTGAGTTTCGCTTTTCATTCCTAGGACAAGAGTTGTGTGTATGGGGGAATGCTTAGTATTTGGGGCCACATCTAGGATCACTTTATTGGTCTCTCTGAGTTTGTTTTCAGTTGTTACTCTTCAGTGCTCACTGGACTAGTGGTGCTGTTATTGGCCCTGGGGTGTCTGTGTGTAAGGCTGACACCTAACAGGAACTTTGTACTATAGAATTCTCACATTTTATCAGATCCAGCTTCCGTAGAATGATTTCTGGGGCCTGTCAGTCAGGAATTTTGAGTGGAGGCTCGTTCTTCCTGAGAGGAGACACCCTGAGCTGAATGCTTCTAGGTTCCTGGTGGTTTCCTACTCACTGCCAAGGGAATAGGCTGGGGATGGACCCTAACTCCTGCTCCTGTATGTCTCCTCAGTGAGGATGCGGTGACCTTTACTCAGGTGGCCATAACCCTCACCCCAGGAGTGGATGTGCTTGGCCATATATGAGAGAAATCTTTATAGGGACGTGATACTGGAGACCTATGAACATCTGCGGGCCATCAGTGAGAGCTGCGTGGGAGTGTGTGCCAGGAGAGACCTGTAAGGCATCTTGAGGACTGGACAGGGGCTGTGTTGCCATTACTCTGACAGCCAGGATATTTGACAGCTGTGCATTTCGCTGTTTCTCTACGTCCTTTCCTTTTCTCTGTTTTTGTTATTGGGCAACACCTCATGATGCTCAGGGGTTACCAAGGCCCTTTACTCAGGGATGACTTTAGGTGGGCTTTGGGGTCAAACTGAGATACAGGGCATTGAACCAGATCAACCACATGCCAGCGAAGCATCCTCCACATTGTACTGTCGCTCAAGCTCCTGTAAAAGGGTCCTTCCATTGCTAAATTAACTTCTTGTACTACCCTTCACTTCAATGCGTTTGCTTTGGTTTTGTTTTGGGGCCACAGTCCACATTCCTTCTGGCTCTGTGATGAAGGATCACTCATAGCAGTGCTCAGGGGCCCTTGGGGGTGCTGTGGATTAACCTGGTCAGCAGCTTACGAGGCTGGTATCTTAACCTTTGTACTACTGCACCAGACCTGCAACTTCATTTATTACTTTTTTTTTGTTTTGACTTGGTTTGCGTGCTAGACCCGGTAATGCTCAGAGATTATGCCTGGTTATTATTGAGGAATTTCTCCCGAAAGTGCTCTGGAATCCATATGGATGCCAGGGATAAAACCTGTATGTGTGTATCAGGCACTTGCCCACCATGCTGGACTATCACTCCAGCCACTAGCCCATTTCTTTCTTAGAGCCTCACCCCATCAGTCTCTGCTCTATTTCACTGCTTGGGGTCACTTCCAATAGTTCATGGGAGACTTCAGAAGGACCCAAATTTCACTCTTGAAATGAAACTTGGGTCTTATGTCCCTGATATCCACCAATCAGAGGCATATGGAAAGTGGAGATTCTGTTCATGCCTTTTCTGTAATTTCACTTCTTTTATTAGGACACATGGAGTTGTCCTAGTAAATTGTCACTTTTTTCCTTGTCACTAATCCGTACATTGTCTCTGTGGAAGCAGGGCCTTCTGAGGTGGACTCTGGGTGATCTTCTGGCTGGAAGGAGGAGCCCTGAAGTCGGGGAGGAGAAGCGTATGTGTGGGTGTGTGTCTGAGAACAATCCCTGGCTCGAGCCCTGGGCACCGTGTGGGTGCCGAGTGTGTGTGTGAAACGTGCTGCTGATCCCGGGAGCCTCAGGCTCCTGGATCCAGGCGTCTGTGCTGCCTCATGCTGCCATTCCCTCCCCAGGACTCTCAATCACAGAATGATCCTCACTTTGCTTTCTTGGCTTTGTCACCTCATGTGTCAGGAGTGCAGAATCACACAATGGTTTCTCGGTGTTCAGTCCCCCTGCATTATCAGCCTGGCTGTACAGCCTGCAATGTCAGGTCTCTTTCTAGGCACAGCTGGATGCTCTGCCCTCACTGTCATGCTTATCTTTTTTTTTCTTTTTGGGTCACACCTGGCCATGCTTTAGGGTTAGTCCCAGCTCTGCACTCGGGAATTGTTCCTGTCAGTGTTCAGGGGACAATAATGGATGCTGGGAATCAAACCCGGGTCAGTCACGTGCAAGACAAAAGACTTACCCACTGTGGTATCAGTCCAGCCCTGTCATGTTATCTTTGCCATCGGATAATTAGCATGGCTTTTCATAATATCAAAAAAATGATTTTGTTTTTGTTTTGGGCATGAAATACTCAGCTGTTTTTCCTGGTTGTTCACAGAGGTTAATTTTGGTGGTGCTCAGGGATCAGCCCCTGTCAGCCTCTTAGAAGGAAAATGCCCTAACTGCTGTTTTCTTCTACCCACTAAGGAATATTTTTGAATTTATGTTTAAATATTGAATGAGGGGGCACATAACAAAGCTAAATGGAGCTGAGAGATAGTACACACAAGTGTGCTTCCCTTGCACAGAGCCAACCCAGGTTGAATCTGGACATCACATATGTTCCCCCAGTCATCACTGTGTCTGGTCAAAAATGAAAACTCAGAAAGCTAATTTGGGGATTGTCAAGCTGCTCACGGCGATTCCCTCAATGGACCTCCCTTTGCTGTGGGCCTCTGTGGACTGCGAGAACCATGGAGATGTTCTCCACCTGCTCAACCTCATCTAATTATGCTCCATTTAATAAATTCTTTTTTTCTTTTTGATTCACACTTGGCAATGCACAGGGGTTACTCCTGGCTCTGCACTCAGGAATTACTCCTGGTAGTGCTCAGGAGATCATATGTGATGCTGGGAATCAAATCCGTGTTGGCCGCTTACAAGGCAAATACCCAACCCACTGTGCTATCGCTCTAGCCCCGCATTCAATGAATTCTTACATTGCATTTTTTTGTTTAATTTCAGAACCTACCCCCGGTATGTGTGGTTGAAGAATCTGCTCTACCTGCTTTACTATCTTTTAACGCCTAACTTTATATTTTTATGCATCCAATTTTGTTTTGTTTTGTTTCATTTTTCGGCCATGCCGTGATATTAGGGGTGACTCTGGGTTCTGCATTCACATATCACACTTGGTGTTTGCTTGGGGGATCATATGGGATCCGGGGATTGAATTGGACCTGTTGTGTGCAAGGCAACAAAAGTGAAGATTGTGTTGTTTGCGTACTTTCAGTAACTTGGCTGGCTATATCAGGGACATATGGGCTAGACCTCTCGCCTTTTCATTGTCACTAGTCTCTACATTGATTCTGTGGGGGCAGAGTATTCTAGGGTGAAGCCAGCTGTAATCCCCTGGCTGGTAGGAGGAGCCATGAGGCCGGGGAGGAGAGGTGTGTTTGCAGCTGAGTGTCTGAGGACCCTCCCAGGCTGGAGCCCCAGGCATCGTGGGTGTGCCCTGAGTGTGTGTGAAACATGTTGCTGACCCCAGGGGGCCTCGGGCTCCTAGATGCAGGCATCTGTGCTGTACTCACACGGCTCTTCGATTCCCTGGGGTGATCCGGTGCTTTGCTTTCTTGGCTTGTTCCATTCTTCTTCATTAGTCATGTGGGTCCTTTGTACCCCTTTCTCTTAATAAGCCTGGCTGCACAGCCTGTATTGCTGGGGTGCCCTTTTCAGGAGCAGCAGAACCACCTTGCAACCGCCCTCTCTGTCACTAAGTTTATCTTTACCCTCAGATCATTTGCATTTTTTTGAGTATACGGAGACATTTTGTTTTGTTTTGGTTTGGGGTCTGATGTTCCCGAAGGGTTTATTCCTGGCGGTCCTCAGGCGTTCCTTTCGGCAGTGCTCAGAATCCTGCCCCTGTCAGCCTTATGCAAGGCAGATGCCCTACCTTCTATTCTCTCTCTGACCCATTACGAAATGTTCTTTTGCTTTTATGTTAAAAAGTCAATGAGTGAGCCCTTAATAACGCTAGATTTTTCTGAAGTCATAGTATAGTGGGGAGGATGCTTGCCTTCCACTGGGTTTGATTCGCAGTATGCTATATGATCCCCAGATATCCCTGGGTCTAGTCAAATAGAAAAGCCAAAAGGGTAGTGTGTGATTGCCAAGCTCCTCCCGGCGACACTCCCAAAGGATCTTCCTTTTGCTCTGTGTCTGTTGGACTGTGAGAACCACAGAGATGTCATCCACCTGCTCCGTCTGTTCACGCAGGGGTCATTTGACTAATTTTTACCTGACTTGCTGTGATTTATTTCAGAACTCAAACCACAACTTCAGGATTTGGCATAGCTGTAATCTGACTTGGGAAGAGAGACACTGAATAGGCCTGAGCTGGGAAGATTCACACATTCTAAAATGAATATCATTGTCATCAGTTTCTTCCAAGCTTATCTCAATTCTCCTCTGATTCTCTTTCCGTGAATCTCCTTCATTTCTCTTGGACTCTCCGTCTCAAATTCTCTCTTGATTGTTCCTTTGTCCACTCTTACAACCTTAGTTATCTCCCAAATCATCAGGGGTTTGGGATAGCAATTACATATAGCTGAGGCCATACAATCAATGGATGTATGGTCCCTCTCTTGGGGGAAGCTTCTTCTAGGACAAACTTTTTCAGCAAAAAGACCAACCTAAAGGAGAAATGCCATCTTTGGGTGTGTTTTTCCTTCCCTTAGTCCAGCAACCATATAAACATTCATCTTAATTCTACTCTTTAATAATATTAGTCATTTTGTATGGACACAGTAATAGATACATAAAGTTGGGGACATCTTACTATAGATCTCAGACTACGGGGCTCAGGCAAGATTAGTCTTTCTTAACACTAGCATGGTCATAATCTAGTTGTTATTCTTTGGATCATGACAGAATTTGTCCATGACTATGCTCTTAATTTATATGGCGCTTTGGTCTGGCCCATTTCAATGACAGTGTACCTCACAGCTATCCCTGGGTCCATCCAGTCCCTCATCGTGACACTGCCTTTGGGGTGCTAGGAACTAAGGGCAATTGAGGCTTAGATTGAGAAAGCAGATGCCCAGGTATGAGGTATTATTTGGAGTCAATTAACTCCCAAGTTACAAAGTCAGAGTATTAACTATCTTCCTAGTCTATACAAAAAGGACATTGCTCTAAAGTAACTATGCAAAGGACATAAGGAGAAGAGAAAATCAGTTTTTCACTCAGATTTCTGAGGATTCAGACCTTACAAATTAACAGAGTCTGATTAGGAGAAAAAGGTGACAGGCCAGTTGGGAAAGCAAATCACAGAGAAGGAAGTTACAGAGAAACACAGAAGAATGGGAGTGCCTCAGGAGCACTGTGGTAAACCTAAGATCCCTGTGGCAAGGGAGGAAGGACATACCAATGTTAAACCTAAAGTGTTTAGAGCTATATTCCAAGAAACAGATGGATGGGAGTGCCTCAGGAGCATTGTGATGGGTGTAATCCAATAAACCTAAACTCCCTGTGACAAGGGAGAATGGACATCCCAATGTTAAACCTAGAATGTTTAGAGTTATATTTCCAACAGAATAGTGTAGTAGTTGGGCTGGAGCGATAGCACAGTGGGTAGGGCGTTTGCCTTGCACGTGGCCCTTGAGGCTGCCCTGAGTTCGATTCCTCTGCCCCTCTCGGAGAGTCTGGCAAGCTACCAAGAGTATCTTGTCCGCACGGCAAAGTCTGGCAAGCTCCCCGTGGTGTATTAGATATGCCAAACACAGTAACAAAAAGTCTCAGGATGGAGACATTATTGGGCCTGCTCGAGCAAATCGATGAACAATGGGAGGACAGTGTGGTAGTGGGAAGATAGGGGCAAATCTTGAATGAACTCCAAAATTTGGAGTGTTTGTTCACACCAGCTTGCAGGCTTTTCTGCTAGCCAAAGCAGCAGCCTCCCAATAGAAGCACAGTCTGTTGGTTAGAAAAAAGCACATCCTGATGCACCTGTCCTTTTCATAAGCACCCACAAAATTAACTTCACCAGACCCACATCCTGGTACCCCATAAATTTATATAAGCATAGGGAGGCAAGCACAGTTACCGAAGCAAAGAAAAGCTAATGCAGAAATAAATCATCTATTGATGTTTACTACCTCACTTTGGGGGGACCCTTACCTATTGTTCCTGTTTGCACACTGTGATGATCTGACACCCTAGTGGAGTGGTTATAAGAAATTGAGTATGTTTATGGAATAATTCTGCTAAGAAGCAAACTTGTAAACTAAATTTCATATTTTTACTGTAACAAATACCAAATCATCATAGCCAAACAATAGATCTACATGTCTGAAAAAAAGGTTTTCTTCTCCTGCACAACTGCTATATAGTTGTTCTTGCTTACTGGTTCAAATTTTGAAGAATTACAGCTTAATAAATCATCAAGTACTAAAATATTAAAGACTATTTAGCTGCACAGCAATTAAGGGACTTTCCGTTCATTTTTCTGATCCATGTAGAATCACGGCCATTGAGCACTGTTTGAAGAGTTGCTACGCACAGATCTCAAGGAATAACTGGAGAGCACCCTTTGCTCTGAACACACACAAATACACACAAAGGAATTTTTGCTTACACAAATATCTTCCCAGTCATCACCAATCCCCGATTCCCCTTCTGGGCTACCCCTGACCCCTTTCTGAGCCACGCGATTCACTTAGTTTCTAGCTCTCTCCTATCATTGTGAAAATAAACAGTTGAAGCTACCCCAGACCTGGACTTTCAGTGCGATAGAAATGAACGTGGGGACTCAAAGAGATGGTCTGGGTGGCTGTTTGCAAAGTATCTTTGTGAATTTTATTCCCTTCGTCAAAAAAAAAGACTTCTGATCGACAGACTATCTGTTCAGTTGGTCAATCTCCATTTATCGCAGACCTGGCAAACAACAGATGTCCTGATCACCTGATCCTATCCCAAAAAAACGGGAAAAATGAATCTTCTGACCAGGCAAGTACCTGGTCAGGAATATTTGAAGCCTGGCCCTTTAAGGCTCTGGGCGCACTTCCGATGACGTCACAGTGTCCGGACCCTCTTTCCCTGCGCGTCTTGGAAGTCTGGCGGAAGTGCTGGCGGCCGGCTTTGGTGCGGCAGGTGAGGAGCGGGTGAGGGGGCACCCAGGGGGGCAGCGGGGTCTGGGAAGGTCGGTTTCCAGCCGGCCGCCCGGTGGTCGCTCTGAGCGCCTGAACGTCCTGGGTCTCCGCCTTGTGGGCGGCGGGGTCGCTCCGTGGCGGTGGCCCGGGGTGGCGGCCCCTCACCCGGGACGCACCGAGAGCTGATGCCGAAAGCAGCAGCTTTTAAATCTTATTTAAAAAATTATTTTGAGGGAAACAAGGGCGTTGTTACTGAGGGGGACTTACTTAGAAAGATGCGTAGGGGAGGATCCCGGCCTCCCACAGCGTCCCGGTACCAGCCTGGAGTGAGCCCAGAGCAGGGGCCAGAGATGGGGTGGGTGGGGGGAGGGGCAGGGCACATTTCTGTGCTTGGGGCTCAAAAGCATTTGGCAGATCCTTTGCTTTTCACTTGTTCCTTGTGCATTCAGTGGGTTCTGGGAGTACAGGGAGGTGGGGAGCTTCTCTTTACTTTTTCTTTTTTTTAATTTTTGCTTTTTGGATCACACCCAGCGATGCACGTGGGTTCCTCCTGGCTCTCCGTTCAGCAAGCACTCCTAGTGGTGCCAGGAACCATGAGAAATGCCCAGAATTAAACCCAGGTTTCCTGCCCTTGAAACAAATGCTCTTTTGTTTATGCTGTCACTCAGGCCACGAGGTGCAGAGATTTAAGGCAACTCAGGGCTCAGAGGAGGGGGATGAGCAGGGGGTGCATCAGGACTGTGCTGTGCCATAGCGGGTCTTGTAAGCAAGTGTGCAATCTCAGCAGGAAGTAGCTCGGAGATTTGTAGAGTGTGCCCTAACCCCTCTAGTAATGAAAGTTCGCATCAATATCGGGCACACCACTTTATTCATTTAAATGAACTAATTATTTGGTCTGGAGGAGTAGAACTGCAAGACTCAGTTACTTCTCCTCCCTCTGCACTCAGGGGTCATTTCTGGCTGGGCTCAGGGAACCATATGGGATGCCAGGATTCAAACTTGGTTTGACCGAATGCAAGACAAGCACCTCACCTGCTATACGATCTCTCCAATCCCTTTATAATTTATTTTATTGTAGTTTTTGGGCCACAACACCACTCAGTGCTCAGGGATTACTCTTGATTCTCAGCTCAGGTATCATTTTTAACAGTGCTGGGGTGGGTGAGCGTATGCACTGTTGCATATTGACCCTGGTTTAGCTGCTTGAAAGAAAAGCACCCTATCAACTTACTATCTTTGCTAACCCTGTATGATTATATTTCCTCAAAAAAGAATTTCTGCCTCACCAGTCAAGATTCCAAGCATCCCTCACTGTCCATCTCTCCCACACCAGGGGCGTGCCCTGCTGTTGAAGTGAGTACTTGCAGAAAGGGGTTTTCCAGGGACCAGCTGCAATAGGTTTTAAATGTCTCACTCTTAGGTGCTGGTCAGTAGTATAGTCAGGAGGGCGTTTGTCTTTCTTGCAGTGACCAGGTTATCCCCGACATGCCATAGAGTCCCCTGAGCATCACTAGGTATGGCCGCAACCCTCCCACTCCAGAATTTGACTTGACACACGAGCATTCTTTGAACTTCTTTTTGGGTGTTGGGGTATTTCTCCTGTCTTTTCCTCCCCTGTTTGCTACAAACTTGGAGATAGTCAGAGTCTGCCCCCCGATCTCTGTGTGTCTGGGATGCAGGGGGAGCCATGCCATGTCCCCCAAAGGTAAAGCAGGTGCTTTGCTCGCTGAGCTCCTCTCCCTGGGTCTATCTCACTACTTGGGGAGCAGATGAGGTGAGATTTTGGACCATACCTGGCAGTGCTTGAGTTCTGTGCCCTGCCAGGGGACTGGTGGATAAGGGGTACCAGGGAAGGCCCTCTGGGCTTTCAGTTGGACAGTGTCTGCTTCAGTCTGCTGTGTTCCCTCTTACTCCTCTGTTCATACCTTAATTGGAAGTTCTTAGATATGAACATTCTTGAGTCCTTTGAACAAGAGGCTGTTAGGAGGAAAGGAAGGAGTTGGAGGCTCTGAGCGAAATTATAGACTTTAAAATTTCATTTGGGATAAATGCAATTTTTCTTCTTTTTTTTCCGCTTTTTGGGTCACACTCGTGATACTCAAGGGTTGTTATCCTGGCTCTGCACTAAGCCTCTGCAGTCAGGAATCACTCCTGGCGGTGCTCGGGGAACCATATGGGATGCCAGGGACCAAACCCAGATCAGTCATGTGCAAATCAAATGCCCTGACCGCTGTACTGTCACTCCAGCCCCAAGTGTAATTTTTCATCCCTTTCTTGTTTTATAAAATCACGTACCCATAGGAGTAAAATCATACAGTCTGAAAACCATGGTACTGGAGCAATAGCACAGTGGGTACGGCGTTTGCATTGCATGCAACCAACTTGGGTTCGATTTCCAGCATACCATATGGTCCCCTGAGCACCACCAGGGGTAATTCCTGAGTGCAGAGCCAGGAGTAACCCCTGCACATAGCCAGGTGTGGCCTAAAATCAAAACACAAAAGTAAAAAAACTAACAAAAAATATAGTCTGAAAACCTGGCCTGTAAGCTCTGAGCACTTCTGGGTGTGGTCCCAAAACAAAACAAAAAACTGAAAGGACTGACCCTTGCGAATATATTATTAGATTTCACACCTCTGCTGTTGGGAGATAAATTCCTCATTGTCTTTATTTGGGCAGGAGGGGGATTGGCTGTGCAGGCTTTTGTCAAACCCAGCAGTGCTCTGGGATCACTCCTTGGTGATTCAGAATGTGAAGTTGAGTCTGTCGCCTGCATGACAAGTGCCCTGCCATTCACTGTGTGCTCTTTCTGGCCCCTGTAAGCCTTTGAAATTGCAGTTAGTACTTCTGGCTCAGCTGTGCACCGGGAGGCCCCAGGTGGCAGCAGCCCTGACTGGACCTCTACCAGCTGGGCCTCATCCCTGTTTTCTGTCTGTATCCTTCTCATAAGGTTCACAGTAGTTACATAGACTTTGAATTAGTGGGGTCAGTGATAGGCCAGGAGTGCAGGCCCAGGCCTTGCAAGCAGCCTGCGACACGGTACAATCTCCTGCACAACGCAGGATTCCTCAGGCACCACCTGGGTGAACCCAAAGATCTGCCACCTGTGGCTCCAAAACCCAAGTCTGACCTGCATTCTCCAAAACTGACTGGTGGAGGTTGACTCATGAAGAAAAACATTTTTTTCTGGTCATAACCTGTAGTTGCTGCTTTTGGTACCCTGTGTGGTGCCAGGGACTGAACCCAGGTCAGCTGTTTACAAGGCCCATACCCTACCAGAATGTATTTCTGGCACCTAAATTTATTTTTGGTCGGCCACACCCGGCAGAGTTTACCGTTGGCTCTGTTGTCATTGATCGCTCTAGGTTTGGGGATCCTGTGGGGTGATGGGGATTGAACCCTTGTTACCTGTGTGTCAGACAATCACCTTGTGATCTGTGCTATCTCTGTAGCCATCATTAAAATGCTTTTATGCTCGGTAAAGTAAAGAGAGTTGTGTTCTTTTTTCCAATTAACTACACAATTCACTTTTTACTTATGTGTTTTTGTTTTGGGGCCACAGGCAGCAGTACTCTGGGTACTGGAGTAACCTCACTCTGCACTCAGGAGTCACTCCAGGTGGGCTTGGGGGATCCTATGGGATGTGGGGGATTAAACCAGAGTCAGCTGCCTTCAAGGCAAGTGCCCTCCCCAATATGCTGTTGCTCTGGCCTGGGGCCTAATTCTTCTCTGTTCCACTATATGTTTAGATATCATAACATTTTCAGTTCAAGTGGAACTACGACCCGTGAGATAGGAGAGCAGGTCAGCTGCTTGCCCTGCCCTCCCTGAGAGCAATTTCAGATTCCAAAGCAGAAACTTCTGGTCAGGGCCCTGGGGTTTGTGCACCTCTCATGCTCACTGATCTTTGCATGGAGCTTCCTGCTGATTCTCGGGAATTATAGGCGGGAGAAGATGATGTTGTGCCGTCTGACACACCGTCCACAGGGAGGAGGAAAGTGGCAAAGGATATTATGCAGGGAGGAGTGCCTAGGCCTTCAGGGCTGACTGTCTCTAGAGTTGTTTCAGGAAGGAGCACTGGCTCTACTTGTGTAAACTCATGAAAGCGGCACTGCACACTGCAATGGTGGCTCAATCTCTCCCACCGCTGGCGTTCGGTAGTCTCACCCTTCTTCCCCCACCGCTGGGAGGTCGATAGTGATGGGCAGGCAAAGGAAGGAAAGAGGGCCAGACTGGTTGGTCTTAGTCACAGTTTATTCCAATCCTCTCTCCATCCAGATCAGTCTCTCTTCTCCTCCTCTGCCTCCGCTTCTTCCTCCCTCATGCTACTTCATTCTCCTTCTCCATCCCCCTTCATACTCCTTCTCTGGAGTCTGGATTCTGAACCCTCCTTCTCTTCCTTCTGCTCCCCTTCTCCTTCCTTCTGACCCCCCAGCCCACTCTTCTAGTACAGTTAAATCCCAAAGCTTGAGGGGATGGGGTAATCATTACACATAGGTGTAATCACAATCTATAGGGGTAGAATTCTTTTCTTCTTTCCCTGGGGACATCCACTCCTAGGACAGATCCTCATTTTCAGATCAATCCACCCTAGAGTAGATTCTCCTGGGTGTGTTTCTCCTCTCCTTGTCTAGCAAACATATAAGCATATATAATATAAATCATTTTGTATGGATACAGCAAGAAATATCTTAAACTTATAGAATGGCCCTCGTAGGGGCATCTCGATCTCGGACTGCAGTGCTCAGGCCAGATAGTCTTTCCCACCCCTAGCAGGATCCTAGGCTCATCATTACTTTTTGGATCAATCACAATCACAACAATTACAACCATCCTGTTATTCGTCGATTGCCTGGAGCAGGCCCCAGCAATGTCTCCTTTGTTCTAGCCCTGAGATTTTTGAAAAAAGTGCCATATTCAAGGCTCTTTCGGAGTTAGGAGAATGAGACCATTGTTACTGGTATTTAGCATATTGAGTATGCCACGGGGAGTTTGCCAGATTCTGCCGTGTGGGCATGTTACATTCGGTAGCCTGCCAGTTTTGGATCATGACGGAATTTGCATATGATCAAACTCTTAACTTATAGTTAAGAATCGTGGCACTTTGGCCTGGCCCATTTCCATGCCAGGGTAGCTCACCACTTGCCCTGGGTCCATTCAGTCCCTCGTCGGGAACCTGCTTTTGGGGTGTTAGGAACTAAGGGCAACTGAGGCTTAAGTTGAGAAAGCGGATGCCCGGGAGTGAATAATATTCAAAGCCAATCAAATGCTAAGTTACAAAGCATAATGTTAACGGTCTTCCTGTATCTATACAAAAAGGGCATTGCTTTAAAGTAAACTGTTCATAAGGCATAAGGAGATGAGAAAGGCAACATTTCACTCATAAAATCATAGATTTCTGAGGAATCTGACCTTACAAATTAACAGAGTCTGATTAGGAGGAAAGCTGATTAACTGGGTGGAGAGGAGAGCATAGGGAAGACTGGTTACAGATAAACACAAGGGAATGGAAGTGCCTCAGGAGCACTGTGATGGGTGTAACCAGATAAAGCTAAGCTTTTTGTGGAAGAAGGACAAAGCAATGTCATCCTACACTACTTTTTTTTTTTTTTTGCTTTTTGGGTCACACTCTGAGATGCACAGGAGTTACTTCTGGTTCATGCACGCAGGAATTACTCCTGGCGGTGCTCGGGGGACCATATGGGTCGGCTACATGCAAGGCAAATGCCCCACCCGCTGTGCTATTGCTCCAGCCCCAGGCTCTAATTTTTTTAAGACTGCTTTTGTCCTTGTTTATTTGTTTTGTTGTATTTGGGTTTAGATCATACTCCACTGAGGAGTAGTCCCAGCTCAGTGCTCAAGATTCACTCCTGCCAGGTCTCGTACTTTGTGTGGTACCTCAGATCCAAGGCTGACTTCTTTAGCTTTCTTCTGTTTGGGAAGGTTGGGGACCACACCTAGTGATCTTGGGGTTTCTTCTTGCTCTGCGCTCCAGCATTTCCCTGGCAGTGCTTGGGGGACCATATGGGACGCAAGGTTTACTAGCCCTAATCGCTCTTCTTTCAGATTTATTTTTGTGCTACAGTGGAGGTGCTCAGGGCTTCCTCTTGCTCTCTGCTCTGGATTCACCCCTAACAGGCATTGGAGCCCCTGGGCCACATGGCCCCATATGTGCCCTATCAGCCACAGTGATTCAGGAACCCGGACATGCGTTTCCTCTGTTTCATCCTTTCCGCTCTGGAGAGCCTCACCTGCTCAGTCATACAGTCTCATGTTCACTCGCTGCTTTGTGTGCAGTTCTGGGCATGTGCCAGTACCAGGGAGATGGCCCAGAGGATCTTTGGGTCTGGCAGAAGTGTTGGGAGTCAGGTCACTTTTGCCTGCTTTGAGAGGAATTTGGGGCAGCCCTGAACTTGTTCATAGTCCTCTAGGCACAAATGTCTACACACAACCTTGAGTTGCTCACTGGACATTGAGTGTCCCCTTCTCATCCCTAGTGATTATGGGCCCTGGGGGTCGGGTTTTTGTGTTCAGTGTTTTCGTCCAAGCCCATCATTGCTTTTTTTAAGAATTACATTATTTTTAAAAAGTAGTTCACAATATTTGATTACATTTAATATTCCAGCCCCAATCCCACCACCATTACACCTTCCCACCACCATATTTTGGATGTTTCCATCCTGTACCACAACCCCTGCCCCAAAGCAGAAACGAAATAATTTATTTTGTATTGTTTCTTATGAATAAACCACTGAAAATGCACACAAAAAAAACTTTCGTTAGAGGAGAGTGTGTAAAGATTGGTGTATTTCACCCAGAGGCCATTAAGCCTTTTTATAAGCTGGTACTAATATGTTGTTAAGGCTTGAGTCTTGTGTGCTTCTCTCTCTCTCTTTCTCTCTCTCTCTCTATATATATATATATATATACACACACACACACACACACATCTGTAAAAATATATTTCCCTCTAAGATTGGTTGCCTTCTACTTTAAAACCACTTCAAATTTGGTACTCTACTCTTGAAGTATGAGTGGTGCGAGGTATGAAATGCCATGTTTGCGGCGTGCAAGGCAAGCACCCAAACCACTAGCCTGATACTCTCAGTTTAACATCATGTTTCTGAAACTGCCTCCTGGGGTTTTCCTTGTAGCTGAGAGTCCACTTTTCGTGTGTTGTCAAGGGGTAGAGCGTTGGCCGGACTGTGCTCTCTGATATTCTTACCAGCATTTGCTCCTGTTCCAGTGTCTCCAGCTCTCTGGGTTTCTACTAGGTCAGTTCATCTTTGAATCCCCAAGGCTGGCTTCAGAGTCGTTGCTTTTAGCCCCAACTTGATTAATTACTTCCCCAAGATACTCATTGTCTCATACCCCACCAGCTACCTACCTGCAGTTTGATTTCTTTTGACATGAGAACTCTCATGGCATAGAACAATAATTTGAATCCTTCTCTGGTGTTCTACGTGGAAGCAGCCAGCCCTGGTGGGATGTCTCTTTCTGCACACTGTGATAAAGGCTTAAGTGAGCAGTTTTGCCCTGGTCTCCATGGGGATGCTCAGACAGGTCCATTGTCTTCTGAGGGTGATGAAAATGGCAAGAGTATCCTCGTTCTGACAAAGTCTTCCCCTAGGAAAAGATCCTTGCATGTTCAGCTCAGTCAGCGGACACAACCCCTCCATAGTGGGGCAGCTTCTGGGAGAGGAATACTGTTTATAATGTGTCTCTCACACTGACAGGTCCACAGGAAGTCATTGTGAACTGAACCTGTCCACATGTAAGGAATGTGGGGGAGCCTTCACGTGTTCTCAGCACCATCACATTCCTTTAGAAACCCACAGTGCTCAGAATTCCCAGGAATGTTTCAGCACTGAGGACAAACTCTTGAGTCTAGTGTCACCTCGGCAGGGCTATGTGAGTATCCACACAGGAGAGAAACCACTTAAGTGTAAGGACTGTGGGAAGACCTTCGATGGAGTCTCATACCTTATTCACAGGAGATTTCATACTGGGGAGTTCGTATGCCTGTAAGGAATATGTCGAGGCCTTTATCTGACTCATACACCTTAGTATGCACAGGAAAAGTCACACTGGAGAGAAACCATATGCTTGTATGGAGTGGGAAGTCTTTGCTTGTTCAACAAGCCTGAGTGTACAGGAAAACTTACACTGGAGAGATAACTTATATGTGCGAGCAATGTGGGAAGGCCTTTGCTTATCCCTAAAGTCTTAGTTTTCACTAAATTCATATCGGAGAAAACCCTTATATATGTGAGGTAGTTGGGAAGACCTTTCATTTCTTCTCAGTTTCTTTCTGAGTATAGGGAAGTTCATACAGGAATGAAACTTTATTCATGTCACAACTGTGGGAGGGTCTTCACTTTCTTTTTTTTTTCCTTTTTGGGTTATTCCTGGCTCTCTCCTCAGGAGTTACTCCTGGTGGTTTTCAGGGGACCATATGGGATGCTGGGAGTCGTACACGGGTCAGCTACATGCAAGGCAAACACCATACCCACTGTGCTTTCTCTCCAGCCCGGGTCTTCACTTTATACTCAAACTTTTTAGTCCACAAGAAAACCCACTCTACAGTGAATGCATATATATATATATATATATATATATATACATATAAGGAATGTGGCAAGGCCTTTGCTTATTCTGCAAGCCTTTTGAGCCACAGAAAATTTCGTACTGGAGACAAACCTTATGTTTGTAAAGACTTTGGCAATGCCTTCACTTCCCCTTAACTCCTTATTGAACATAGGTAAATTCATACTTGAAAAAGCATATATTAGGGTGGGAGGATCTTAAATCAATCCACAAGCTTTGCTTTGTGTAAAAGACATTTATCCAGGATTGAGACCTTTCATATGTAAGGTCTGCAGGATAATTTTCAATCAATTAGCATAACTTTTTGAACAGGAAAATTCACATTGGAGAGAAACCTCATAAGTGTAAGGAATGCGGGAAGGTCTTCAGTTTGTCCTCAGCCCTTTCTACGCATATGAAAAGTCATTTTAGAGTGAAACCTTATGTATGCCAGGGGTGCGGAAAGGAAAGGCCTTTACTGGATCTGTAGGCATTACTATGCATAGGAGAATTCACACTGGGGAGAAACTATATATATATATATATATATATATATATATATATATATAGGGCTGGAGCGATAGCACAGCAGGTAGGGCGTTCGCCTTACAAGCGGCCAACATGGCCGACCCGAGTTCGATTCCTCCGCCCCTCTCGGAGAGCCCGGCAAGCTACCGAGAGTATTTGGTATGCCAGACACAGTAACAACAAAGTCTCCAATGGAGACGTTACTGGACCCGCTCGAGCAAATCGACGATCAACGGGAGGGCCTTTACCTTTACCTTTACCTTTATAGTTTCTATATATATATATATAGAAACTATATATATATATATATATATTCACACACACTTATGTAAGAACATGGGAAGTTCATCATCTATCATTTAAAGGCACCTGCAGCCTTTTAAGGCATAAGAGAATTAATACTGCAAAATAATCTGTGGGTAAGGAATATAGGAAGGCTTTCGTGTTCCCCTCAAGCCTTATTAAATATAAAAGTTATGTTGTATCAATCAATTCCCTAATAACAATGGCCAGGGTCAGAACATGGCCCTTAGGTAAAACAGTTTTAGTTTCGACAAGTGGGTGGGGGGTTGCTACAAAACTACAGTCCGGAAGGAAATAATCCTGGTGCGTGTGAAAGATTCCTGTGACATTAGTACCATAAGGGAAAGGTACTTGCTGATTATCACCTAGACCATGTCTATGACAGTGTCCTGGCATTTGGATTTCACATTCTGTTAACTGGTAAATAATGAGTCTTAGGGATAAAGCAAGATGGAATGAATTAAATAAAATGTAAATAGGTGGGGTCTATAGGATGGGAGATGCATGCTGAAAGTAGACTCTAGACCAAACATGATTGCCACTCAGTGCCTCTGTTGCAAACCACAGCACCCAAAAGGAGAGAGAGAACATAAGGGAATTCCCTGCCACAGAGGCAGGATGGGATGGGGGCTTGGGGGGGGTGGGAGGGATACTGGGATTAGTGGTGGTCGAGAATGGGCACTTGTGGAAGGATGGGTACTCGATCATTGTATAACTGAAACCCAGGCACAAAAATTTGTAATTCTACAACTGTACTGCATGGTGTTTTACTAATAAAAATTAAAAAAAAAATAGGTCGGGGCTGGAGTAATAGCACAGTGGTAGGGTGTTTTTCTTGCACATGGCCGGCCCGGTTTCAATTCCCAGCATCCCATATGGTGCCCTGAGCACCACCAAGGGTAATTCCTGAGTGCAATGCCAGGAGTAACCCCTGTGCAATGTCAGGTGTGACCCAAAAAGCAATAAAAATATTAAATAAATAGGTACAAAAATTGCATTTTGCTGGGTATTGTCAAGGTACACCATAGTTTCATTTGTCGCTGTGTCTCTGGCTTGGCTCAGACGTCCTGGTTTGCGGGGGATCATGGCAGAGATTAACCAGGATGCTGCGGAGAACTTTTCGACTCAGATAGACAGCCAAACCTTCATTCTTCAGGCCCTTCTGTGTTATATTTTGGGGAGCCACATCCCGCTTTGCTGTCCATATTTGGTGTCGGTCAGCCGCGTGCAAGGAAGCACTTTACTTGCTGTAGCATATCTGCACTCCTTGTATTCAGGTTTCCATTCGATTTACACAAACATTGTGGATAAATGCTTTGAGATTTTTTCTCTGGAAGCAGTAAAATCCTAACAATCTAATATTCCCCAGATTGGTAAACACCATGTAGATAAGTGCAAAAGGCCAAGCCACGCTGCAGAGTGACCAGTGTGGTTTGCTGCCTGTTAGCCCCTCCTTTCTGGGGGTTGGTCTATACGCTCTGTTTTATATACTTTTGTTTTGGGCAAAACCTGACAGTTCTTAAGAGTTACTCCTGGTGGTTCCCATGCCACCATTGGGGAATGTCAGGGAATGAACTCAGGTTTACCGAGTTCAAGGCAGGTGCCCAACACACTGCACTTCCCTTCTGGCCATGTACTCTTTTTTTATTTTTTTGGGTCAGACCTGTGATTTATAGGGGTTTCTCCTGGCTCTGCAATCAGGAATTACTTCTGGTGGTGCTCAGGGGACCATATAGGATTCTCGGAATTGAACTCATGTCAGCTGCATACAAGGCAAACGCGCTACCTACTGTGCTCTCACTCCAGCCACTGGCCACATACTCTTGGTTTGAAATCTTGTTTCTGAAACGGCCTCCTAGGCTTTTCCTTGTAGGCAACTGTCCACTGCTCTTGTGTTGTTAAGGGGTAGAAGCCTTTGCTCCTGTTCCAGCGTCTCTCTGGCTCTCAGGGTTGTTACTAGATCAGCTCCTCTCTGCGTCTGCAGGGCTGGCTACAGAGTCATTGCTAATACAGGATTGGGGGGCTTCTCCTTCTTCCAGACCCCCACTTTGTTACCAATCACTCTAGCCACCACCTCTCCACTCCTTTATGTGAGTTCATTTGACCTTCAGTACACTTTTTTTCTTTTCTTTTTGGGTCACACCCAGCGATGCTCAGGGTTTATTCCTGGCTCTGCACTATGAATTACTCCTGGCAGTGGTTGGGGGGACCATAAAGGATGCGGGGGATTGAACCTGGGTCAGCTGCATGCAAGAGTAATGTCCTGTCCACTGTGCTATTGCATTGGCCCAGCCAGCAATACATATTTACCTGCATTGTTCTAGTGGTTTCCTGTGCACCTGGTGTCTGGTCCTTTAAGGCCACTCGCAGAGGTGCAAGTGACGTCACAGCAGAGTTTTAAGGTTCTTGCTTCAGACACTGGATCAGGTCTCTATTTGTCACATGGGTGAAGGGAGCAGTGGCTGTCCTGCGTTGAAGGGGGTCTGTGAGGGCTGCTTTTGTGGCAGAGCACAAGCGGCCTCCCATTAGCGCCTGGCACCTCTCGATCTCTTCACTGTGAGAGGAGGGGCAATGCCAGCTTGAGGGCACTTTCGCGCTTTCTTCCAGTCATTCCTGTGGTGCAGCGGTGACGTTTTGGGGACGTGGAGCTTTGATGAGTTATAGCAGGAGCTGTACCGGGGCACAGGGGTCGAGGGTGTGAGTGCGTGATCCTGGGGATCCACTGTGACCACAGTCTCCTCAAGCTCCGGAAATGGGCAGTAGCAGATGGGCGTGGGGATGAGCATAGTGGTCACAGAGGAGGGGAAGCGGGGGCGGTCTTGAACCTCCCAACACTGGGCTTCGCTGGGCCCTGTCCTGGATCCTTTGGTTCGACATCGTTGCTGTAGAACTTCCAGATTCACTTAGAGGACCGGAGCGATAGCACCACGGTTGGGGCGTTTGCTTTGCATGTGGCCCACCCAAGTCCGATCTCCAAGCTCCACCAGGACGGATTCCTGAGCGCAGAGTCAGAAGTTTCTCCTCCGTATCCCCGGTGGAGGCTCCAAAAAAGTACAAGACCTGTTCATTTTTGAGGGACAGGGTGGCAGCTCCCCAAAGGCAATCGACGCTGTAGCCCTGGGTCACTGTTCAGTAGTAGCCTTGATGTCCAGGGCCATCCTGGGGATGCAGCTTGCAAATGGTTGTGGCTTGCAAATAAAAATTTGCTTTTGGGCTAATTTTGGTTGTATTTTGGGCAAATCTGTGGAAGAGCGAGGCTTACTCCAGGAACAGCACTGTGAAATTATTTCGGTTGGTTCTTTAGGGTTAATATATTTCATATGTTTATTTAATATATTTCATATATTTGATATAAATAAAATGATATATTTTAAATGTTTAATATAAGTAAAATATACATTTTCTATCCCTCTCGGAGAGCTCGGCAAGCTAAAGAGAGTATCCTGCCTGCACGACAGAGCCTGGCAAGCTTCCCATGGCATACTCGATATGCCAAAAACAGTAACAATAATGGGTCTCATTCCCCTGACCCTGAAAGAGCCTCCAATATGGCACCATTGGGAAGGATGAGTAAGGAGAGACTGCAAAAATCTCAAGGGATGAATGGGGATGTTACTGGCGCCTGCTAGAGCAAATAGATGAACAATGGGATGACAGTGCTACAGTGATACAGTGCTTTAGGGGTGATATGAGATGCCGAGGATTGATTTGGTTCAGCAAGGGAAGTGCCCCTCCCAGTTTACTGCCTTTCTGACTCCACATTTGTTTTTCTAACATTAGAATTTCTGTACCCTAAAATCAAGTTGGGATGCAACCTGACTCTTTACCTCTCCCTGATCAGGCAACCCCTGACTGTTATGCTGAGGTACTGAGAGTCAAGTAATGCAGCATGTGCGGAGTGCATTTGATGGCCATCATTCATCTCCCCACCCTGGTCGATGAAGGGTGACAGAGGATCAAAGAAGGAAACGGGGTTCAGGCTGTTGTGATCTGTTGAATTTTAAGCCAAAGTGTTTTAGGCTTCATCTGTGAATTGCTGGTTTTCCTCCTTCCAGAGAAGCTTACATCCTTCCTTGTTAACATGCCTAATTTAGTTCAAGTTTACCTTTTTTCTATATTTTACCTCTCAATGTCTCAGTTCCCAAAGTCACTCTTGATTACTGATAAGCCATAACTTTGTGGTAATTCTCAACTTTGTATTTGTACTGCTTTGTAGTTGAAGTGCTGTGTATTTGTACCTGCTTTTCTATTTCCCCTGTAGCCTTTTTATATTTTACTATAGATCAGTGTTCTTCGGTTAAACACAGAAAGACATCAGTCCAAGGTTTTGGGAGTTCATTGACTCTGAAATATATCTACTGCTGGGCATAATTTCTTTGTCATAATTACTTGACTTAGGCTTCAGTTACTGTAGTTCCTAATGCCCCAAGAGGGGGTCCTGTCGTGGGACTTGGATGGACCAGGAGCAAGTCTCAAAACTACCCTGGCATCCAAATGAGACATTCTACAAAGCAGAAATGCATGGTCTCGATGCAAACTGTTACAGCTTAAAAGATAGGACCCCCATGGGGAAGGATAAGCTGAACTGCCCTGAGGACTTAGTCTGGCCCTTTAAGGCTGCTTGCAGGACCTAAAGTGACATCACAGGATAATGTTTCTCTGCACATATGCTGTCTGGCCCTTTAAGGTTGCTTGCAGGACCGGAAGTGACATCAGAGTGGGGCCTGTTTGGTGCTTCTCTTCCTGGAAACGGGGTCAGAGAGTCATTGTTCACGTGGGTAAAGGATGAAGTAGGGCCCCAGCGAGACTCTGAAGGCCAATTTTGTCTTACTGCAGGTCAGGGGTGGCCTCCCGTGAGCGTCCCATGCTTCCACATCTCCACACTGAGCCGCGGGACCACGCCAGCTCTAGGTGCTTCTTGCGCTTGTTTTTCTTGTGTTCCCCGATATCCAGTGGTTCAAAGGTATGATGGGGTCTTTTTGGGGGCGCGGAGCGTTGGGAGGTTCGTAAGGGCTGTAGTGGGAGGCAGGGGTTGCAGGTGTGAGTGCGTTATACTGGGGGCTGCAGTGGCCAAGGTCACCTTCAGCTCCGTGTTGGGGCAGCCGCGGGTGGGTGCGGGGCTGAGCATGGGAGTTGCGGGCCTTGGAGTGCAGGAGCTGCCGAGAGTGGGGCTTTAGCCTTACCGAACCTCCCAGCTGACCCATGTTGGGATCTTGCACCAGTTTCACTGCTGTAGAATCTCCAGATTCACTTTGAGGCGCAGAGCCTTGCCCCCCCCCCCCCACCCAAAAGGCTTGAGACTCTGTTGCCGTCCAGCTTTTTCACTGACTGCCCTCGTGGATCAGGCCAGGGCGGTGGATCTGCAGGTGGCCGGGGTTTGCCAATGATAATTTTATTTTGGGGTTACTTTTGGTGTGGGGAATGGGGGGCTTTGCATTCCCGGAGATAACCTGAGGGCTTGCTCTGGCTCTGTCCTCAGATATTATTCCAGGCAGTGCTCTGGGGGCCTGGGGATGCAGAGGATTGATTAGTGTCAGCAATGCAAGCTTCCTAACAGGTTTACTGTATGTTGGAATAGGAATATCTGCTTCCTCACATCAAGTTGCAAAGTCCTGCCCAGACTGCTGGCTATCGAGGTGAGTATTGGTGGTAAAGGTTGTCTCTGTGTGCGCTTGTGTGTTCGTGTACTGCTGGTAAAAAATGTATGTCTGTAGAAATTTTTTTTTAAAAATTTATTTATTTGCTTTTTGGGTCCCAACCGGCGATGCAAGGAGTTACTCCTGGTTCTGCTCTCAAGAATTACTCCTGCGGTGCTCAGGGGACCATATGGGATGCTGGGAATCGAACCCAGGTCGGCCACTTGCAAAGCGAACGCCCTACCCACTGTTCTACTTCTCCATCCCCCCCTTTTTTTAAGAGAGGGCTTGCTCAGGCAACCATAGTGCAGAATGTGGCTCTATCAGGGGGTCAGCCATTCTGCTGGCCAGAAGGGGGCGCTGATGCACAGGATTTCCTGGCCGCAGAGTCTGTCCCTGGCTGGGCCTGTGAGATGCTTCTGTGGGATCCGGGAGGAGTCCCCAGACCAAGGCAGGGCCGACTTTTCTCTCTTGTAGCCAAGCCCAGAACTTGTGTCGCGAAAGGCAGCACAGATGCCAACCCATTTTGCTTCACCTGGGGAGAAAGAAACATCAGGTAGTGTCCCCCAGGCGGGTCTGTGAGCCAGTGCCCAAGGGTGTAGCTGGTCAGAACTTGGGGATTTTGCTCCTGTCCAGTTCTCACAATTCTGACTTCTCCTCCAGGTCTCTGATCCTCTGGAAAAAACAGGCAGGAGAAGATGGTGAGGTGCCATCGGACACACCGACGCCAGGTAGGAGTGACACAATGAGGTGATGCAGTGATAGGAGTGTCAGGCTTCCCAGGCTGTCTGTCTCTGACTTGCTCAGGAAGGATCCTGCCGCCTTGTCAGAGCACCTGGCTCTCTGCAGTATGAGGCCACATTTGTGTCAGTTTTGTTGTATTTGGCGTTTGGACCACAACAGCTCAAAGATTACTGGTGCTCAAGGATGACTTCTGACATGTCTCAGGGACCATATGGGGTGCTGGGCATCAAAGGCTGGTGTTTGGGTATTTTGTTTTGTTTTCGGAGCCACGCGCAGTGATTCTGGTGATTATACTCTTGGCTCTGCACTCTGGCATTGTACCTGGCGCTGCTTAGGGGACCCTATGGGATGGCGGGTATCACCAGCCCTACCAACTATCCCCAGCCCACTGTCCTGTTACACAGTCATGCTGCTTTGTTTCTTTTCATATTTATTTTTGTGCCAACGGGGGAGATGCTCAGGGCTTCCTCTTGGCTCTGTGCCTGATGTGCATCATGGGTCCTTGGGTGTGCTACACCTGTTTTTGCCCTTGCAGCTCAAGTGACTGTGAGATACAAGGGGTATATGTTTAGTTTTCAACTGAAAGCAGGGTCACTCTTTTGGTTCCCGCTGATTGTGTGCTCAGATTTTACTCGCTGCAGTGCTCAAAGGAGCAGTGGTGAAATTCCCTGGCGTCAGGAGCAAGTCTGCCACTTTCAGGAACCTTCTAGTAGAGCATCCTCACATTTTCATAGATGCAGCTGTCTTAGAAGTTGGGACCCGTTTGCCAGGAGTTCAGGTGGAGGCTGGTTCCTCCCGATGGGACAGACCCTGAGCCCATCTAGGGCCCTGGGGTCCTGATCTCACAGCCCAGGGAACAGGGTGGTGTCAGACCCTAACTCCTTCCCCATTTGTATGCCGGTTTAGGGCACGGTGACCTTCCCCGAAGTGGCCATGATCTTCACCCCAGAGGAGTGGACGTGCTTGGATGCCTCTCAAAGAAAGCTCTACAAGGATGTGATGCTGGAGACCTACCAGCACCTGTGCGCTATTGGTGAGAGCAGTGCAGGGCCGACCTTGTCTGGACAAACCCATGTGGGCTCCCTGTGCCGGGCCTTGACTGTGTGTCCAACAGTAGCTGTGACTGTCCTGGCGAGGACAGCCATGCAGTAGCTGTTTCTCTAGCTCCTTCCCTGGTTTTCTTGTTGGTGCTCACCTGGCAATGCTCAGAGCTTACTCTAAGCTCTTCCATATGAATCACTCTCTGTGGGTTTGCATGAATCTGCAGTGCTGGCGTTCAACCTAGGTTAGCCCTGTGCATGGCAAGCTCCCCACGTGCTGTACCATCGCTCAGGTCTCTCTAAAAACTTCCTGGTTCCTGCTAATGCTGAGTTCTCTGATCACTTCTTGTACTACATATAATTTCTAGTATTTGTTTTGGTTTTGTTTTTATTTGGGGCACAACCTAAATCCTCTTGTCTCTGTGCTGAGGGATCACTTCCCGGGGTGCTCAGGGGCCATGGGATTCTGAGGATTGAACATGATTGGCAGCTTAAAAGGTTGTTGTCTTAATCCCGGTACTATTGCATCAGGCCCACAATTTCAGTTAATTTATTTTTATTTGTATTATTTTATTTTTATTTTTTTATTTTTTTACAATTTTTATTAGTGAAGCACCATGAGGAACAGTTGTAGACTTAAAAAAATTGTGCTTAACCAGGAGGACTACTCCATAACTTAGAGGCCAGCCGGGTATCCTAGAGGAAAGGGCAGTTCAGATAGAGAAGGGAGCACCAAATAAAGGATGTTTGGAGGATCCTCCCAGGAGGGGAGATGCATGTCGAAAGTAGACTATGGACTGAACATGTTTGCCACTCAATGCCTCTTTTGCAGACCACAACACCCAAAAGGAGAGAGAGAACACAGGGGATTGCCCTGCCACAGAGACAGGGGGGATGGGGGGATGGGGGTGGGAGGGATATTATCCATGGTGGTGGAAAATGGGCACTGGTGGAGGGATGGGTATCTGATCATTGTATAATTGAAACCAAAGCACAAAAAATTGTAAATCTACAACTTTAAAAAAAATAAAATAAAATAAAGGGAAAAAAAATTGTGCTTAGCTTTCAGTTATACAGTGATCGAGTACCCATCCCTCCACCAGTGCCCCTTCTTCACCACCCCTAATCCCAGTGTCCCTCCCACCCCCCCACCCCCTGCCCAACCTGCCTCTGTGGCAGGGCATTCCCTTTTATTTTGTTATGATTTGGTTAGGGGTTATACTTAAAAATACTTAGGGATCATTTCTGGCTGAGTATTCAGTTATTCATCCTGGTTGTTGTCCGGGACATTGTGTGCTGCTGGGGATCAATCCTGAACGTGTGTGCATTGTCTGTTTCCTGCCTGCTGTAATATTGCTCCCAACATAGCTCGTTTATTTCTTAGGGTCTCACCCCATCTGATGTTGCTCTATTTCAGTGCTTGTGGTCACTTCCGGTGGTTCTTAGTTCATCAGGAGTCAGGATTTGCCTCTGGATTATGCAGTCAGGGATCACATCTGATGGCTTGAGAGACCCTACTGAATGTGAGGATCGAACTTTAATTGACCTTGAGGAAGGCCCATTCCTGACCTGCTGTGCCGTCTGTCTGCTTCCTTTTATATGTTTATTTTTAAAACCAATTTGGGGCCTTCGTCATCTTTGGCCATGTTTGGATTTGTTAAGCTTTGGGGCTTACTGAACTGAGGCATCAGTTCACGCAGGCTCAGTACATTGCATGTGATGCCAAGCCGAGAGTGACAGTTGCTTGTCTTGCAAGTTCTGGACATGTGTTCTATTCTCACCATCCCATGTGATCCTCAAGCAACATCAAAGGTGATTTCTGAGTACACAATGAGGGAGAGGCCTTGAACATCCCCAGCTGAGGATCCCGAACTAGAGAAAAACTAGAGAAAAAAATACTACGTATTGTGCTGTGATCAAATCCCTGTTGGCCCTTTAAGACCCAGGTTATACTATTTGTCGTGTTTTCTGGGGCCCTATATATCACTCTTAAATTAAGTCGTGAATCTTAGCTCTTGGATAACTCCAAATCTGGAGCATTTTAGAAGTGCAGATTCTGTTCATGCCTTTCCAGTAATTGACTCAATTTTTATAGGGACACATGGCTTTTTCTTGTCACGTTTTCCTTGTCCCTAATCCATGCTCCATCTCTGTGAGGTTCAGGGTATTCTGGGGTGAAGCCTGCGGTGATCTCCTGGCTGGAAGGAGGAACCCTGAAGCCGGGGAGGAGAGGCATGTGTGCAGGTGAGTGTCTGAGAACCCTTCATGGCTCAGGCCCTGGGCAGTGTGTGGGTGCCCTGAGAACATGTGAAAATCACTGCTGACCCTGATATCCTTGGGTTCTTGGATCCAGGCATCTGTGCTGCATTCACGCTGCCCTTCGCTCCCACAAATTGTCACGGAATAATCTTGTGCTTTAATTTCTTGGCTTTGACATTTTTTTTTCTCTTCTGGCAGTCCATGAAATTCTCACTCCTTAGTCCCCCTGTCTTTCCCCTACCAGCCTGTCTGTACAGCCTATAATGTCGCTGTATTTTCAAAAAAATTTTTGCCTTTTTCTTTAGTTAATAAGTGAGGCCATAATAAAGCTGTTTTGGCTCTGAGTGATAGTAATGCAGGAAATACGCTTGTCCTTCACACTGTCCACCTGGTTCAATAACCAGCAGCCCATATAGTTCTCTGAGCATCACTGCATATGTTCAACAAATTAAAAAAAATGCATCTTGTGGGATTGCCAAACTTTTCACAGCAATCCTCCCTGGGACCTTCCCTGTTCTGTGGGATACTTTGGACTGTGAGTACCATAGAGATATCCTGAAGCTGTACTGCCTGGTTAAGGATGTTTCATTCGAAGAGTTCTTACATTGTATATTGTGTTTGGTTTCAGAACTCAAAGCATGGCTTCAGGATTTGGGAACTCAGTCGGCGAGTATGAGTGAGCTGGTAAGATTTGCAAGTTTGGAATCAATATTATAATCACAATCACAACTATGCTGTTATTCGTCGATTGCATCAAGCAGGCCCCAGTAACATCTCCTTCATCCTAGCCCTGAGATTTTTTTTTTTAAAAAGTGCCATATTAAAGGCTCTTATAGAGTTAGGAGAATGAGACCCTTCATTGTTACTGGTATTTGGCATATTGGGTACGCGCACGGGGAGTTTGCCAGACTCTGCCGTGTGAGCTGGTTACATTCGGTAGCCTGCCAGTTTGTCCAAAGTAGGAATGAGATGATAAGATGTCATTATTATAATACTAATTATTAATATTATAATACTAACGGAAAATGCCAGTGGACTAGCATGTTACTTTTAAAGTGCAGGGCCAGGAATGGTTGGAAGGAAATTCATAGTATGATACTTACCTTCACTGGGTGATGACGTCTCTGCTCAAAACCTAAAGAAAATTGTAATATGTTTCATGTAAATGCCATGCTTTTTCATTTGATTTAACAAATTAATGGCCCCGCATTCATCAATTTTCCATGTGTATCTTACCGAAACATTAGGTTAGTCCATGGTTATGCCATCCACCGGTCGGGAATTGCATTGGTGTGGTGCAAATGTTAGAAACCAATCTGCAGGTATCAATTTCATGTAACATGGAGACTCTTAAGGGTTAGAACGATAATTGGAATCCTCTGCTGTTCTACAGGGAAGCAGCCAGCCCGAGTGGAATGTCTCTGACCCTTCACGCTGTGAAAAAGTCTTGAGTGTGCATTTGTGCCCTCAGCCACACGGGGATGCCAAGGCAGGCAGGATGGCCTCTGAGGGTGATCAGAATGGAGAGAGCAACCTCACTCTGAAGAATCTCTCCCGTGGGAAAAGGTTCACACAGTCTGTTATTCTTGGACCACGGACACAAACCCCAACATTAGGGCAGACCCTAGAATATCAGAGAGAAGCACTGTTTATAGTGAGTCCTTCACACCGAAAGGCCCACAAGCAATGTCACCATGGATTGATGCTGTCCAAGAGTAAGGAATGTGGGGGAGCTTCCTCGTGTTCCCAGGACCATGATTTTCCCTTAGAAACCCACAGTGGAGAGAATCCCCAGGAGTGTCAGCAGCAAGGTCATGGTTTGAATCCGGCATTACCCCAATGTGATGACATGAACATCCACAAAGGAGGGAAACAACATACATGTAAGGACTGTGCGAAGGCCTTCACTCAACCCTCAGAACTCTTAAAACATTGTAGAATCCATACTGGAAAGAAAGCATATGTGTGTGAGCACTGTGGGAAGGTCTTTGGTTATTCCTCACACCTTTCTAAACACAGGAAAATTCATACTGGAGAGAAATCTCATAAATATAAGACACGTGGAAAGGCCTTCACTCGATCCTCAACGCTCACTGGGTATATGAAAACTCATACTAAAGAGAGGCCTTATACATGTAAGGAATGCGGGAAGGCCTTTACTTATTCCTCAACCCTTTCTCGGCATATGAGGATTCACAATGGAGTGAAGCCTTATGAATGTAAGGAATGTGGAAAGGCCTTTGCTTATTCTTCAAGCCTTACTATGCATATGAGAATGCACAATGGAGAGAAGCCTTATGGATGTAAAGTATGTAGAAAGGCCTTTGTTAATTCCTCAAAACTTACCTGCCATATGAGAATTCACACTGGAGAGAGGCCTTATGTTTGTAAGGAATCTGGTCTTGTATCCTCAGGCCTTACTCGACATATGAGAATTCACAATGGAAAGAAGCCTTATGGATGTAAGGTATGTGGAAAGGCCTTTGTTTATTCCTCAAGCCTCAATATGCATATGAGAATTCACAATGGAGAGAAGCCTTATGGATGTAAGGTATGTGGAAAGGCCTTTGTGGAATCCCCAACCCTTATTTGGCATATGCGAAAGCACACTGGAGAGAGACCTTATGTTTGTCAGGAGTGTGGGAAGGCCTTTGTTTCTGCCTCAAACCGTAATTGTCATGTGAGAATTCACACTGGAGAGAGACCATTTGTTTGTAAGGAATGTGGGAGGGCCTTCCGTCTGGCCTCCGGCCTATATGTACATAGGGCAGTTCACACTGGGGTGAAATCTTATATATGTCAAGAATGTGGGAAGGCCTTTGTGTTTCATTCTGGTCTTAGGAAACATCGTAAAATTCATATTAGATAATTCAATGCTGTAATAACAATTTTTAATGTCAAAACAGGCCCCTTTGGGAAAGTGTTTTTTCTTTGTACCATGGGATGCTGTGCTAAAAAAGTGCAGCCAGGAAGGGAATAATCCCTTAGTGTGTAACAAACTTTCTGTGATGTCAGTCTATAATGGAAAGTCTCTGCCAGTGTCCTCGAATTTGAACTTGATGTGTATGTTAACATGTACTTTTCACATTTCTCATGAAAGCTAAGAGGAATGTGAATAAAAATGCAAAAAAATTCCCTTTGCTCAGGACTGTCAAGGTCAAGAGTGGCCGAGATTAGTACCAGGAATTTTGCTGCATGGCTTGGAGGCCAGGCACACATGCTAGGGGAAAAGGCAGCCCAGGTCGAGAAGGGAGCACTAAATAAAGGGTGTTGGGAGGATCCTCCCAGGATGGGAGAAGCATGCTGAAAGTAGACTATAGACAAAACATGATTTCCACTCAATGCCTCCTTTGCAAACCACAACACCCAAAAGGAGAGAGAGAACAAAAGGGAATGGCCTGCCACAGAGGCAGGGTGGGATATGAGGGGATGGGGGGGTGGGAGAGATACAGGGATCAGTGGTGGTGGGAAATGGGCACTGGTTGAGGGATGGGTATTTCGTCATTGTATACTTGAAACCCAAGCACAAAAATTTGTAAGTCTACTACTATACCTCATGGTGTCTCACTAATTAAAATTAAAAAGAAAAGAATGAATAAAAAGGCAAAATAAATCCAGTTTGCTCAGGGCTGGCAAGGCTCACCACTATCTTATTCTTTGTTGTGACTCTGGCTTGACTTTTTTTTTTGCTTTTTGGTTCACACAGAGCGATTCTCTGGGGTTACTCCTGCCTCCACAATCCGTAGTTACTCCTGGCGGCTCCTAATGATCATATGGGATAGCAGGGATTGAAACTGAGCTGCCCCGTGCAAGGAAAAAGCTCTTCCGTCTGTACTATTGCTCCAGGCCCTGTGACTTGCCTTTGAGGCCCTGGGTTTGGGGGATTATGGCAGAAAACCGGCCACACCTTCGTTCTTCAGGGCTTCTTGATTCATGTTCTTTGAAGCCACACCCAGCTGAGTCCTACTCCTCGCTCTCAGCTCAGTCATCCATACTTGGGGGACTCAGGATCATTATGGGGTACTGTGGTTTGAATCCAGGTGGGCTGTGTGACCAGATTCACCCCCCATGTCATCTCTGCCTCCCACGTGTTCAGGTACTGGTTAGCGTTGTGTCAGTATTAAGGATAAATGTTTCAGAGAGTGTTATCTTAGTTAAATGCACCTGGCAAGGTTCTTTAGTGGAGTGCCATGAAGGCTGTTTTTTTTTAATTTTAAACTTTGTTTTTCCCGTCTTTCGGGGTCATACTCAGGGATTACTCCTGGTAGTGCTCTGGGAACCCTGTTAAACATGGTGCAAGCTAAAGTCATATCTGTTGTACCTATTCTTTGGCCCCTATTGGAAACAGTTTAAATCATTACTGTGTTTAGAAAGATATATGAAAGGATGAAAGGGGCCTCTTGAATCAAATGTCTGACAAGTGCTGGGAATATGGGTCAGCTCCCCACAACCCAACAGGCCGTTCTGTTTACTTGTGAGTTTTCACAAGGTAGGTCACGTTCCCCATGAGTTCAATAATAATACAGAAAAAAAGTGTTATATTTAGAATTAGCCATTAGCAATTAGTCACTGCTATCACCGCATCTTGATTACTTCCCCAAGATACTCAGTATCCGGTGAATTGTACCAACCTTCCTGTATTACTTTGAATCAACATAGCTGCGTTTCCCTGATGGACTGTGTGTCAGAGCATTGGGTCATTGTTTGACCAGTACAGGATCAGGGTTCTTCGTATCCCCAGCCTCCCACTGTGTTCCCCACCACTCTCCACAGCTGACTCTCCACACCTTTGTTCCATCCATCCCCCTTGAAGCACACATTCACCTGGGCGGGCAAAAAGGGTCTCTGCATCTGGACCAGGGCCCCTTAAGGCTCAAGTTCCGGCAGCAGTGGAAATGGCGTCCCAGGCCAGGGACCTTCGGATATTTTTTCTCTTCCCATTGTGGTTGCCTGACTCAGGCCGCCATTGGTCTCATGGTAGAGAGGAAATGGCAGTCCTTCGTGAAAAGTGGACTGTGAAGACCTATTTTTGTCAGGACGCGAGTGGAGATTCGTGAGCGCCCAGTGCCTCCCATTCTCTGCCCTGAAAGAGCCGGGGCCGCTCCAGCTTGAGGGGCGGAACCTTTTGTGCTTGTTCACTGCTCGCATGTTGTCAGTCATAGACTGTTTACTGGACAGTGTTCTCTGATGTTCCTACGAGCCTTTGCTCCTGTTCCACCATTTCTCCAGCACTCTGGACTGCTGCTAAGCCAATTCCTCTCTGCTCTTGTGCTGGCTTCGAGTCACTGCTTTCATCCTAACTTGATTGATTATTTCCTGGATAAACTCATTGTCCCTTGCACCACCTGCTCCCTATTGCCTGTTTTACTTTGCGATTTTCCTGATGCACTGTGTGTGAGAGCATTGGCTCATTGTTTGCCCAGTATGAGACCAGGGGATTCTTACCCGTGGCTAGCCCTCCACTGTGTGACCGGCCAGTACAGCAGCTGCCTCTCCACCCCTTTGTGTGTGTGAGTCAGTCCCCCGTGCATGACAGATTCTCCTGGTTTGGCATAATGGTTCTCTCCACATCTGGAGTCTGGCTCTTTAAGACTGCTTGCTGAAACAGAGTGATATCACAGGAAGCCCTCCCTGGTGCTTCTATTCCTGGAAACTGGGTCAGTGTCATTGTTCACGTGGGTAAAGGACAGAGTTAGGCCCCTGTGAGGAAGTGGGACTCTGAAGGCTGACTTTTTGGCAGAACAGGGGTGATCTCCTGTGAGCGGCTGGCGGTTCCCCATGTCCACAGTGAGCTGCGGCTCCTTGTCAGCTGGGGGCACTTTTGCACTTATTTTTCACTTGTCTCTGTTATCAGGCGATTCCTGAGGCGCAGCGGATCTTTGACGGGGTGCAGGGGAGGAGGATGTGAGTGAGTGATTCTGGGCCAGGATCACCTATAGCTCTGTGATGGAGCATCGGAGGGTGGGTACTGGGCTGAGCACGGGGGCTGTGGGTATTGGGGGTGAGGGACCTGCCAGGGGCAAGGACTTAGCCATCCTGACATTCAGCTGACTTACATTGTGACCTTGGCCCTAGTCTCGCTGCTGTAAAATCTCCAGATTCACTTTGGACAGAGTCACAGCTCCTGCAATTGTAAGAGATCCTATTACCGTCCGGCTTTTTCAGTGGCTTCCGAGGTATGATGGGGCCATCCGAAGTAGTGGATCTGTAGGTAACTGGGGTTTTAGTTTCCTTTTGGGGTTATTTTTGGTGTGGGAAATTGGGGGATCTACATGTGTGAAGATACCCTGAGGGCTTACTCTGACTCCTGGCTCAAGTATTTTGCCTTGGGTACTATGGGGGCCATAGGGATGCATAGGGATGCAGGGGATTGACTGGTGTCAACAGGCAAACATTAGTTTTAGAGTCTGGCGGAACAGGAATTTCTGCTTCTTCACATCAAGTTGCAAAGCCCTGTCTAGACCTGTGTCTATTGAGGTGAGTACCTGGGGTAAAGGGTGTGTGTGTGTGTGTGTGTGTGTGTGTGTGTGTGTGTGTTTGTGTGGTGTGTGTGTGTGTGTGTGTGTGTGTGTAGAAAGTGGGTTTTTTTAAGAGGAGAAGGGCTGTCTCCGTGATAGAGCCACTATTCTGGGGTATGGTTGTGGGAGGCAGCCCTGCTGCCAGCCTGCAGGGGGCGCTGAGTCACGTGATCTGGCCTCCGAGTCAGCACCTAGCTGTGCCTGTGAGAGCCTTCTGTGGGACCCAGGGAGAAGTCCTCAGGCCAAGGCAGGGCTGAGTTTTCTCCCTTGTAACCAAGCCCAGAGCTTGTGTTGTGAAAGGCAGCACAGATGCCAACCCATTTTGCCTCCCCTGGTAGACTGAAGCATTAGGCAGTGTCCTCTAGGTGTATCTGTGAGCCAGTGCCCTGATCAGGTCTGGGGGTTGTGCTCCTCTCCAGTGCTCACTGCTTTGACTCTTATTCCAGGCCTCTGATCCTCAGAAAAATCAGTCAGGAGAAGATGGTGACATGCCATCGGACATCCCATCTCTCGGTAGGAAGAGAGTGACAAGATAAGGTGATACAGAGACAGGAGCACTCAGTCTTCTTGGGCCTAATGTCTCTGAGTTGTTCCGGGAAGGATCCTGCATTGTTCCTGCTTGTTGGAGAGCTTGGCTCTTTCTGTATAAGGCCATGTTTGTTTCAGTTTTGTTGTATTTGCCTTTTGACCCACACCCAGCTTGAAGAGTACTCATACCTTAGTGCTCAAGGATGACTCCTGACATGTCTCAGGGATCATATGGGATGCTTAGAGACGAAAGCTTGCGTCTGGGTATTTTGTTTTGTTTGGAGGGCTACACCCAGTGTTTCTGGGGATTATTCTTGGTTCTTAACTGTGGCGTTGCACCTGGCAGTGCTTGGGGGACCATATGGGAAGATTTGGTTCACAGTCCGACCTTCTGTTCTATTGCTCCATCCTGCTGCTTTATTTTCTTTCCTGTTTATTTTTGTGACACAGTGGAGGTGCCAAGGCCTTGATTTCTCTGTGCTCTGGATTCCCACCTGATGCACATCACGGGTCCCCCAAGTGTGCTGGCCCGTTTTCGCCCTGTCAACTGCGGTGACTCAGATCCCAGGACATGTGTTTCCCCTATTTTGTCCTTTCTGCTCTGGAGAGCCTTGCCTGCTTGATCACACAGTCCTGCATTCACTCGCTTCTCTGTTTGCAGTTCTGGGCATGTGCCGTCTTTTTGAGTCCCACCAGAAATACTCAGGGATTACTCCTGGTGGTGCTCTGGGACCCTGTTAAAGGTAAAGCAAGAGGAATGTCCTCCCTGCTGTCCTATCTCTTTGGCCCCTACTGGAAACAGTTTAAATGAACTTTACAGTGCGTAGAAAGACGTTTGAAAGGATGGAAGGGGAGGGACCCTTGGTTCAAATGTCTGACAAATGTTGGGAATATAGGTCAGTTCCCCACATCCCAGCACTCCCCAGGCTCCTCACATCCCAGCTCGCCCTTCCATTTACCTGTGATTTCTCACATAGTTCGTCAAGTTCTTGGATTCCACCCGTGAGTTCAATAATATCAGAGGGAAAAAAAAAGCATTGTATTTGGAATTAGCAAAGTTCCATCAATCTAGTAGTCACTAGAATGTTAAAAAGGATTCAGATGTGTTTAAAGGCCAAAAAAGGCTCCAAAGTAGGGTCAGAAAATATGCTCTAAGTTTTTATGTGTACATACATGTATATAGATATAAATTGCATATATGTATAATTTATATGATTTTTATTATGTATAATACATATACTTCATATATTATATATGTATATTTTTAAAAAACAGTCCTCCCATTGTTCATTCATTCTGCTAGAGCGGGCCCAGTAACATCTCCATTTTGAGACTTCTTGTTATTTTGTTTGGCATACCGAATATGCCATGAGTAGCTTGCCAGGCTTTGCTGTGCAGACGAGATACTCTCGGTAGCTTGCCAGGCTATCCAAGACGGGCAGAGGAATCGAACCCGGCTTGGCCGGGCTGGCTGCGTGCAAGGCAAATGCCCTACTGCTGTGCTATCGCTCCATATATATGTATGTATGTTTTTTGGTGGTACACACCTGGCAGTGTGCAGGGATTACTCCTGGATTTTACTTTGATGGTGATCAGGGGACCATTTGAAATTCTGAGGATTGTACTCAGATTGACCATATACAAGGCAAGCGCCCACCCCACTGTACTACCCGTCTTGTTCATACTCTGGATTTGAATTTGGTTTCTCAAACTCCCTCCTGTATTTTTTTCTTGTAGGCAAGAGTCCACTGGTCAGGCGTTTTCAAGAGGTAGCGTGTTGGCTGGACAGTGCTCTCTGATGGTCTTACCAGGCTTTTCTCCTTTCCAGTGTCAGTTCAGCTCTCTGGGCTGATGCTAGGCCAGTTCCTCTCTGCATCTCCAGGGCTGGCTTCAGAGTCACTGCTTGATTACTTCCTCACGAAACTCAAAGTCAGGTGCCATTTACCAGCTTGCCTGTTTGACCTTGAATCAACCCACATGTGTTTTTCCTGATGGACTGTATGTGAGAGCATTGTTTCAATGGTTGACTAACCAGTAACGGATCAGGGCTCTTGTTCTTACCCCCAGCCCCCCACTGTGTAACCCACCAGTCCTACAGCGGCCTCTCCACTACTTTATGCAGTCCAGCCACCTAAAAGAACCGATTCACCTGGATGGGCACAGGGTCTCTCTGCATCTGGACCATGGCCCTTTAAGGATCCTGGTGGGTGCGGAAGTGATGTCACAGAACTGGTACTTTCAGCAGCCTTTCTATTCTAGTTGTGGTTGCCTGGTTCAGGCTGCCATTGGTCTCGTGGGTAGAGGAGGAATTTATGGCTCTTTTGACAGGGGGACTGTGGAGGCCGATTTTGTGGCAGGACACAGGCGGCCTCCCAGTCTCCTGCACTGTGAGCGGCAGAGCTGGGGTACCTGGGGGGATGATTTCGCGCTTCTTTTTTACTCGTTTCTGATATTCAGGCGGTTCCCGATGTATGGCAAAGGCTTTAGGGGGACCCATGGTCTTTGGGCAGTGGAGTGGGGGCTGGGCCGGGGTGCAGGGTTTGCACGTTTGAGCAAGTGATCATGGGAGGTTCCCCGTAGCTAGGATCGCCTCCAGGTCCGGGGAGGGCCAGAAGTGGTTAGTTGCAGGGTTGAGAGACCTGCACAGGGCGGGACTTAGCCCTCTCAAACCTGACAGTACTGGCCTGTGCTTGGCTGTTTCCAGAGCCTTTGGCCCTGGAATCACTAGTGTAGAACCTTCAGATTTACTTCAAAGGGCGGGGCCCCAACCCCCCTTCAGCAGGAGACCCAATTCTTCTCTGTGCTTTGATTGACTGTTATAATGGGAAAAGGCTACCCAGTGGCTCATTCCCTGTGGGTGGGTGAAATTTGCAAGTGAAACTTTTCTTTTGCTTTTTGGGTCACACCCGGCAATGCCCAGGGGTTACTCCTGGCTCTGCACTCAGTATTTACTCCTGGCGGTGCTCAGGGGACCATATGGGATGCTGGGAATCGAACAAGGGTCGGCCGCATGTAAGGCAAATGCCCTGCCCACTGTGCTCTCTCTCTAGCCCATATGTGTCTTTTTTTAAAGAGAAACTGTTGACTTATGGGGTGTGTGATGTTGTTGTGTTGTTGCTCAGGGTCACTCCTGATGCGGTGGAAATAATTAACTTAGAAAGGGCCAGAGCAATAGTACAGCCAGTAGGGTGCTTGTCTTGTAAGCGGCCAACTCAGGTTCGATCTATGTCTATTATTTCACATAGTCCCTGAGCCCCAGTAGGACTGAGCCCTGATCCCAGAGCTGCAATAACCCCTGAGCACTGCCAGTTGTGGTCCAAAATTGAAACACATGGACACACACAGACATACACACACATACGATGTGAGAACAATGAAAGAGATTGCTAGTATTTAAGAGAAAATATGGATTTCTGCAGCATAGAAAAAACAAAAAACAGAAAAGGAGGCTTAAGGACCCGCTTTAAATGTTTCACTCTAGAATTTGTCTTTTCACATGAGTGTTGGATATCAACCTTGTGTGTTTTAGGCTTGATCAGTGAATTGCCAACTTTTCTTCCCCTCAGAGAAGGTTACAGTACTCTTATGAGCACTCCCAGTCTCCCGAGTTTATCTTTAACTTATATAGTCAAACATTCTGGTGAATCTGGACTTTGTATCTGTAGTCATTTATTTGCATTTCTCTTTCCCCTCTCACCTATATAATCTATAATCTATTACTATAGAGCAATGTTCTTTGCTTCAAAAAGGAAAACAAGTTAATATGAAGTGCTGAATATTTAAGGGTTAATTTACTTTAAAATATATTTACTCCTGGGCATCCGTCATAATTACTTGACTCAGGCTTCAGTTGCCGTATTTTCTAACCCCAGAAAACTGGATCCCACCGAGAATCTCTGGTTTGACCTGCGGCAAGCATCAAAGATAATTTGGCTTCAATATGGGAGAGTCTAGAAATCATAAAGCATGGTCTTGTTTCCAAGCCTTCATTACCTAAAAGATCGGACCCTATGGGGTAACTGCGCCAAGGACTCCGTGTGGAATTTATGCAAAAAGCACAGTCATCTTTTAACATTAGTTAATGAACCTAGAGTAATTAGTTTTGAAATGGATTTTTTTACTGTGTATATCCAGATAACTGCACATATTAATAAGAAGTGAACTTAATTCTTTAATATGTACAAACAAAGAAAGAGCGAACCAATACAGATGTTATAAGCCGAGTGAATTTCTCACACAGAACGTATTCTTGAGTTAATTCCCCCCACCCAACAATTGTCTCTGTTGAAAAGCTTGACCTGTGTAATGGTAAATCATAATACATGCAGTCCTGTACCTTGATCACCCTCAGATGTTCTATAAATATGCTATTCAGATCTGAATTAAAGGTCCACTGTGCACTGGCCATCAATTGTTATGGTCCCTGTGTCTTTGTTTCTCTGAAGAGATGGAACACCAAACGCCTCGTACCATGGGACCTACCAACTCACTATTATTAACATCAGGCAAACTGGGAAGTTGCCTCAGAATTCACACTTGAGTATTTGTTATTGTTTCGTTTCATTAGAATTACCTTTTGAAGTTGAAGTATTTTTGGTAAACACCCTGCTTTGTCTGTGCCTTATTCCTGCCTCTGCGCTCAGGGATCACTTCTGGCAGGGGTCAGGGGCCCAGGGGCCCATATATGTGCTAGTGTATTGAACCCAGGTCAGTCAAGTGCAAGGTGAATGTTTTACCTGCTGTATTACCACACCAATCCACAAGATTTAATATTCATGGTTTAAAAGTAGACTCACTCCAGAAATTCCAGTTGTCAGAAACACGTAAAATCATGATTCATAGTAAACACCCTGGATATCTAGATAATTTTGTGATAC